>NC_136611.1:23039520-23444520 GCF_933228915.1 Telmatherina bonti | reverse complement strand
AGTTTGGCCTGGCAGTAAGTAAAATCTATTCTTTCGTTACACTGGTCCCTCATCAAAGGAGGATGCTGATATCTGAGAGAGATAGGGAATTGTGTAGTTGAGATTTAGAGGCAGACATGCAGACACAGACTCAAACACAAACAACAGTGTCAGAGAGAGTTTACCAGAAAGGGTTATGTTTTTGTTTGTGCACATTCAACATTGTGTGTTATAAGCCAAAACAGCATCAGCTGTTCATGAAAAAGATTTTCAATTTCATCCTGAATAAGAAGAAAGCCTAAATTAAAACAGGGTTTTATTGAGTGTAAGTAAAATTACTGTTATTGAAAGTCAAATTTTAAAATAGAAATTTAAACAAAAGTTGTCTTTTATTTACTTATCCAGAAAAACTGTTTATTTTCTGCCATAAGAACACCTCAAACTCTCTAAAACTTTTTTTTTTGCATGCCTCTCCATCTGACTGGCAATTTCTCTCTAATGGTGCCACAATTCTCCTTATTGTGACACATCCACTTTGTCTGCGTCTCAGTTCTCTTATTTTCAGGGTGATAGAAGGTGACAACCTTGATCATCTCTTCCACCTTTGCTCGGCATTTTTCACTCTCAAGCATGATGAGGAGACAAACAATGACAGCTATGTTTCATCATAAACATTGCAGACTTTGTATTGAAATTAACTTATGGATTAAGTCTAAGCTAAATGCGGCAGACGCCAATATATGACTAACAGCAGGCAGCTAGTTCAATGCTTTGTTCCAAAGGCCATTATAAAATGCTTTAAGGCTTAGGACCAGGTGGTTTGAGGACTAGAGATCAGCCAGTGTGGAGCCCTTTGCCATTAAAAGTCACTACTGAGCGGATTTTTCCCCTGTGGGCTAGAGTTCATGACAGCAACATCTGGGGTCTAGTTGTCTCTGAAACAAAGTGAAAAAAGTAAGACAATCTCACCAGTACTGATGGTGTTTCACTGATTAAATATCCATGTCAACTATAATGAAGAATCTTTGCTTTATGATCTCCTCGATATTTTAATTCATTACTTCAATATCCAAGCAGTATTTCTCAATAGTTACGGTGGTCTGCCTACATTATATTCAAGTACAATAGCACACTAACAGAAATAGAAAACGATTGCCAAGTGCTATTCAGATGACAGCTCCAGCCAAGTGGTGAGTAGGCACTAAGTATCTTAATTGCCAGTTTGTTGAGAAGAAGGGTGCCCAAAGGGTTGTTTGTCAAATTCAACAGCTGAGCCATAAATCTAGATGCACAATACCAGGCAAAGTGCCAAGCAGGAGCTCTTTTCTTTTCAGCTTACTTATTTTGTAAATCTGAGTGCACCTGCATCGCATGTTTAGACAGAACAGAACATGATCAAATTAACATGATCATAGGAATAAACTTTAAGAAAAGTATCTAATAAGGAAACCAACACATTACGTTCTATGTTTATTGGGTATCATCCTTTTTCATGTCCGACAGATGACGCCACGGGCAGAACTTCTCTGGGGTCATGAGACGTGTCTTCCCATCACTCCTTTGTAACTTGACAATCTGGACTTCAGCCCCTTCGTTTCCTTGCCTGTGCTTGCTGGGCCATGGGTAGTGTGAGCAGCCTCATCAATGGGAACAGTCTCAATAGTAAACACTGCAAGGCATCTGAGTATAGGCTAAAGGAGAGAGGATGTCATCGTAGAAAGAGTGGAGGTTGCAGTCTTGACGGGTTACTAAAGTGTGGCTTTAATCAGGGATCCTCATCCTCTACTCATCACTCCAGAGGCCTCTCCCACTCTAGGTCAGGAAGAAGTGAAGATTTCTTTTATATCAAGGTAAGGTTGTCTATTCTCAGATGGCAAATACATTATCCCTCTGAATGAAAAAACAAAATCACTAAATAACATATTTAGCTTTTGTATTGATAAATTGTTTTTGTTTGACACAAGGTGAACCATAAACCGAGGTCTGTGTACCAAAGAGAAAGATCAATGGAGGAACAAGTGAGCAGAGATGGGGAATCAGATGGGCGGCAGCAACCAAAGCTGCTGTATGTGCCTGGGAAGATGGCTGAGAGGGTGAGTTCACTGGACTTTTTTTTCTCATGTCAGCTAATTCTACATAGAAATATTAAATTTCAGATTTAAAAGTATTATTTACGCCACGAGCTTGCTTGTTTTCTTTTAAAAAAAAATAAATAAATAAATTAAATCTGTTAATGACATTGATTACTATGCACATTAAGAAAATAGAAAAAAAAGGAAAAAAAAAAAACAGCTCATACTTCATTGCTTCCTGCCAAGTGATCAGTAAAGACTGAGTCACCAGGAGGTGCAGGTGAGAGGATGAGATGAGATGAGGGGAGAATTAATTTTATATTTGTGGCTGCAGTTGAAATTTACTTCTTTTTTAAAACAACTATATAATCCATAATTCTACAAATCTACATATCAATTTTTTGCCTTTTTTTTTTTTTTTTTAAAATGGTGCTGAGGGAGTATCAGATATGGAAATGTAATAAGATTTCTATATTTTAACTTTTTGTCTTTTTTTAAAAGCCTAATATTTAGCATACAGACAAGACAGACAAGAGATATTGATCATTTCCGTGAACTTTTGGAAAGTGACATCGCATTTTTCCCAAAATGTCAAACCGTTCCTCTGAGACTATTCCACAGTATACAGTATACAGACACAGTAGCTGAGATCACGTTTTTTTGTATGTCTTAAAATGTGGTTTAAGTGGACATTGCTTACCTGGAACAGTTGCCATGGTTATTCTAAGTGGAAGAGACTTTGAAAACCTCACAGTGATGTGAAGAATGAAGAAAAAAACCCGCAAAGCATGTACTGTAGTTTAATAAGTAGCAACCATTCCTCATAAACCTGTGTTGAACCTCCCAAGCTTATTAATCATCCCTCCCAGATTAATGACCTTAGAATGCCTTGATCTTCTCAGAAAAAGCAATTCCTGTGCCAGAAATGCATAAGCAAACTGCATCTTCCTCAATTGGTCTTTCTTCCTCAGGAGAGGTACAGAACAGATAAAGGGAGAAAAGAGTAAGAGAGACAGAGAGAGAGAGCGAGATTGGGGGCTGGAGAGAATTTGACAGACTGAAAGAAAAAACAAGAAAAGGCATCCCAGCCATGAAGTCAGTGAGGAGGAATGCTGAGCTCACAAGCTTTACCTCTTACACTTCAGCAATAGTTCATATTATTAATATCACAGAGAGGAGCTATTCATCTTCCCTCAGACAGCATGGAAGGGAGAAGTAGGATGCAGAGGAGAGTCGAGAAGAACAGAAATAAGGGGAGGTATGGGACTGCTGGTGACAGTTTTGGACAGCCAGATGGGGCATGTGGAGCATAAGTTCATCTCAGAAATGAGTTTTTTCCTTTTAAGACAGTATAGTGATTTTTAACTGTGGCTTTTAAATGTGTCAGCTTGTAGTGAAGCAATACAGCACGCTTCGCTGGAATTAGATTTAATATGAAGAAACACTGAGGAAAAATCCATCTCTTTCGTTTGTACAGACATCCAGCATGTGACAATAATCACTATAACTATGTGAGGATTTCTTTTTTTTCTTAGTTGAACAACTGTTCCCCAACTCTTCCCCTCTTTTGCAATTACAAGTATTACTTTTTGCAACACTATCAGCTGGAGTGACTGGATATAAAAAGAAAATAACATAAAGCACTTTTGTGTTTCATTTCACTCTAGACCTCTGCTGACAAGACGCTGGTTCATTCCACTGCCTTCAAACCTGTCAATCCCATGAGGGCTTCCTGCACAGAGACAGGCCACCACAGCCTGGACCACATCCTTTGTCCTCTGAGAAAAGCAAGCAGTCCAAATGTTGGACACAAGCAAGACACATCAGGTGTTTGTCAGTTTGTATTTTTAAGCAAGTTGTCTTGAAATTTGATTGCTTTAAAACAATTTCACTGATGTAATTTCTGCTTTTCAGGGACTCTGTCTGACTCTGGGCGAAACTCCATGTCTAGTCTGCCCACCCACAGCACTAGTGGCAGCTTAACTGCTTTCACGGGTCCTGTCAGTCGCAGCGATGGCAGGTCAGCTCTTGCGAGTTGCCTCAGCAAAGGACAACAATCCAATTTCCCTCCATGGCCCAACAGAAATAACACAAAGCTCGACTGTAGTTATAGGACTGGTTTAAACAGTGTGGGGTTGGCTTCCAAGGCTAATGAGGACGCTGGCTCCCCACTGTCTGCAGATGAGCCAAGCACTCTCTCTGACACTGCAGGTGGGATCCGGTCCCCCATAACTACAGATGAGTTACTGATTGGGCATTTGGAAAAGAGGCTGATGGAGAGAGAAACTGAACTGCAGGAGCTACAGGTACCAAACAAAAGAAAAAACCCCGAACAATCATGATGGGCACCTCTCATAAATAGATCAACTGTGTATGTCTGACATGTCAACTTTGAAATAGGTGAGTTTTGAGGAGAAGGAAGCTGACACCTGCCAGCTGTTTGAGGAGAGACAAAGGCACTGTGCAGAGGAGATGGAGGGACTGAAACAGCAATGCACCACAAAGCTGCAGCAAGTCTCACAAATGGCTGCAAAAGCACATCAGTCACTACAGCTTCAAGTCAACCAGCTACAGGTAAGACCTTGCCCGAATACATTCAGTGATGTTTATTTTCAGTTTGTGTGCCATTCATTTTTGCATGAAAACTTTCAAATGAGCACTAAACTTTCATGCAGACAGAGAATGAGAAGCTTCAGGAACAAGTCTCCAGGCTGAACAGAGAGAAGGACTTTGTTGAGCTCAGAATGAGGTCTTACGAGAAAGAAAGCACACAACTCACCCCAACACTTGAAGAAACTCAGTGGGAGGTGAGTCATATGTGTGATGCCAAGCCATATATTCAGTTTTTGTTTTTTGTTGTTTTTTTTTCAATTTAAGTTAACATGATGCTAACTTAAAGATGCTAACTGGGTTAAAGAGCTCTGGGGTTTGTTTATTTTGGTTTTATTGATTATTCTTATTCTTTTTAGTTTCTTTGAGTATTCTACTTATATGACTGAACTTGATGGGATGTCCATGCAGCTGTTTTAAATATTTCAAATATGAAAGTAGTAACAGTATTAATATATATATATATATATATATATATATATATATATATATATATATATATATATATATATATATATATATATATATATACACATATGATTATGTCATGCTCAATTATCTCTTTCCAATTGCAGGTCTGTCAGAAGACAGGAGAGATTTCATTACTAAAGCAACAACTTCGAGAATGCCAAGCGGATGTCGGCCACAAGCTTAACGAAATAGTCAGTCTCAGAGCACTGCTAAAGGAAAACACAGCAAAAATGGAGATGCTTGAGAAACAGAATAAAGACTTTGAGGACAAAGTACGCTCCCACACCATGGAGGTTGAGGTTAGTCTGTTCATTTAAGGGCCACAAGGGGGATAAAATTTAGATATGTATGAAATAGTTTAACAGTGCTTTTAAAAGACTTCTAAAAGCAGCAATGACTACAACTTGTCACATTTTATATCGTCTTCTTCTGTGTTGTAACAAACTTATTCACAGTCTCACGAAGGCATCTACTGTCGATGACATGTCCAATTTAGAGCAAATGATATTCAAAACAATTTCACTAATCTTTGTGTGAACATTTTACATTTCATTTAGGTGTGCCAAAATGAACTCCAGCGCAAGAAGAATGAGGCAGATTTTCTGAGAGAGAAAGTTTGCCGACTGGAGAAAGACACTGAGGGAATGAAACAGGACCTGGCTGCAGCCAACAACCAAATACTGCTCAGTTCTGAACTTAAGGCTCATTCCCAGACTCAGGATTCAAGACCAATTCCTGACTTAGAGTTGACGGAGCTGGACCAGGAAGTGGAGAACAGAGAACACATCTTCACTGGATCACTCCAAAGAGAAGTGGAGAGACTGAAGCAGCAGCTCAGAGAGGAGAAAGATGCTCAGGAGCAACTGGCCAGCAGCTTTGAGCAGGAGAGGCAGACATGGAACAAGGAGAAAGACAGGGTGATCAAATACCAGAAGCAGCTCCAGATCAACTACCTGCAGATGCATAAGAAGAACCAAGACCTCGAGAGAATCCTGAAGGAGCTCACAGCGGAGCTGGAAAGCCGAACAGAGCTAAAAATTGGCATGGGCTACAGCTCGGGGTTACAAACTTACGACGATGTTATTGCCACTGAGATTTGAAGGGAGGTGTCACGCACATGTTTTCTACTAAACTCATACCAGCTGGACTGTTTTTGTTCTTTCAACACACACATCCCACTGTAGCATGCAACATCACAGCAACTGATAAATCATCTATACTTTGTGCTTTACCTTAGTTTATTTATTAAAATGTGGCCAGACCATAAAAAGGCAACCCTACTGACAACAATAGGTGTCATGTCTTTTTTGTTTAAAAGTAAATATTATGTTATTCTCATTTAATGTGCAAATGAGAACTGTTTTTTTTTCTGTAACCATATTGTCTAACAGGAGCCATTATTGTTGCTCATTTTTGTAGTTTAAATACTAGTTGGAAATTAGATAACCACTGACTTATCTGTTTCAGTTATTGTTTTGACTGTAACAAATGATAAAAAAAAGAAACATCTCAGCATCTGTCTGTTTTAGCATGACAAAACCACAGTGAAGTAAGTGGTGTTTCCCTAACTTAAACACATTTGGCCCTGTTTATGACCCTGTATGCTCCTACAATGTTTATTCTAAGTGGGTTTGAGCGAAGAGGTTGTTATGATGAATGCTTGTACAAATATCCACACCCATGTTCAAAAATATTGTCTACATAACAATACATGCTAAGGTTATGTTAACCCATCAATCATTTTCACCCTGTCAATATAATGCTAGCTCTATATGCACACAGACAACAGTGGAGTTTCTGTATTTTATCATATTTTTTGTGTATTTTGGTCACTCTTGTAGATCTTGTAAAGTTCAAATTTGTTATAAATAACATTTTAATTATCAAGTCTTTCCCAATCAAAGTGTTTATTCAGGTGTCATGTGAATTCCTGATGCAATGATTAATAATCCTTGTGTACTTAAAAAAAAAAAGTGAACATATATTTCCTTTGATATGACCAAACTTGTTTGATCCTTTTAATAGCTCTACAAACACACTGATGTGTTACATTGTAGGATGAGTGAAAAATTAGTGATTTGTATTGAAGCAAAATTCAAGGCTGGACTAGTTAGAAAAAAAGGTTATTAAACTTCCACTGTGCCATGTTAATTGTTCATATATGCAGATAACACAGCAAATATTGAGGACACCACTAAGAGACATAACAAACAAATATTTGATTTCACTTTGACTTTTTAAATGGCAAAGAAAATGTTTCGAAAGAATATTGAAAAACAAAATAAAGGGCGCCCTGCGATGGACTGGCGAGCTGTCCAGGGTGTACCCTGCCTGTCGCCCAAAAGCCAGCTGGGATAGGCTCCAGCTTCCCCGCGACCCTGAATTGGAATAAGCGGTTCGGAAAATGAATAAATGAATGAATGAAAATAAAGGGCCATCACTCAGTTCTCTGAAACTGTCTGGCTAAACCGTTCATCTAACTGTGTGAGTTAAATAGCAATACTTTATTGTTTTTTGGTTTTTTTTGTTTTGTTTTTTTTGTCTTGTCCAGCATTTAAGCAAGCAGACTGATGTTCTGGATGCTGTGTTCTGCTGAGCAAATTTATTTTGCCAAGGGGAACTTTTGTAGATGTAATGATCCCCTTGTATTTCTTGATTCTTATTTTATTTTTCAATTTGTTTTGGATAATAGCTTGTATTACAGAGTTTATGCTGCTGGACCCGACCGGAAAGGACAGGAAAGGGGCAGAAAGAGAACAGAAAAGAGAACATAAAAAAACAAAAAAAAAAACAAAAGAAAGAGATCAATGCATACATGTATATGCACATACATACCCACCTACATATATATGTATATACACTCGCACATACATTATATATATACATATATACATATATACATACATATACACATGCATACACACACATATATATATATATATATATATACATATATACACATATACATACTCACATACATACACATACACACACATACACTCACACATATGCATACATATATACATATCCATACACATACATACATACACATACACATACACATAAGTACACACACATACCCACCCACACACATAAATATATACACCCACACAAGCCAACTCTAGATTCGTGGAGAACAAAACCGTTGACAATCATGAGGACCAGAAACTAGCAAGTTAAGTCAAAAAGACAGAAAGAGAGGTACCTGCTGTTAGTGAATAAACTTGCTGGATGACTCAGTGACTGTGACACATGCAGAACATTCATGCAGAACATTCAGAGTGGAACGTGTTTAGAGAAGAGTGATCATGCCAATGTGACCCCGCCCGCCTACAGCTAGAGGAAGGCCAGGAGAACCCAGAGACCCGGGTAACCGACAGTCACCCCCAGGTACAGATCCCAACCCCCCCACTCCAGAGCCAGCCATGCATCTGCCCAGGAGGTGGCGAAGGAGGTCCCCAACCAGAGTCCCCCGCAGTCAGGGGGAACAGGCCCCAGCAGGCCCAGGCCGGCAAGGGCCAATCCCGCCGGGCACTGGCCACCTAGGGCAGACAGAGCGCAGGCCCCAGGGCCCCAAGAGCCCGTGAGCAGCCCCCCGCCCCCGCAGGCAGAGGGCACAGCCCACACTGACGGAGGACCAGGATCCCCAGACCGCCACCCAGCGGCAGCCAGGTCGCACCCCAGCGCACCAGCTGCGCCCCTGGGTACAGGACACCACCCCCCCACCACCAAACCACACACACATATACATGCATACCCCCCCCCCCAAACACGCACTCCCCTCTCAACCCCCATCCACACAACCCTCTGCAATCCATGCACATCATCCATCACATATACAACCCCACCCCACCTCTACTCACTCACCCATACCAAGTCACACGAACCCCAATCGCCCCCGCCCCCACACACGCTCACCCCCCCCCCACACACACACACACGCTCACACCCCGCCACCCCATCCCTCTACTTCTACCCAACCACACATGCCCCACCAAACACCCCTCCACCACCCATAGCCCCCCTCCAAACTTCACCCTCACTCACACATCCCATTCCGCATATACACCCCCCCCTACACACACACACACACACACACACACACACACACCCTCACTCCTCCAACACAGGCACACCCCAATACAACCCACGTGCCAACATACCCCTCCACACACACATCTACTCATCCTCACACATCCCTATCCCCTACCCACCTATATCCCCAACCCTAATCCCCCCCCAGCCATCCCACCATCCATCTGTAACCCCATACACCCACTCCCACACATCCTCACCTCACCCCTCCATCATGTCCCATGTGAGATACCTCAGAGGGGGCAGAGGACAGGATGGCCCCGATCAGGGCCCCCATAATTACCGCCCACCACTCCCAGCGTCCCCCCCACCACCCCACAGATGCAGCCGACCCAGCACCCCCCCAGGGCCGGCGACAACCCTCCTACAGCCAGGCCAGCCCAGACTTAGGCCTAATGGACGGCACTCTTCCCCCACCCGTACCCCCCCCCAGTAAAGCCCCGAGAGCAGGGGCATGAGAAGACCCTATCGTCCCTGCCTCCCCCCCGCTTATGACTGATTGTGAAGTATGTATTAGTTGCAATTAAAACTGAGGGAAGTGCCATGCGGTGTTGGGAGAGGGACCACCTAAGCAGCCCCGCCCACCATACACCGCATGCTCTTCCCCCTAATCATGTGAGTCGTCAGTGTTTTGGTGTTTGGTGTCTAAGTGTAATTAAAACTGGGAGGTGAGCCGAGGCTGGGTGCAGCGATCAAAACCACCTTGATGGCCTTTCTCACCACCCAGCGCCACGTGCACACCTCCCAATACCCTGCCTGTGTGTGATGGGGAGCGGGGAGGAAGAGGGGTTGAGGGATTTAAGTCTGGAGGAAAGTGAGCTTTCCTCCAGAAGGTGAGCCGCCCGCAGCACTGGGCATGCCCCCTACTCCCAGGGCCCCCCAAGGACCAGGACAAGCCGGGGACAGCCATCCCCGTAACCAGAGCCTTCGGCGACTCTAACCAGAGAGTCATCACCGACCCAAGAGGGGACCAATACTTTATTGTTAAGAAGACAACAGTTCTTGGTATTTAGAAGTTTCAGCAATTTTATGTATTTATTTTTTCTTGAAGCGAAGGGAAAAAAATGAATAAATGCTATATGCGTCAGCTATTTCACATACGACAAGGACAAACTGCTCCACATACCCAACACTTACAGTCATAGTGGGAGAAGTATAAAGTCACTGCGTTAGTCAAGAATGTGCAGGAATCTGTTAACAAAAGTGCTTTCTATTGTAGAGCTACCTACAGCTTGTTATTTCACCACGGCAAGTCTGGGTAGATTTGAGAGGCAGCAGTCTGAGTGGAGGTGGAGTGCTGTTACCAGTGGCACTCAAACTCAAGTGACTGACGAGTGCTTTGCAATCTTTTTCTCAAAGCCTTAACACAGAAAGGCGGTAAAGTAGGGAAGCAGTGAAAGAATAGCTGATACTGCTTGCTTAAAAAAGTGTAAAAATCCAAACATCAAGGCAGATTTTGGACAAAACTGAAATGAATCATCACATGTCCTGAGATGGTTGTATGCCAACAAGCATTGAGGCAATTTGGTAAGAAACAAATGTTTGTGTTAACTCAATGCTGCTCATTAACTCTGAAACTCTTTTTCTAAATTTTCTTCTAATAACTGAGGCTCTTGTTATGTCCAAAAAATAAAAAAAAAGAAAAGTGGTGACTCAAGTTCAAACATGAAAGATTGGACTCATTAACATTATGCTTGCTTTGAATGACATCTGAAACTGCTTTGACCACTTCATGTTGAAAAATGAAAGGTTGAAAACGTGTAAATACACTTTATTCGACAATGTTGCAGTTTGTATGTAGGAAATATATTTAGAGCAAAAAAAAAAAAAAAAAAAAAAAAGAGTATCGGTATATAAATTTTTCTGATGCCCAACTTGTCCAGCAAGCTTTCAGCTGCACTCTTTGTCAGTCACTCATTACCATTCCTCATTCCTCTAGGATTTAAATAATGGGAAGATTGTTTTTCTCTCCTATCTAATTATCTCATTTCTGCTTTTTTTTTTACCGTGTTTCCTTCCTCACACAAAAGCTCTTTGCATCTCAGACTCTGTTATAATTGAACTGATGGAGCCAAATCAACACAAAAATCAAATTAAGCCCATTGTGTAGGTGCTCGTGGTTCTGCCACCGACATGAAAGGGGACCACACCAAAGAGATAACACGAATTGGTTTGGCATGAAAGAAAATAACAGAGCTGGCCGGGTGCGGGATTTCTTCCCCAAGTTTAACATGTAAGATACATCACCAATACTTCACACCTCCACATATAACAGACAGGCCCTTGCTCCAGCACTTTCCTGTGAGTCATGCAGTGAGTGCATCGCCATTTCTAATGTGCTTTAAACATAAAAAAATAGTAAAAATAACCACAAATTGTGCAGAATATCATAGATCTGTCACATCTTTAACGTTCACACTAACAAAAATGTCTGAGAAAAATGCTTCCTTGTGTTTTTCCGTTTGTTTTGGACAAGAATAAACTGAATAAATTGTTTTTTTAGCTAATGGTTGAGATTTTAAAAATAAGAATTCATCAAAGTCACCGCAAAATTACATCTACCAAATGGTAGACTGGACCTTAAAGGGTTAATCGCCGATGTTTATCTTTTTTTAATCACTATTATTGTCATTTATGCCCTGTGATAAGGAGAGTTTTGGAAAGGCTGATAAGCATATCTTTTCATGGGGTCAGCTGAATATACACTTTCGGTGTAGCAGATGTCCCAGTATGACCAGACATCAGTTGGTAGCCGTCACAAGCTACTGGGTGATAATTTAGTCCTGCCTACCCTGCAGTGACATGATAATAACACACACATATCATGCTGTGACTTTTTTTTCATCAGTTGACAGATAAGCACAAAAGGGCCTGAATTCATTAAATGGGGAGGTGCAATCATTAATCTATTCAACGTTCAGAAAACATTCACAGGAACAAATGTAATATATTCAAATGCACTTCTCCAAAACAGGAGTTTGCACTTTATTTCACAGCTAAAGCTTTAGATTATAGTAAATTTTCCATAGCAGTAAATAATAAATGAGTCAATATGACTGTATCAGTTTCTACCTTGCCCTCATTACTCTCTACACACTCACATACTCAAATGTGCCATAACCCAGCCGTACCCCTTAGCAATTAGCTGTTCTAAAATACCAGGGGGCTAGTTATTCAGGCATGTATTTCATATTTTATTGGTTTACTTGATGCCTTGTATGCAGACCAAGCTTTAGCAAACACAGCCTCTGCAAATTCCCAAGCTCCTATGTAGCATGCGAGTAATTGGAGAGGGAGTCCCAAAGGGTCCTCGTATACTGCTGAAGTCTTTGCAACCGTCGAGTTCAAATGGCAGTGGAGGTAAGATAGGAGTCAGTGTTTGTGTGTGTGTGTGTAGTATAGATGCAGGAGATGGCTAAAGTACTTTGTGTAAATAGGCCGGTAGCCTTTGGACACTGGGCTGGCAGGGAAGCCATCTGGTACCCCGGCCTGCCCAGCAGAATTACCAATGATTGTCCATGTCTGTGGGGATGCCATACTCTGCTCATGGGGAAATGGCTGAGGGGTGCTGGGGGGGTGCTGTCCAAATGCCAGTGCCAGCTTAAAATTAGCTAATTACCTCTATCTTTCACAGAGAGAGAAAGTTTCTTTATAAGTAAGTCTACCTTTCAACACAAACCGACTCTTTTGTTCTTAAGCTTTGCCAATATGAGCTTGTGAAATTAGCTGGAAGAGCTGAATAAAGAATAAAGAGCTCCATAAGTGACTCAGTAGCATTATGTAATCATCAACAGTGAAAATGGCTTGAAGCAAAGCTTAGAATTAGATGCAAAATTTTGCAATGCTCCAAAGCTTTTGACCGTTTATTTTTGTCTGCAGGATGTACTTTGTTCATACAATTAAGAAAGTTGTTTACTTAAATTTATCGATTTTTCAAATAATACCAAAATGATATGTGTATATATATATATATATATATATATATATATATATATATATATATATATATATGTGTATATATGTATATATATATATATATATATATATATATATATATATATATATATATATATATATATATATATATATATATATATATATATATATATACATACATATATATATATATGGCATATTTATATATATATATATATATATATATATATATATATATATATATATATATATATATATATATATATATATATATATATATATATATATGGCATATATATATGGCATATTTATATATATATATATATATATATATATATATATATATATATATTTAGTTTCTTAAAATGACTCTGTGCACTGACACGAAGTGGTCGTATCCGGCGGTGATGATGAAACGCATGTGGGTTGCACTGCTGCCATTTAGCTGAAAAAGAAAAGAGAAAGAAATACTCTGATTCAACACAATTACCGTATTTTCATGAATGTCTTGGTTTGACTTACTGAAATAGCATTGGACTGAAGATGCCCCTCTGTGCATTCAAATTCTGCAACACATTTAGTTAGTTATTCTCCATTTCAATTCTTTGGCACTGAAATCACATGTAAAAAGAAATGGTAAAAAACAAGGGGCTACTCACCTTTCTCTATGACAGACTCAAATTGAGAAGCATTTGGTGAGGTGTTCTTTTCTATTTTTAAGTGTTTGACTATAAAAGACAAAAGAGCAGACACATTAAAAATAAAGTACAAGTGTTGCTTGTGCTTTGCATATTATTTTGCTATGTCAAAAACTTTTCCTTTCATTTAAGGTTAAGTCTGGACATCACTGTTTTTTATCACAAAGAATTCATTGAAAGTTGCTTTTCCTTTAAATTTTGCCCAATTTTAAGGGCATAAATCCATTTAATTATTGGCAATGCACTATATATATATATATATATATATATATATATATATATATATATATATATATATATATATATATATATATATATATATATATATATATTTACAATTTCCAAACCTAGCCTGAGCTACACATGAATTAAAGTTAGTTTATTTAGTTATTTATTTATTTATGGAACACTGTATAAACTGCAATGAAAACTAAATTAAAAAAAAAAACTAAAACTAAAAGTTATTGGCAAATCTCACAAACTCTTATTTTATTCTCAATATAAACAACATATCAGTTGTAAGATCTTTTGCATTTCACTGTGTGGCATTCGCTCTTCTTTTAGAAACTGTAAGCATCTAGGAAGTGATGAGACCAGTTGTTGGAGTTTTTGGAGATAAATATTGTCCTATTCCAATCTAATGCTCAACAATCCTGGACCTTTGTTGCTGCGTTCTTCATTTCATGTAGCGCAAAAGGTTTTCTATTACTGAAAGGTCTAGATTATAGACAGGCTAGTTCAGCACCCAAACTCTTCTGCAAAACCATGCTCTTGTTGAAACAGGCACTGTCTTTTTTTTAAAGAGAAGCTGTCTGGATAATAACATATGTTGCTCTGAAACCTGTACTTTTCAGCATTGATAGTGCCTTCACAGATGTTTAAGTTGCCCATGAACATGCACTAATTCAACCCCATATCAGAGATGCAACATTTGAACGGTCCACTGATAACAGCCTGAATGGTCCTTTTCAGCTTTATTATGCATAACACAGCGTACACGTTCCACTTTTCCAAAGACCATTTTAAATAGTTTTGGGCCAAAGACGACAGCAGTGTTGCAGGATCATGTTCACACACGGTTCTTCTTTGTATAACAGAGTTTGAAACTTTGTTTGTAAATTTCACTGTGAGCTGTACTCACTGACAGTGATTTTGGGAAATGGTCCTGAGCCAATGCAGTGATTTCCAGTAAAGCATCACAACTATTTTAATGTAGTGTCACCTGAAGGCCTAAACATCAAAACTACAATTTTCTTCCATTCTTTTTTACCTTTTATTATTATGCATTGTAGGAACCCATTCCTGAAATCATACCACAATTTTTAGATGTTGTTTGTCCCATATAGGGAAACCATTGCCCATCTTTACTTCTGAAAATGTTCTTTTTATAACCTGTCATGTTACTGATCTATGGCCAGGTAACCAAATCAGTCCTCTAATGCTCCGTCAGTTCATTTTTTTTTTTTTTTTTTATTTCTGACTGTTGCTTTTGCAGCTTTTAGTTCCCCAATTTTTAAATATGTCGCTGCCATTATCTCCAAATAAGATAATATTTCTCAAGAAATTTCTCAAGTAAAATAACACAGTTTAAAAATATGATGTTATTTAGGTTCTGTTGGAAATAAAATATGTATTATGAGATTTGCGCATTATTGCTTTCTACTTTTGTTAACATTTTACACAGAATCTAAACTTTTTGTAAATTGGGGTTGAAATTGAGCAATCCTGATGAATCCAAACTAGCTATTGTGTAACCACAGGGTACAATATTATACTTTTGTGTCTTGTGGCTGTTACAAATGTTGTAAAACCTGGATTAACTATTAATCGACCTCTGTAAAATGTATAATTATATTAATATTATATAGTAATCACATTTGTTGTTGTTGTTATTATCATATGTTCTCCATACCATTATAGCTGTCTACTGACAAGCTAGAAATCTTCGTGGGTTCAGCAAAGCGAAGGATAAACTCCTGAGGAAACATCCCTGTGGACATCCAAAACGTTTTGGTGTTTCTGATTGGGAAGAACAAATAAATCAAGTTCAGAATTATTTTGCAGCACCAAAAAATTGATTATGTAAAAACTTGTTGACAAAATAATTCTTTAAAAAAAAACTCATTTGAACGTCTTAAGAAGCAACACTTACCCGTCTAATATGTTTTCTGGTGGATGATTTTCATCGCTGCACGAAGCAAGAACGACTTGTGCGCTCAAAGAAGAGATATTTGAATCAATCATCTCGAGCTAGGGGCTACCCACACAGAGGAACTTAGTGGAAGTAAGTAAAAAATGGCTTTTAGGTTTAGAGTCTGGAAAATAGAGGCACGTAAAGCTATTGTCGTTGCCTAGCCAACCACAGTGTCGCATTATATATACGTCATTTTCACCAACCTGACGCACGTTGTCGGACAATTGTTTAGAAGTTGGCTAAAGCTAATACGGAAATCCACACTTTCGAATGGCTAATGGGTGCCAAGACGTGCTGTTTACACGCGGAGCCGGGCAGGTGAGTTCAGCTCACAGATGAGCATAACATGGGAACGCATATGAATCATATTCCTACCGTAGTAGATTTGTATAAGATGTTGAGCTAGAAGCTAAGCTACAAACAACGTTGAGTTCGGCTCAGTTAGCTAACAAAATCATTTGGACAGAGAGAGATGAAACCAGAAACACCCAACTTATGTGGTGGGTTTTGTTCGAACAAGAAGTGTCCTACTTTGGTGTATTTATAATGATATATATCTCAGATATCTAACAAAATCTGTAGACACTGTTGCATTTAACTTTCATTGTATGAAATCGATGCATTGTGAGCAAAGGTACATGGGTAAAGCGAAGACAACGTTTTGACACCAGGCTGGCGGTTTTTGCATGTAAATAATGAACATGAAATGTTTTGTTTTTTTAAAAAAAAAGAAATAATTGTGCAGTACTGAACCTCTAACTTTGCATATTTCTTTCTCAGAGTGACGATTCAGACATATGGGATGACACCGCACTGATAAAGGCATATGACAAGGCAGTTGCATCGTTCAAAGTAAACTGCGTCGTAATTACACGCTAGTGTAACACAAATGTAAACTGGGCTCAAAATACCATTAATACTTGTGTCCTCTTTGGTGTGCCAGACTGCCCTGAAAGGCGATGAGGAGCCGCAGGCCTGTAAGAAAAAACAACCCGGAAAAAAACGCAAGAACAACAAAAAGAACCAGAGCAGAAAAAGAACCAATGCACCCCCTGATAAAGAGGTGAGGAAAATCCATTTAAAGTGTTGTCAGTGTTGACACTAGTGTCAGTGACTGCTTTGGAGTTAACTTCCAAGCTGTGAAGTGTCTATCTATCTATCTATCTATCTATCTATCTATCTATCTATCTATCTATCTATCTATCTATCTATCTATCTTTGCATTAACAGTTTAACAAATGTTACAAAGCTGTAAGAATTATTTTATATATTGTATTTTTTATTCAAAATGGGTTTTTTTTTATGTGTAATTTTTAAAATATTTTTATTTAAAAATGTCTTAATAGCTTTCACATGCAGAAGGCTCTTTTGAGCATATTGATCTTTTTTTTTTTTTTTAACTCTGTGGCACTGTTTATTTTGCATTAACAAGTTACTCTAGATATGGTTCAATGACAGCATAGTAACACCACACAGTCACAATATAAGTACTTGTTTAACCTTAATGGGTTCCTGTAAGACAAAAATAGTTTTTATTAATCTGTGAAACCTTTAGGAATAACTATTTGACTGAATTTATCCCAATCATCCAATGTGTTTTTATTCCAAGTTTCAGTTTTGATTGATGAATGAGTTTTCAAATAGAAATCCTTCAGATTTTGTATTGTACAATATAAGCTTCTGTACAGTATATGCTCTCTCTCTCATCGCTTTTCTTATCTATATCAAATTTATCTAGAAGATAAATAGAAGAAGCATGAACTTTGAAGGTGTGTACTAGTACAATAAAGCCCACATCCTCTGGCTCGTAGTGCTGGTTGTTATTTATTTTATAATTTGTGTGCTTGTTTGGGGTTTTTTTTTCATCAAGGTGCAACTGTGACATTGTTGTCCTGCTTTAAGCTTTTTTTTTTTTTTTTTTTTTTGCTGCTTCTTCTTCCTTTTCTTGTCCCAGTGGAACGTTGGGGACTCCTGTAGTGCTTACTGGTCGGAGGATGGCCAGCTTTATGCAGCAACCATCACCTCTATAGACCAGAAGAGAGGCACTTGTGTTGTTGTTTATACAGGCTATGGCAATGAGGAGGAGCAGAACCTCGAAGACCTGCTCTTAGAGATTTCTGAGGCTGATGAAGAATCAAATTCTAAGGTTAAGACAAGAGACATATCAGCATTTTTCATTCATTTATTTATTTATTTTACTGCTTCAAAGATTTCCCTTAAGATACTCATAAAATGTGTTTTGTTTAGTCATCCAACCAGTATTTATCTGCCATCTGCAGGTAAATGAGGCAGAATCGTCTACAGAGGAGAGTGATAGGTCAACCACACCAAGTCAGCTCAAACACCAGCCACACAATAAAGCCCATAAAGAATCTCCTCCTGCGTGGTCTCCTGGATTCTCTGGGTTTCCCCCAGGCCCACCTCCAGTCCACGCTTTCAGACAGGTAGGAAAAAAAGACGCCTTTGCTCACCTATAATTCTTCAAACAAAACTATGATTAATTATATTTTCATTTAACTGCTATTTCTAAATGTTTCCATTGAGACTGAACCATTTTAATGTTTCTGAATTATGTAAGACATTTGTTCTTAACCGTGGTCGGTAAAATGAAAAGTAAAAAATAAATAAATAAAATGAAAAGCAAATAGTAAAGTTTTACTGTGAGGACAATGAAGAGGGACAATAAACTTCTCAAAGCGTTCAGCTGTTGCAAAGGTATTGAATTTAACGAGTATTTTTATCAATGCTTTTTCTCACATATTCTCCCAGTTTTATTTTATAGATTTGACAGTTTGAATTACATAACATGTACAGGTACATCTCAGAAAATTAGAATATTATGAAAAAGTTCAATATTTTTTTTCATTTCAGAATGGGAAACCCATAAATTATATAGATTAATTTAACATAGAGTGAAACATTTCAACCATTGATTTTGTGAAATTTTTAATAATTGTGGCTTATAGGTAATGAAAACCCAAAATGCAGTGTCTCGGAATATTGTGAAAAACTTCAATGTTGGAAAGTCATGGTGTCACACCTGATTAACTCAAAATACCTTTAAAGGTGTCATGGGCCTTTAAATGGTCTCTCAGTCTGGGTCAGACTAGGGTCATGGGGAAGACTGCTGACAGATGTCCAGAAGACAATCATTGATACCCTCCACATGGAGGGAAAGCTACAAAAGGTCATCGCTAAAGAAGCTGGTTGTATCCAAGCATGTTAATGGAAAGTTGAGTGGAAGGAAAAGGTGCACCAGCAAAAGGCAGAACTGCAGCCTTGAGAGGATTATCAAGCAACATCCATTCAAGAATTTAAGGAGCTTCACAAGGAGTGGACTGAAGCTGGTCTCAGCACATCAAGAGCCACTACACACAGACGAATCCTAGACATGGGCTACAAATGTCACATTCCTCGTGTCAAGCCACTCCTGAACCAGAGACAACGACTGAAGCATCTCACCTGGACTAAGGAGAAAAAGGACTGGACTTTTCCTCAGATGAAAGCAAATTTTGCATTTCATTTGGAAATCCAGGTCCCAGAGTCTGGAGGAAGAGAGGCGAGGCTCAGAATCCATGTTGCTTGAAGTCCAGTGTGAAGTTTCTACAGTCAGTGATGATTTGGGAGCCATGTCATCTGCTGGTGTTGGTCCACTGTGTTTTCTGAAGTGCACAGTCAACACAGCATCTACCAGGAAGTTTTAGAGCACTTCATGCTTCCTTCTGCTGACAAGCTTTATGGAGATGCCATTTTTTCCAGCAGGACTTGTTACCTGCCTACACTGCCAAAGGTACCAAAAGCTGCTTCAATGATTACAGTGTTACTGTGATTGACAGGTCAGCAAACTCACCTGATCTGAACCCCATAGAGAATCTGTGGGGTGTTGTCAGGAAGCAGATGAGAGACACCAGACCCAGCTATGTGCATGACCTGAAGGCTGCTATCAAAGCAACCTGGGCTTCCATTACACCTGAACTGTGCCACATGCTGATCGCTTCCATTGCCACGCTGCTTTGATGCAATCATTCATGCAAAAGGAGCCCCAACCTAGTATTGAGTGCATGGAAATGAACATACTTTTCAGAAGCCTGACATTTCTGTTTTAAAATATACTTTTGTTCATTGATCTTATGTAATCTAAATTTCTGAGACACTACATTTTGTGTTTTCACAATCCCAATCATCAAAATTTCAAGAAACAAATGTTTGAAATGTTTCACTACGTGTAATGAATCTATATAATTTATGGGTTTTACATTCTGAAATGAGTGACAAAAAATATTGAACTTTTTCATAATATTGTAATTTCTTTGTACTTGGGCATGGTACCTGTATCATGCCCAAGTACATTTGTTAACTTTCAAAAATAAGTCTTTGTCTTCTATTAGGGGGACAACAAGCGGTCTAGTGGTCATGGACCTGTACCTCCTCCCTGGCCTCCCATGATGCCTTTTGGTCCACCTGTAAGTTTGTACAATCTTCATTAGTGTTCTCAAATCCAGAAGCAGCTGTGTAAAATGCAACTCTGCAAATTGCATTTTAATAATAATAATAATAATAATAATAGATAAATAAAATTTGGAGTAAAACTTGTTGCAAAATATCTAATAAGTTACATAAAGGATGGTCTGATTGGCTGAGTGACAGATTAGCATTGATATATAAAAGCCAAAGAATATCAACATATTGGCTGATAGAAAGTGGACAGAAACAAGATGTGTTGGACATTTGTTGACCATTTTGAAAAGAGCAAGTTTCTTTTAAGAACCAGTTAGATTCATAAGTGAAATAAAGAAAATGAGAGTAAACAGATCTTCAATACTAAATTGAGTTTTCAGGTTTATTAAAATATTTTTTTCCTCCTTGTTTCATCATATGCATCCTGGTTAAACTCTGCCCTCCTCAGATGATCCCTCCACCTCCACCTATGAGTCCTGACATGGTTGATGATGAAGCATTGGGTAGTGTGCTCATATCCTGGTACATGAGTGGATATCACACAGGATACTATCTGGTAATTATACCAAATCTTTATTAGGTACCATAGCAGAAATTTTTACAGATCTTATTATTGGATTGAATCTCTTTCATCATGGATGATAAAACAGTGGATATTTATTGTGATTGTATTTTTTATTGTGTTTCTTTGTTAGAAAAGTCTGTCAACATTCTAGTCTTCAGTGGAAGTCATAACATTTTAACATCTGGTCATTTTTAATATCAAGTTTTATTTATTTACTCCCTCCAGGGGTTAAAACAAGGACGCAAAGAAGCTGCCAAGTGGACAAAACTCCATCACAAATGAAATAAATAACTCAATATTTTGTTACTCACTTTGGACATTTCATGGAGCTGCAGTCATCCAACTGAACTGCCTGATGTGTATCTGTTCTTTGGAAGACAAATAAGACAAAGAAATGTTTTGTATTCCTTGTAAATAGATTAAATAAAGACCAACAGAACATCTGGATTGTTTCTGTTTCGTTTGCAGTTTGAAGAGAATTTCTTTTGATAGTTTTTTTTGTTTGGTTCCAGTCTCTTTATCACATTGTATTCTAAAGCATAAACAAATTGCAACATTTTATTATAAATAAAGAATTGAAATGTCATATTTACAGAAAAACTCATACCCTTGCCCTGCTTGATTAAAGTGAGTGTTCTTGGGAATGATCCAACAAGCTTGGAACACTTTCTTTTGGAAATTTCTCCATTCTTTAACATTCAGGATCAACCAGGGATGGCTGGGGCTCTTACATAGTCAAATCTCTCATGTGGTTTGCTGGTATTGTTTAAATGTAGAGCTTTGCTTAAATTTCAGATGCAGTGTATTATCAAAGAGCGATTTATCACAAAGCCTTGATTTGGCTTTACTAAGAAAACCATGATTCATGGAGAAAACTGGCTGCGCTTGTTACTTATTGAGGACATCTCTTGATATAACCAAGCTTCTTCCATTGTGAAAATTACTGCAATACAGTAGATGGGTGAATTTAGACCCATTTTTTCTCATCAGAAATCTATAGTTTAAATGCACTTTACAAACTGGCATTAAAGGAAAGGGTTTAATAGATTCCTCATGGTTTCCCATCTGACAGGCTGGTTGTAATGGCAAATACTGTCCAGCAGAAGTCAGACTAGTGTAATGAATTCTCACGATTGAAACATGCTTCATAAATACTCAATAACTTTTTTTTAATCCATGCAAAGTCACAGCCATGCAGTGAAGCACTTCCATTTTTAATTGCATGTATACTGTACATGTATCTCTTATGACGGGTCAGTGTGATTGCAAGTCAGATCTGAGAGCAACTTTAGTCCCTTTACATGTATTTAATTCATAAAATTGCTCCATTATATGCCCTGCGTTCAAGCTGTGTTTTCTCTGAGGTATCCCCTTGTTCACTAACCCACCACAGGAATGCATCCATCATTATGTTTTTCTACTCATCAGATTTCATGTTGATAGTAAGCACTTTCAGCTACAGCTACCATGACATTAAAATGCAGCTAGATAGATAAATAATTATACTTAAGATCATTTGACACTGACACTTGAAAGACCGTTTTTCTTTTCATCTAAAAAAATTCAGTATTGACTGAACACTGAATTTCTCAGTGTCTATGATACCTTTCCATGGCTGTGCACAAGGTTTCTCAGTTTTTGTGGCTCTGATCTTACCACCACTTATTTTCTTTTCCTTGTCCAAATCGCTGATGTTGGCACACGTCGTTTAATAATATATATAAAGAGGTGGGAGTAGAGGAATGGTTGCAGATACTTCAAGTTTATATTTAGATTCAGAAAACCACATGTAATTATAGCGGGAATAGCCACACTCATTCTGCTGGGACTGAACTGCTTTCATTTCACAAAAAAACAAAAAGATCTGATTTCCACTGTTTCCTATAATGATGACTGTCGCCTGCTTACACCCCCTCCTCTGGATCTGAACTTAATCTTATCTTGTATGATTGTATATGAATGAGTTTGTATCATGTATGTTTATCAAAACTAGGAAGGGTAAAAAGACAAAATGTAGTTTGTGGTGTTTACAAATAAAATATGCAAAATACACAAAAGGCAGTAAACTAAAATATTATTTTCTCCACAGATGGGTTTGAAATCTACATCAGCAAATCCTACATACCAACCAATTGCTTGACTGTATCAAACTGAGCTGCCCAAAGGGCCCTGTGGAGCCTAGCGAGGAGTTAAAAGGGGGTCTGACCTTGCTAGGGGAAAGCATTGCTCTCTGTGTCCATCTACCCCCTATTGACCAGAGAAACACAAGGCATGCAAACATGAATTGCATCTCATAAAGCCCCTTCTAGGAAATAGACAGAAATCCAAAGGAATTCACATTGCTGCATGAGTTTCAAGGCCTTCAGCTATTTACTCAAGCTTCCTACATCAACAAAAATTCTGCTTTTAAAGACGAGATTTTGGGGGCTATTAGAGAAACACAGCTGCACAAGTCTTCATTCATTTTTTTTCTATTTTTATACAGAACCAGGCTCTTAAAATTCTCCAAAGTTGCTATTTCTAATTATGTTGAAAATTGTGGTGCAAACACTGTTAACCCCAGCTGAAGAGAATACTGTCAAGTTTGCTGGCACAGGGAAGCGCACGTTTCTACTAATAAGCACAATTGGTTTGAAGTTGGTCTGTGCTACATTTGAAGAATATGCAAGACTTTCTTCACAGTAAGCATGGGGAACCAGTCTGTGGAGTAACTGAGCTGAAGCAGAGCATTTAAAATACAACACCATTTATATGCTTTTCATTTGCAGATTAAAGAAAAACAAGTGTCTGCAGTTAATAAAATGGGCAGACAGACAGCAGATTGCAATATCAAGGCTGTATATTATTAACTAAAAAAAGAAAAAAAATGTCATTAAAACATGAAACCATGTTGCCCGATTGTGGATTTTCCGACTACATAATTGCCTATCAGGGAAGTAAAGCAGTGAAGTTATAAATAGTGAGGAGGGGGGGAAAAAAACAACTTGTGAATAATGCTGCACAACTGAGACACAATAATGAAAGCTTTAATGAAACAACCATGAATGAAATGCCTCAGGGTGACTTTTTGTTTGTTTTTTTTGTTTTTTGGGGCTTTACTTAAGTTATTTACTTATTCGAAGCAGGCAGGTGAAACAGCTTTACTATCATTCAGCACAAAAAACATACTTTTCTATAAAAAAAAAATGCAATGGAAAAATACAAATTACATTTGTATTTAAGGTACAAAATAGGTAGCTAAGAAAAGAAGCTTTACACACTTTTACATGCTATACATAGTGACAAGAAGTAAAATTGTGAGGATACACTCATTATTTATTATTTTAGTTTGCTGTATTTGAGCCATCATACATATCTGTACTGATACCCTTAGATACTTCAATATCTGCAAGTAAAAGGTGTGTGTGTGTGTGTGTGTGGGGGGGGGGGGGGGGGGGGGGGGGGGGGGGGGGGCAAAAACCTGATCTCTGGTTCCTTGGGATCCATGCTCTGACTGTGGGGCCAAAATTTCTGAAGTCTTTCTACCTTTATTTGGTAGAAAGAGTACCGTCATACTTCCTCACAATATATGACAGAGTAGCTCTCCGATAGAGAGCAGCTCTATCTAATGATACTTATGCTGTCTTTATCACCCTCCGATAGAGAGCTGGAGCATCATTAGTCTCCACCTGCCTCTTCTGCAGGACATTTACCAGTCCACATGCCACAGCAGAGCCTGCAACATTGTAACGCAGATTACACATTCCTTTCCCTTGTTCACACACACACACACACAACAGTATTGTGTTAAAGACACATACTGCCAGATTCTGGAGCAGTTTCTTCCCCACAGCCATCATCAAACTGAACTCTGTCTGCACTTTACCTACTGGGAGGTGGAAGTGGGGCCTCTTTGAGGAGTCCTGCTGCAGTCGACCACTGTCATTGCAAACTCATTGCTCTTTAGGGAGTCAAAATTGATTGGTCCTGAGAGAGCTCCTTCTGGCTCTGGGATCCAAGCATTTGGCATTTGCCAGATGGTTTCTGTGTGTTACTGCGTGATAAAGTAATTAACTGCGATAACTAATAAAATGCGTAAACGTAACAATTCCTTACTGTACCTTGCCTTTGATGTTTTTCATAATATTCTTTCTGTCCAATCTCCTGTCAGCTGTCTGATCTGTCGTTTGAGCAACAATGATGTGATGTCACACACAGACACATCTGCTTCCCACAATCAATCAAAGCAATGGCTGCACTGGTGTACACATCTGTTGCTGGATCCAATGCATCCTCCTTTCATTCACCTTAATACACACCTGGACTGGGTAGTCACTGCAATAACGTTAACGTTTACATGTTAGCATCAAGCTTAGTGCTGCAGTACGAAATCATAATAAATTAATACAAGAAAAATGCTTACAAGACTGGTTGAAAAAGAAACAAATGATCACAAATGGTTTTATCATCTATATTTACAGGAAAAATGATACAGTACACGAATTTGAATTTTGATTGAATAACAAATTTATGCACCAATACTTTCAAGACCCAGTTTAATAGTAAAATATATAAATGAAATTTCCTTTGTAGTTATATGACACCTAAGGTCAAACTTTATTTCACACAGTAGTGAGACAAAGTTAAAATGGCTTTAACCCTCTTTCTATGTGTTGGTGAGCACACATGATACATTTGAAAGCAGCTCGAGCTGGTTCTTCCCCATTAATGAACAGATACTGGAGCATTCTGCTGTATATAAGACACCTGCTGATTTTCCTCTGCCTTTGCTTTTTAGATTTCTGACTGTGGTGGCGGCTGCCCTCCTGACTTGTCTTGGCTCTCAAAGTGGTGAGTAGGATGGCAGAGAATGTTTTTATAAAAGCAGCTATGGTGGTCATACTAACTTCTGCTTTCAGGTTGTGTTTCCATCTGCTGCTGTTTTGTTGCCTGTTAGGTTTTTTTTTTTGTTTTGTTTTTTTTTGCTGCTGGCATTGTTCTGCTTCTTTTTACCTTTGTAAAATTGCAAGTTTATTTTGGTTTTATTTTTGGTTGGTTTATACTTTCTTTTAGACACCATTGAGCTATTAGGTGAACAGGCTCTCATGGTTGTGAACCCCCACTTCAGTATTTGGTTTGATGCACTGGGTACAAGGGGTCTCCACATTATAGGTTTGCAGTGAAGTGTGTTGTGTTGACAGTGTTAAGAGGCAGCAGCACACCAAGGCACTCCTTCTCTGTAGGTAACTCTCCACTGGTGGTCCGAGCTGATCTGATTTTGTGTAGTTATTTGGGTTTTTAATCCTTTTAAGGCTAAACACTGTTTCAGATCTGGTCCAGCTTTTTTATTAAATAGTTTTAACTGTGATTCACATGACTGTTCAAAAAGAAGGACCCTGCATCTTTTATTTCCTGACATTGTCTGGCATAGCTCTTAATAAAATATTCATTTTCATCCCTCACTTTCTTGTTTTTGACTCCACCACTCACAATAACATTCTGCTCAGCCACACAAAGGTGCCCCTTGGATGCTCCTTTTAGTTTGTCTTGGCTACCACATTCCATTTCACATTTTTCACTTTCCCCCCCTTTTATAAGGGAATAAAATAGCGGAATAAAAACATTTGAGTCGTTACAGCATTTCGGAAAAATCAGTGTATTTACTTGTGAGAAGTTCTGATATATGATGACTAAAGCCTTCTTTTAAAGATGGCAAGTCTCACACATAGGCAGTTACATTTGATAATGAAGGCACACATCAAGCTTAGACCTGTTTGTGATATCTTATGAGAAATGAAACAAAATGTTTGGGTTTTTTTTCCATGTTAATCAGGTTTTCCAAATTTAGTAAAACAAAACGAAATCTCCAGTGGAGAAGGGCTATTACAAACGCCTGGCAGCTAAAAGGTGATAACAGATTTTTAAATTCCTTAGATAATATACAGGTACATCTCAGAAAATTAGATTATTATGAAAAATGTCAATTTTTTGTCACTCATTTCAGAATGTGAAACCCATATATTATATAGACTTATTACACTTAGAGTGAAACATTTCAAACATTTATGCAGTGTCTCCAAAAATTAGAATATTACATACAGTAAGATATGTTTATTTCCATGCACTCAATACTTGGTTGGGCCTCCTTTTGCATGAATGACTGCATCAATGCGGCATGGCAATGGAAGCCGACGTTGCTTTGATAGCAGCCTTCAAGTCATTACATATTTGAGTCTGGTGTCTCTCATCTTCCTCTTGACAATACCTCACAGATTCTCTATGGGGTTCTGATCAGATAAGTTTGTTGGCCAATTATAGCAGCTTTTGGTACCTTTAGCAGTGTAGGCAGGTGCCAAGCCCTGCTGGAATAAAAAAAAATCAGCATCTCCATGAAGCTTAACAGCAGAAGGAAGCATGAAGCATGAAGTGGGATTTCCAAATGAAATGCAAAATTTGCATCTGAGAAACAGCCCAGTCCTTTTTCTCCTTAGTCCAGGTGAGATGCTTCAGTCGTTGTCTCTGGTTCAGGAGTGGCTTGACACGAGGAATGTGACATTTGTAGCTCATGTCTAGGATTCATCTGTGTGTAGTGACTCTTGATGCGCTGAGTCCAGCTTCAGTCCACTCCTTTTGAAGCTCCCCAAATTCTTGAATGGATGTTGCTTGACAATGCTCTCAATATGCCTTCTGCTGGGGCACCTTTTCCTTCCACTTAACTTTCCATTAATATGCTTGGATACAACACTTTGTGAACAACCACCTTCTTTAGAAATTACCTTTTTCTGGCTTTCCCACCTTGTGGAGGGTCAATGATCATCTTCTGGACATCTGTCAAGTTAGCAGTCTTCCCTATGATCCATCTGACCCAGACTGAGAGACCATGTAAAGGTTTAGGATACCTTTGCAGGTGTTTTGAGTTAACTAGTTGATAAAGGTGTGACACCATGAATTTCTAAGATTGAAGTTTTTCCACAATCATCTAATTTTCTGAGACACTGCATTTTGGGTTTTCATTATCTATAAGCCACAATGATCAAAATTTCAAGAAATAAATGTTTGGAATGTTTCACTCTATGCGTAATGAATCTATATAATTTATGGGTTTAACATTCTGAAATGGGTGACAAAATATATTGAACTTTTTCATTATATTCTAATTTTCTGAGATGTACCTGATGCAGTCTTCTACACAGACCAGACGGCAGCTATCGCAAGTCACGACAACTGTGATTTGACTTTAACATCTCTGGATCCTTCATTAATTTATTTATTGTTTGATATGTTTAAACACTTCTGAAACCCATTTTCTTAAGACTGCACCTAAGTGGATTAATGAGCTTTTAACTGATTATTTGTTGAAAGCACAATATTATAAATTATATGAAAGATACACAGTATTCTTTTCGGATAAGGTAACAGCACAGACTGGGTAACAGCCAGCTATATAAATTCAGCCTGCAGTTGGGTGTTTCGACAGAACACCACAAGTTGTGATTCTCATTCCTGTTGAATTTTCATGCTCTGTTGCAAGATCCACATAAATAAAATTTTGCACAATGAAAGCAAAGCTCATGCTGCCAAGTTTACAAGACCTTAGACAGACTGAAACTGGGCAAAGAGTAGCCAGCAGATAAATATGTGGATGGCCACATATACTTTGATCCAGCTCCAGTGACAAGATAAATACAAGTTTTAGAATTTCATTAGCTTTGATATAGATCTCTGAAATGCCAGGGAAAAAAACAATCAATAAAGTGTCTAAATTATGAAGACCCCACTGTTGCACACATGTGGTTTTAATAACTCAGTCTTTCCTGCTGAATGACCTGCACTAACAGACATACAAAGGCATAATATTGCAGCAGTAAATTTCTGCCAGTCATCACCAGTAGAGGTCTCCAGATACAGGACCATGGGAAGTTAGATCTCAGCTGCTCTCCACATGGGGTGTCACCGTTCTCCCTTTGGACGTACGTGGGCCAGTATTGGGGAAAACCGGCTTTGAATGAAGACGTGATTTCTTCTCTGTCACGAGGTGTAGTTGCGGCCTCTTCAGAAGGAGGACTAGAGCTTCATGCGCAGTTTTGCGTAAAGTCCCCAGAGAGTTGTCGCCGTTGGGATCGTCCTGATCGTCCCGAGCCATCTGGATTTGCGCCGGATTGTGTCAAGTTTTCGCATTAGTTCCTCAGTTTGTGTAGAGTTTACGTTTACACTGACTGGACTGTCCAGTCTGAGAAGTTACCAGAAAGCAAGAGGCGATGTTTTGCCGAAATCAAACAGCGAGAGCCACCGTTGCTCGGGGCTCTGCTCTGGAAATGGAAATACGACGAGGAAAGTTCAGAAAGAGCGTTTTCCTGGACACATCACAGGTACACCTACTCTTGTCCTACAGTTATCACCGAAATGTCTTCTTCCTCTCTGTCTTCACACGCAAACACACGACACATGTTAACTTTTGACAACTTTAAGTGATATTTTTTTTTTCCCTAAAAAGGTTTTAGTGTACACTGTACAGGGTTGTGTTGTTTTGTCCTTCAGTTAAAGTTCTTTTACTGTTTTCAAACAATCAATCTAGTGAATCCAATCAGTCAATCAATCGATCAATCAGTCAAATCTTATTTGTGTACAACAGAGCCATACAAAGTACATACAACAAAAGACCACATAAAAACACAACTGAATTAAAACAATACATAAAAACACTTTTGGAAAGTGTTGCTTTCCAAGTTCCAAACTCCTAATAATAATTGTTGTTTGGATACTTTAAACCCAATCTCTGATTAGTAGTTTTGATAGGAGGCAGACACCTTCAAATGAAAATATTACCTTTTATTGATCCATTTGTGTTCCATTAAGTCCATTATATTTATTTATCCAGAAATGATCAAGTCTCGGTATGCATATTTTTAGGTTGTCAACAAGCACTTTGTTTAAATAAGATATAAAGTTTTAAAACCTTTTAACTTTCAGACTTCATCCCTCAGACTCTTGTAAATATCTTTTACTTCCATCAGTCTTGGTCAGACACAAAGAAGATAAAGCGAACCTCCAGCAAAAGTTGAGAACTGGGTCAAAGCAGTTGCCTTTGTATTCCAGTTGTATTACTGGAGAAGAACAGTTTTATCCTAATGCATGCTTTCCTCTCCAGCTCCCATGTCAGCATCTGTTTCATATTAGCCACCGTTTTGTTTTTTTGTTTTTTTTTACGAACAGTCCACTTTAATCTTGTTTTGATGGGAAGTCCTCCCGTTTCCAAACTCCTTCCATTCACTTTCTCTTCCAAGCACACACTTGACATCAGTTTGCTCTTTGTGTTGATTTTATTGAGCTGCTACTTTCTTCTACTCTTGTTTTGGGGCCTTTTTGCCTGTAGAGTTAAAAGTAAAACTTAATTTTTGGTGCAGTGTGCAGACTTTTAAACTTTAAGAGAGCGATGTCATTTTGCCTGACAGGAATAAGAAACAGGGATACCTGTTGAAGGGTTAGACTCCATTAAAACTCATAGATGTACCGAGCTGATTGTAAGGGGATACTCAAGGAATAAAAATGGTGCAAAATAGGAAATGGAGAAAGAGAGTATTGATTCTAACATTCCTTCACTCCCCAAATCTCCAATGTTGGTTTTTTTTTTTTTTTTTCGTGTATGTGAGTGTGTGAGGAGGCATACAAAACGTCAGCTTAAGCTATTTATAATTCACGTCACAGGAAAACACTGCTAACCTCTGGGAGATCAGGCACACTCCATCATATCGATCTGCTGTCAGAATTGTCTGATCTGGCGTCTGAACAGGCCTGAGCTCATATGTGATCCACAAGTTTGCACCTCTAACACGGCACCTGCTGTAGGTGAATTTGTGTTAGTGTGGTTAAGTCTGAATGGCCAGGCAAGAAGAAACAATGTTTTGAGTAGATGTATATGTATATATATATATATATATATATATATATATATATATATATATATATATATATATATATATATATATATATATATGTATATATATGTATATATGTGTGTATATATATGTATATATGTGTGTATATATATGTATATATGTGTGTATATATATGTATATATGTGTGTATATATGTATATATGTGTGTATATATATGTATATATGTGTGTATATATATGTATATATGTGTGTATATATATGTATATATGTGTGTATATATATGTATATATGTGTGTATATATATGTATATATATGTGTGTGTATATATATGTATATATATGTGTGTGTATATATATGTATATATATGTGTGTGTATATATATGTATATATATGTGTGTGTATATATATGTCTATATATGTGTGTGTATATATATGTCTATATATGTGTGTGTATATATATGTCTATATATGTCTATATATGTGTATATATATGTCTATATATGTCTATATATATGTGTATATATATGTCTATATATATGTGTATATATATGTCTATATATATGTGTATATATATGTCTATATATATATATATATATATATATATATATGTATATATATATATATATATATATATATATATATATATATATATATATATATATATATATGTGAACCAATACATAAAATTATCATTAATAATTGCTTAAAAGTGTTTTGGATTGTACAACTGTCTTTAAATTATTTTGTTTTTGTATATCCGGACTATTTTCTCAGCTTGCATGTTAGTTTTCCATCAGACTACACCACAATATTGACAATGATTGCTTCCTTAACTCTGCAATCTGTTCTCTCCTTGAGCTCAAATAAAATTAAGTTGTGTCTTTGTCTTTGTTGCCAATGCTAATGATGCTCCTTTAGAGAGTGGGACTTTCCACTTGCTCCGGGTGTCCAGGCTCTCTCAATGCCTCTGTGGAGCCGGTGTGTGGCATTTCAATGAGGCAGTGTGAAAGAACCCTGTTTCCACTGTGCCATTTGTGCCAACATTTGAACCCCTTATGTAAATGTATGTTTGTTTGTTTTTTGGAAAGAGACACTTTTTGCCTTTCAAGACCATAAATGTATAAATGTATATTTCCTTGTTTATCATACCAGGAAGTTGAATTAAACAAGACTGAGACCATGAATTAGACTCTTTTCCATCTGATATCTGTTGTGCTAAATTTCATGGCTTTCTGTAAATTGTGTAGCATAGTAAAGGAATGTAATGGATGTAAAAAAAAAAAAATGTTTAAGATATTTTCCAGCAGTCCATTTTGGCATCTTGAAAACTGATTCTTCAATAACTTAAGTGTCTTTCCATTATCAAAATGAAATAAAGGACGGATGCTGAAACAGTCTGCGGTGTACCCATATCACAAATGAACTGGGTGATATGGTTAGAGAAGGGCAAAAGAATAGACCCAGCAAGTGATGATATTCTCATACAGCATTGTCCAGGAACATATTCTTAGCCTCATTGTCATTCCTCCTGCTGCTCTCAGTGGGAGCAGAGAACACATCTGCTTTCTGCATCCCTCCTCTCTGATCCGCTGGGCCACCAGTGTGTCTCTAAACTCTACACACTATCTTCATCCTCGCCAGCTCTACTGCTACAGCTGAAGCCACTCAGGCATGCAGTGGGAACTTGGGATGGCGCAGTTATTATTACAGAGGTGCGGATGGAATGTCCTCTATTTCAGTTCACTGACGTCTCATGTTTAAATCAAAGATAGCCCACACTAGTCCACACACCACTGTGACGAGCACTGGCTTATACAGGGCCAGGAAGTGGTTAGGTGTGTTTAAAGACACACCCATCCACCCACACTCTTTCCCAGCTTCTGGGAGTATATGGCAAGGTCTGGGAAGCTGTCATCACTGTTAAGTAAAAGCTTTAAATGCTTTGGCTTGCTGTGTGGCTGGCTTTGGTGGTGTGTTCACCTCCACCCTGTGGAGCTCCACACTCTTAGCAGTCAGTCTCCAAGCTGAGAAGTTATGTGACTTTGGTGAAATTAGCATTGTTATCTTATTTTTCTTATCTCTGGCTGTAAATGAACACTGATTTACAAATAATTCAGACTTGACATCTTAACTGGGGTGGCATGGTGGTGTAGTGGTTAGCGCTGCAGCCTCATAGCAAAAGGTTGCTGGTTCAAGCCTGGATGGAGGTTGAACAGTAGCCTTATGATGTTTGCATGTGTAAGTTTCTCTGGGTGATCTGGCTTTCTCCTACCATCAAAAGGCATGCTAAGTGGTATAGAGAACAAATGAATGAATAATTTGGGTGAAATTACTGCTCATAAAATAAGATGGTAAGGCTGAGATTTGTGGGTTTTGAAGTGAGAAATAATGTCAGCAAAATCTTACAAATTGGAACGGGGGGGCATTCATTAGAGGAGAGGTTTTGGAATTTAGTGGAAAAAGTTGTGGAAAAGTTTAATATTGGTGAAATATTTAACAATCTGTGTTGGACTGGCGACCTGTCCAGGGTATACAGCTCTGGTCCTTAAGTGTCACAATCCTGTAGGTTTTCCATGTATCCCTGTTTCAATATACCTGAATCAAACTAATCACTCATTAAGCAGAACTTCATTGGATGTTGGATCCATTTAATGGAAGCCAGCTGTGGTGGAGAGATACATTAAAAACCTGCAGGACAGCGGTCCTCAAGGACCAACTTTGAGCCACCCTGCTCTTGCCTAGTGATAGCTAGGATAGGCTCCAGCCTCTCTGCCACCTTTAATTGGAACAAGCAGTTAAGAAAATGTATGTATGAATGGGTGGATATTTAATAATCAATTATGGGAAAGTAGGAAATTTCAGCACGGTACTAAAACTGTGGAAAGACTTTTAGAAGTAAAGATGAGGCTAGATTGACTGGAAAAAAAACTGCTGGGCAAATGGTTTAATATTAACATTTCTATACAAACAGTATTGAAGATCTTTGGGTTTATTATGTATGATATCAAATAAAGCCTCAAAGGTTTCAGAAAAATATTTGTGCACAAAGGTTTTCTTGACACGGCAGAGAACCAATATTGAATGCTTGTGATCTTTATGTCCTGAGGCGGCATTGCACTTCAAACAGACGTGATTATGTTGTGAACGTGCTTGAGCTCAGCAAAACTTCAGAAAAACATTTTTAGTAAACAAAATTCTGCTATTCAAACGCAAGATTTTTATACGAGACCCAAACGCACTGCTGCTTCTCAGGAGCCAAGTTCCTTTTCCATCGAGTTAGGTGAAGTGAGACAGGTGGTTCCGTGGTCTGAACTGACAAAATGTGAAACTATTTGGATGGATGTTACGTCTTCCAAATAAAAGTGAAGAGGGATCATTCAGCTTGTCGCCAGTGCACAATTCAAAAAGCCTGCATGGTATGGATCGTATGGGTTTAGTTCTGAGTTGTAGAGATGATGCAACACAGTTGTAAATAATGTCTGATGCAACAATGAATATTTCCTATTTTTAAGAAATGTCTTACTGTGGTGTAAACATTATGCATACAATTGAATTTAGACATCTTTTTTTTTAGAAATTAAGTCTACATGCTGGAAAAATGAGCAGCAGGTCAGACTCCTGAGCTAAAGTTTTTGTTGACTTCATTTTTTCAAGAACTTCCCCCCCCACACACTTTACTTTTAGCAGTGGAGACGGGTGTATCACGCTGTGACGTCTCCTAAGTTGGACGTCTGGATCTTTTCTGCAAATGCCTAGATGTATGGTTTAGACTTCACAGAAGCAGCTGGGAAGCAGTCTCCTGCTCAGCAGCCTCTCAGCGTTGCTTCTGCTGGTGTTTAATGTGGCTTGGCAGGAAAATGATCAGCCATGCTTTTTATGCAAGCATATCTCTGTTTCCCCTGTGTACAGAAAAATGAGAGAAATCATAGAGGTATTGTCAGAACAACACTTTTCGCCATGAGCCAAGCAGCTCAAATCCTGAACTTACAATGAAAATACTTGCTTCCAGTCGATGCTAAAGCATTAAAAGTCTCGCTTTCAACAGACAGCTCTGCGTACCAAGAAAACAATGTGACATCATTACACTGCAGCCTGAAACCAAGCGCTGTTCTACCGTCAGAAAAAGAGGCTCAGGGGCCTGAGGGTTCTAAAGAACGGATGCACTCTGCTTTATTGATTTTTGCAACAGCTTCACTGCCAAAACTGGGCAGTTCTATGTGTGTGCACCCTGAGGGCTTTCAGGCATGTTGAACACTGCAGGGGTGCACGGGAGATGCCAGGGAAATTTTACCCCTTCTAAGACCCTTATTCTCAAACAAAGCCAGGCCACTAGAGTTTTCTGCTTGGAGGCTTTCTTGGTATGCTGAGGGATATTTTAACTAGCAAATATTTAACTTTTGTTATTACACAGGCTTTGTGTACAGAAGTGTGAAGCCCTTTTCCCAGAAAGTCCTTAAATGAAAAATAGTTTAGTCTGTTCCTTCAAGCAAAGAGTAAAATTTAACCAGTGTCCTGCTATTGTTCCCATGATAATGATATGAGTGTTTTCTCAATTTGACACATCGCAAGCTCTGTTCCGTGGTGCAAATATTGTATTTAGAGACATAATTTTCACCATTCAGTTGTTGAACTTGTGCACACATCCTTTATCTTCCTATGCAATAAGGCACAGCTACGCTATCATTTGTTATTTAATACAATTGACTAGATGTTTGTTGGTGAATGTCACATATCACTAATGATAAAACATTTTTGTTGCATAATAGTGATAAATACTTTTTACACTGTAACAGAAAATTTTCACTGTGGGCTTTATGAAGAAACAGCTGACAATCATGCTGTGCTGTTGATGTGTTCATTTGTTATTGAGCCTCCAAAGCCCTTAAGGTCCGTGTCCTTTTTCTTTTCTATGCAACCCACTCACACACACACACACACACACACACACACACACACACACACACACACACACACACACACACACACACACACACACACATACAGCATTAGGAACGCTCCACCACAGGGAGACCTCTTGTGTTGACCCTTGACTAGTTTGTGCCACAAACCTGAGAATAACCCTTTCCTGCGTTGTCCAGATATATTTCAGTTGCTCATATAAATGGAACATTTCGGCTGCTGTTGTGTCATGTGAGAAGTGTTTTGGTATGTGGGTAGTATCTTTTTGTGGCAACTGGTGTCAGAGTGTAGTTTTAGTGCTTGGGGTCTGCAGCTTAAGTTGCATGTAAACCCCACCCAACCCCTGCTCCGTACTCCTCTACATTACAATCCCTCACGCTGAACGACATGTTAACAGACACCAGACATGTTCACACACAGGATGTGAGTCACACCCACTCTCAGGATTCAGTTTGCACATGTTTGTATCTCCATGCAAGTCCTGCACATCCACAACCTGTCGCCTCTCTCCACTATTCAGTTATGAATGAAAGCTGATGTTGCAAACTTGCCATTAGTCATTTGTGACGGCAGTTTGTCAGCCTCTGCTTCGCATAACAACTTCCGCACACACATGCACACACAGACACATCAGACAGTGACTAAGCAGCAGTGTCTCCTTGAGAAAGCTGCATATTGTCAGACAGAGGCTGGCTTTGTCCGTTCTGCATGCGCTGTCTTGTGAGGCTATCGCTACCAGTGACTTGGTTAGCAGACAGGCATAGAGATGTATGGAGGAGGCTAAATCGCGGGACACATTCCCACACTTTGAGATGGGAGACTTCCTCCATGCATCATCAAACCTGTCTCATTCACTTACTACCTTGGATAAAGCTTTTAAATCAGTCTAGTTCAAAACTTCCTCACTTGCCTCTGTAATACTGGAGGGTTATTAGAACAGGGGGGTTGGATTCTCCTATTGTAAACTAAGCTCTATCAAGCAATATGAATAGTACTTAAGTGACGTTACAGAGGGATAAAAGTGTGGTGGATTGGTTTAAGTGAAGCATGCAGTAAAATCATTTAATTTCTTCTGGATTAGGTGCAAATATTTGATGTGCTACATTAATTCTGATCCTGCTTAAGGTCTCCTGTGAACTGAATTTTTAATCTTCTGCACCTTCTCTCATCAGGAGAATCACACAATATGGGCCATTTCACTACTATCAGGTTTGAGTCCCTTGATAATTTGGGAAAATGGGTTCTTTCTGACATGTATCTCAGTGCTAACCCACTTTTCTGATCCAGATTATGCGGTGGAGGTACTTCTTTGTCTTTGGTACCACACAGCCATTGATGACTAATATTTGTTTTAGCTTTCTTTTCTTTTCTTCTCTTTATTTTCATTGTTCATTTCTGTTTACACGTCCCAGCAGATGCCTTATAACCTATTGAGCTTAGCCCAAACACACTGCAGAGCAGAACTTGACTGTCTCCTGCCAAAGGTATCTTCTTCCTGTGAACACAAGACCCCCCCCTTGAATACTTCTCTGTTAAACACTGACAAAAAAGACAAACATAAGATGAATGACCAGATTCCAATGTGTGGTGTCATTTACAGCGCAGAACACTTGCTGTCAGCCTCTTTATCACAGAGGGTTTAGAAACAGGAGAGGCTTTGTTCCTGTGAGGGAAAAATTTCTAAGAGACATGCTCTATGTGAAGGGATAGAAATAGTTATAGATTGTATGCATAAGCAGTGTCTTTCCTCCAGACCTTCCTTTAAAACTATTGCATCAAAGTTGGGTAGTTTGCCATATAAAGCAGGTAGGTTTTAGTTTTCTCTTCCATGGGGATAAAAATGAGACAAATTTTAACTTTAAGAAAAGAAACAACTTTGAACTCATTTCATGTTTTCAGTTAAGCCTGTAACTTCACAAAGGACGAGTCTCTGACCTTCAGTAACACATTCAGTTAACCTGAAGAATCCCAGGCATGCCTACATCAGCCCGGTGTGTTACATCTTTTCTTTCATTTTCTTCTGCACAAAGAAGGAATATATCCGTTGCCCTGACCACCTTGACTTTATTGTACAGTAGATGCAGTTGAGACTTCTCCTTCATACAGAAGCATTCATGGTGAAAGGAGCTAAAACTGAAAAATATATAAAGAGGTATGTGTGCTTGTGTGTTTAAAATGAAAGTTGTGTTGTATATGCCTGTTGCTGCACTGATTCTAACTATTGTTTTCATTTTGTGCAATCTCACTGAGACTGAGTCCACTTCCAGTGAACTGTATTCGATCCACTGTAGGTCTCACATTTCCATTTGCAGAAAATGAGTCAGAATTCCCAGATAGATGAACGGCCACCTTTTGCAACAAGGTGTGACCTGGAGCTGGCTGGATGTGACTGTTTGGAGGAGGGGGCAAAGGGGCGCAAGCACCAATGATGTTGTCTGTTTTTGTTTATGCTGAGCAGGTGTTTGCCTTTATGCGAGCAGATGGCTCTATTATGCATGTCCGCCTTCCCTACATGCTGCATAGTGCAGTCCCTGCCAGCATGCCCAGGTTTTAATGTGTGTGTTTACTGGGCCCAGTATAGCAGACGGTGTGATGTCAGATCTTGTTGCATCATTATTTTGTTCCTGCTGCTTTAGCAGCCATTTTCTTGGGTTTCTTTCTACTTTTCAATTGTTCCCGATACCTTAAGAAATATCAGTCTAGAAGTTCACTTTATGGTGGATTTGGGTGATTTCTAATCCATACTATTGGTGTGAATAGTCATCTTGATATTTGTGCAGGGGAATATTTCAGACCGATAAAAATTTGTTCGATTTATTACTTTAACTAACTTGCATTGAAATTGTTGTAGCTCTATCAACAGAAAAACGGTAAGCACCATTTGTAAACACAACAAAAACAAGGAGTCAGCATGTTCAATGTGAAAACAGCACAAGAAATTTACGACAGAACAGTTCTGATGAAAGAAAATATGTTTTAAAAAAGTGCAAAATGCATTTAATTTCTTTCATATGAGAGTTGCTCAAAACCTCTGACAGTGTGAAATACATATAGCATCTCAACATGTATCACTAATATGATTCTCTTAATGATTAGTCACAGTTATATTTTAATTGATTGGTACAGATGTTGAAATTTATTGTATATGAATTTGACAGTCAAGTCAAATTTTCATTTTTATTGTGCTTGTGTGTTCAAGAGATGGAATTACTGAGTAATTAAAAAAAGGATAATTGATCAGTGGCTAAAAGAAGCACTTGTTGAGATTTGTTGCTGCCTTTGTGGCTTTTCGCCTCACCGGGGGATTTCCCAAAGTTCATCTCACCAGTCAAAATAACAAATTACATGTGTGAGATCATGTTCACCACCAAGAGGTAAACCAGAGATCCGTTTACGAGAGCAAAACGGTTACAAGAACATCATCTTGAGAAATTAATGCTGTGCTGAAACCTTGAAATTAACACTTTAATGGTGATATTTTTTCTGTTTATTCTTAAAAAAATTAATCTAATGGAAGTTAAACATGAACTTGTAGAAATCAATACTTTCTTCAGTATATTGATGCACAAATCACCACAGACCTCCATACTTGTTTTCTCTGGCAAAAATCTTAAAACTATAAACATGTTATGATCTCATGTCAGTTTGAGTTGTAGTTTCCTGAGTGTCCTCTTTGCAGCTGTTTAGATTCCTGTATCACTTCTGCAGATGTTTAGAGTTCAGGTTCTTGTTTGAGTTTCTAGACGTGTGTGGCATGTCCGTGGTTTTCTTCTACGAGCTCTTCAATAAACATCTCTTATAACTTGGTAGAAATTATTGAATGGCGTATAAATGTGTCCTTTAACTATTTTCCCCTCAGTTTATCCTGTTTTGTGTTTGACAAAATGAGTCTTTGCTCTTTTTTTTTCCTTACTTCTTTCCCTTATCTCTGCGAAGCTTGTCATTGTCTGGTTTTAACTGGTAGTAAAAAGGATGTCACACCATTTGACTTCTGGTTACAGATGCTTAAGTGCACTTAACTAATGCTAGAAGTAATTATCATTATTGTTCAGTACACTACTGTGTAAGTACTTTCAGTTGGATTTGGTCTCAAATGGAGGTATATGTTGCTGTTGCCATCGCTGTCCTGCAGAGGGCGCCATTGCTCTATTTCATATTCATGAAGCGTACAGCGACAACTTTGTTCTTGTTCTCATTTCCTACAGATATTTTGACATTGCATTATATTCACGATACCTTAGAGCCATTTATAGTCATTTTAGAGCATCATTGACATTTTTAAGTGAAAATGAATTGTCTTGGTGGACATATCCTCTTAAATCCACCCATATTTTCCCTGATATTGCACAGCCTGCACCCCTGAGGGCAGAAATCAATGGAGATTAATTTTATAATGAGCGACTTTCTCTCCCACTGAAGTGTCTGCTCCCTCAGTGTGATGAGTTTCTGCAGACTCCTGTGAACGGCTGAGGTAGTGTTCCTGAAAGTCAGTGATGATTCTGGAAAGAAGCCAGTCTGCCGAACTGTTTCCAGAGGTGTGTGTCTTTTAATGCTTGTGTATTCGAGTGTGTGCGTCTACTTCAGCCTGCCTTTCCTTCACAGTTAACAGCACAAGGAGTAATATTGATACAAGATTGTCTCTGCTCGGTTGCTCTGATGAATGACTGAGCCATCTTCTCACCAAAGACTTATTTTTCTTCCTGTATGGCATTCTCAGTTGAGGAAAAATATCTGTTGCGTGATGTGTGGGTCTTTTCCAGACTTTTCATTATGGTTGCTCAGACTTTTATGATGAGGAGGGGAGTAGGATCTTTTACTTAATCTCAGAGGAGAGCTTGTATCACTTCAGTAGACTTGGTATCATGCTGTAACTGATAGTACCTAATAACAAGGCAGACTTCGGGTGAGATGTACAGCGTCATTACATTGTCGCTCTATCTAAGTTACAATTTTGCGGTTCTCAGTGCAGGTTATTCATGCCATGAAACCATGAAGTCCCCTCCAGGGGGAATTTCTCTATGAAATGTCTGGTTTCACAGTTCATCACAGGCTGATGTCATCAAGCTGAACAGATGTGATCCAGCGCCGGCTGTAACACAGGCGTGTAATCAACGTCTTGTGATTTTCAAATCTGTTGAGTCAGATTTTTTTTACTCTCTCAGTTGAGAGAGAAACTTTAAAAAATACTTAGAAACCATGCGCTCACAAAACATTTTATTTAATATTTGTGTTTGAAAACTACACAACTTTCTGGTCACTCTTGTGGTCACTTCTTCTTTTTAAATGTGATTTTAGCAGGAGCTCATTAGGTGGCCTGGCATGGATTCGCTTTGTCCTTTTCCTACATTTGAAAAAGACACACTCAGCTTCTAACATTTTTACCTTTTATTTGAATTTTTTGCTCTGCAAGAAATGGCAAGGAGGACATCTGCTTGACGCACCATAATCACACAGACCTTGATTAGCTGTATTTGTTTCATTTGCAGTTTTGTGATGTATGATCTGTGTCTATTTATATCCAGTATGTGTATTTTTAAGTGTAAGTATAGCTTTGTGTTTGTGTATGTATTGCAAATGAGTGGGAGCTGTGGGAGGACTCAGTTTTCAGAATGCGTTTAGATGACAATCAAGGTTCTTTGTTGTGGTTTTGGGCCTGGCTGCTGAGGAGCCTGGTGTGTTTCCCTGCCCTGCTCCACTGCCACACTGAGCTACTGACAGCTTTTGATCTTGTGAATAGAGCAGGGATCCTCCTTCCCGGTCCTCAAAAACTGGTGTCCGGCAGGTTTTAAAAATTTCCCTGCTGCAACACACCTGATTCAGCCTCAGACTTTTGCAGAACTTGTTTTCACGTCTGTTAATTACCCACTGATTTGAGTGGGGGGGGGGCAACACTTGTAAAACCCGCAGGATACCGGCCCTTTAGGACCAAGATTGAGGATCTTTGGTATAGAGATTATGGAAGGCTGTAATAAAAGGGATTTAGAGGTTGAAAATTACATTTACATGGTAGTGCAGCGTGTCTCTTTATTGTAACACTTCTCATTAGTTAACTTTCTTTTTTATGTTGTAGAATAGCTCTTAATGATGGGGAAAATCTGCTCAGAGGCAGGTGGAGTCAGGTGACATTAACAGATTCATTCAAAGTAATAGTGTTTGTTTTTTTTTGTTTTTTTTTACTATAGCTTCTTTTGATAATTGTTACTACTTGTGTAACATTTGATTCTTTAGTTGTAAAGAGCCAATGTAATACTCATTTACAGGATTATTATTTCGTTAAGAGTTGGGCTGCAACTAATTGTTTGAGACGTGCCAAGCTAGCCACTAAGCAGACATTATGGAAATGTGTTGCCTTGTAAATGGACTACAGACGAGCCATTTGAGGCAGCTCTGGAGCAGATTTTTGCAGAGTGAGAGAATAACTCCCTTTGGTGAGAACTTGCTTAAATTAATGTTTAACGTGCACAAAGAATACATCCGCATTAGTGACTGTAGCTTAGGAGTGGAACAGGATTTCTTTCATTCAGAAAGAATGTTAAAGTATCTTTTGGAAAGATGCATCACAAGTAAATAAAATGTGATGGTGTGAAAGGAAACACTCAAAGCATTGAGAGAGAGAGAGAGAGAGAGAGAGAAGGAGAGAAACTTACTTGGAAGACAAAAGAAGGTCAAAATAAAATGTCCATCAAGCTTTTAGTCATAAATGGTTACATATTAAAAGGCCAAGCTCTTTGGTTCATGTTTGACCTTTACTGTGACTGCTTCAGACATGTCAGGAATACATTCATTTTGGGTTTAGGTTGAACAGTCTGACAAAAACCTTTGGATTTTTTAACATCTTAATGACAGAATAACTCAGTCAGTTTCTCGTGTCTTAAAATTCATCCAAAAGGGAACAAGGATATGTGTAAGAACTGAGAAGTGTCATGGAAACTAGTCAAAATGTAAAAAATATGAATATGAACCCCTGTTGTTGCAATCTGTTTGTGAAGGCTTTGAAAAAAAAATGTATCCGAGTCCATCTTGTCGAGGTGCTAATTCACATTGCTGTTGACCAGTAAAAAGAAAAAGACCATGTAAATTGTAATAAACTTGAATATTCTCTTCTGCCTGTCATTTGTTATTGGACACAAAAAGCTTTCATTCATCCTGACAGGCTTTTCCTTCTAAATCAGTTTAGGATTAACCAGCAAACAATGCCTTCATGAATGAAAATACAAGTCTATAAGTATTCCCTTTTTTTTTTTCTTTTTTTTCTTTTTTCATAACATCCATTAAACACTCTAAACCCCAATGTTCCCTTGGTGGACCATGATCAGCTAAGCCTTAGCTCTGACTTAACTTTGTTTCCTCCAGCTGATTAAGTGCATGGACAGGAAGTCTTCCATATTCCTTCATGCATCCGTTTGGAAACAGCAAAGCTCCGGGTATTGTCTTGAAAGCAGTGCCGCTTTAGCAGAGCTTATTATGTAACGAGTCAGTCTGTATTTGTGTGTTCTTATGTGTGCATATTTCACATTGTGATCAAACATCCAAGTTGGTGTTGGATTAACTGATATGTGTAATGCACTGGTTCCACAACTCTCTCATGGCAGCCAATTAGCACATCTGGCTCTGCTACAGCCATAAACCACTAATCCAGTAACACATCAGTAGTTAATCGCTATTTAACATTGCATAATCCCAGCAAAGCTGAAAGGTGTTTGGACTTTCCACAAATCATTAATCTGGGGTCTCCAAATACCTGAGTTTGCCCCACCCTTAGTGTCTCTGGGCCAAGAAGCAGCAACACTCAGTGTTTTTGATCTGGTTGCCTGCCAACATGCCAGTAAGCCCTGTCATTGAGATAATGGCTATATTCTGTCTGTTTTTTGTTCAGCCTCTAGGCTTTTGTCATGTTCATCTTTGTGTTTTACTACAGATTTGCCAGCACACAGTCTGTTTCAACAAGCTGCTACTACTGTATAACAGGAAGCTGGAGGAAAAATCATATAGATTTACTCATTTTGAAATAATACATATTATTTTCTCCAGAGTATGCTTTGTGGTTTGTTCAGTCTTTGGGGGAAAAAATACCTAATATTTCAATGCTAAGTAAGAACAGCTGTTAGAAACTCAGCATCGTGTCAATAAAACCGTTAAACCTGCCTGAACAGAAGCTCAGTGTGGTCAACAAACCTGATTACAGCTTAGATTAATACTACAGTCGCACACTTTGTTGAATCAACTCAGAGGGAGTTGGCTAAATACGGGTTTACACACCGTGGTTTGTATATCCAGTATTTGCTCACCCTCTCACAAGAGTTTCAAAATGTTTTTTGAGCTCCTGTAGCCTTCTTCTGTACACTCAAGTGAACTATTTCTCTTTCCACCTCAGAACAGTAAATCTCCTGTCTCACTGCATTTGTTGGTGCCTGCTGTAGATTAGCTGGGTGATTTAGAATGTCAGGGTGGAGACTTTTCTCGGGGAAATGACCCAGCTTGAAAGGGCTCTCACAGACCCTTTGTTTTCACCTTGCATGTGTAAAAAGTTAAGAGCACATGTTTCAGGGTGCTTGCATGGAAACAAGCGTTCCCAGATTTTAAAGTGATGGATTTGATCAGATCATTAGCTTCCTTCTGGTCAATCCTGAAAATCAGACAGTTTTTAATGAATTAATGTGGCCCGATGTGAGCTATGTAACATAACGGCAGTTTCCTGTTATGAGGCTTGGCTTTGAGCAGTTTGGTCTCACACACGCCACACAGAAGGATACACATGTCTCACACACAACAGCTGTATGTAGGAGAGCTATACTACATATCCGACCTGCTGATTTTGTGTGTGTATGAATGTGTGTGTGTGTGTGTGTCTGTGAAGAGCAGAAGAAGCAACTTTCCACAGACAGAAGCGGAACACAGAGTGGACTTTATGTCTGAGAAGTTACATGGATCAAACTTTTTCTTTTCTTTTTCCAACTTGTCAACTCCAGATGTGAAGTTAAGTAATAGGAGCCAACAGTCTTTATGGATGCAGATTTATTACAATGAATGCTTTTCCGTTGAAATTTTACAGGAAACAATGTAGGCTTTAATATAATAATAATAATAATAATAATAATACAGCTTTTTTCTGTTTGATCACGTTTGTGTGAGCTACCAAATCAATATTTTTCCTTACAAAATATCTGTGCGCAAATATTTAATTTCAAAGCAGCGGAAATTAATATCCCATTTTCCTCTTGACTTGCCTGACATTTCACGGTGCATGTAGAGATTAAGGAGCGCTTGTTGACACGCTTGTAATTGGTCCATTTATTATAAAGCTGGTCGCAAGAAATTGCCCACCCCCGCTATGCTTGCGAGCTGGTTCGGCATTTGCTATTTACTTTGGGTGTTACTACAGTAATCTTACTCTCTCTCACGTTCTCCCTTTCCTTGTTCTCTTCAAAGTTCATGATCACCACCGGAGGCGCGTTGTATGGGTTAATGTAGCAGCGAGCAGGGGAGCGCCAGGGCGCGCACACTGAACTACTTGTGCCGATCCCTCTCCCACAGAAGCGATGCCCTTTTGTGGAGAGGTCTCTTGTCACAGAGGACAGACGGCATTCACAATCGGGACACAAGGACACAAAGAGAAGAACTGCATTTTTAAAAGGCTCCATTCTTCCCTCGCTGCCGCTGGGTGTTGACTGTGGGTGTTTGAGAGGATCTTTGTTGCCCAAAGGAAAGTGAAGAAGAATAAGCTCCGTGAACGAGTTGGGGGGATTTTTACGGTGAGGGTTACTGCAGTACATTCGATGTTGTCATCCAATCTACCTCAGTCTGCTTTTCTCGGAGTTACCAGCCTTCTTTTTTTTTTTTTTTTTTTTTTTGGATGAGGAGAGGAGCTCTTACGCATAGTTTTACGCACTGATTGTGCACAGAGATGACCGCACGAGGCTCTCAGGATGAACTTTCTTTCCGGGGTTCCTGTGGGGTAGAATTGTAATTCTGTCACTTGACTTCACAAAAGTATTTTTGCGGGGAATACCTACCACAAGGATGCCAACAGACAAATACGCAAACATGGAGGAAAAACTGTGGATACTAGAGGACCTCAACATGATGTACATCCGTCAGATTGCTTTCAGCTTACAGGTAAAAGAAAAAACTAAAAAAAAAAGCTCTCATTGTTGGGTGACTATCACTTGCTACTACCTCTTTGCAGGCAGGCTGTTTGGTGTCATTTACACACTTTAAACTTCTCAGAAATGCAAACTGGGGTGTTTAAAGTACGTGTGAGAAAGTGTGTAACTATGTGGCTTTTTCTGGTGTTGCTGATAAATGAAATGTATGTTCAGATATTTTTTTAAATCACAGTAGTCTCTGTTTTAACTGACAGTGTGCAACTGTGCTTGGTGTGTTGTAAAGTTCACTGAAGTGCAGCTTAAAGAATCTTTCTGTTAGACAAACAAGTGGCTCTCACGCTGGTGTGGTCTTTTGCTTTACAGATGGCAAAGCTGTCACTGACAGCACACAGAAAACAACACTGCATGCCATCCATGTCTCCCTCTTTCTCTGTCTCCTCTTTCAGCCAGGGCTCACACACAGTTCACAGCTGCACATTTTGCGCCTCATGGTTCCCTGTGGGGCTGTGTGTGTGTGTGTGTGTGTGTGTGTGTGTGTGTGTGTGTGTGTGTGTGTGTGTGTGTGTGTGTGTGTGTGTGCGTGTGTGTGTGTGTGTGTGTGTGTGTGTGTGTGTGTGTGTGTGTGAGAGGGAGAGCGGGTTCATGTTCTGAGAAAGGAAAGGTTTAGCATTAACTCAGTATCTTGTCACATTTTGCAAATCTACACAAACGTCGTTACTGACTGAGGGGAAATAGTTGTTAAGATTTGCCTCTGTTTAGTTTTTAACAGAGTTAAAGGAAAGTTTAAGGAATTGGAGAGATAAGGTTGTTGGAAATGTATCAGGAAATTCAGTGGGACTTTCCACCAAATCTTTCTGCATTTTCTGGCTCCATAATAAAAAGAAAGATATGTGTCTGTGTTGCAGCTGCAAAGAAGTGTAAAACAAAAAAAGCTGTTTCTCACAAGGTGAACTGAATTTCTGTCCAAAAAGCCGGCGCATGGGAAGAATGGGAGGTTATATCATTCATTTGATATGCTAACCCTGATATTTGTTTTCAGTTAGTTACCTACCAAGTCACCCACTTGTCCATGTAACTTGAAACTTGGCAATTCGACGGGTTCCCAGACATTCATCTGCCATGTGTGAATAACATTTAATGGTTGTTTTCACATAAAAAACCTTTTCAATGCCCCAGACAACATCAGCTTGTATGAAGTTTCTCTGTCTCGATTGTTGTGGTTCCGTAATTCTTTCAGTGTCTATTAAACTCTGATTAAACTTGTGTTTAATGATAAAGTGTTAGAAGAGTTTTTTGAAAAGCTTTTATTGGAGCCCATGGCCTGAAATAGTCACAAACGACTATCACGAGTTGGTTTTTAGCAACAAGTTGATCAAGTAGTAATGAGGTTAGTAGGTGCTGTCACGCAGCCTTTCTTTGATTTTGAAAAAAGAGAAAAACATGTTTACTGCTGAGATACAGGCTGGAAAGTGGCGCGTTGTCTGATTATTACATCTCTGACATTCTGGTGGAATGGACGCATTCCTGTCTGAAGATTTTCATGCTTTCGGCATTTTTGCTGTCTTACTTTTAGTTTAGTCTTTTGCTGATTCAATTACAAGGGTAGACATTTGTAATAACAAGAAGAATCCTCACTAACCAGATGGGACCACCCTCCTGATGGTTCCCCTCCCTTACAGGGAGTTAAGGGGGGGGGGGGGGGGGGGAGGGGGGACGCCTGGCTGCTGAGGAGCATTACTCTGCAGCACTGAACAAGAATTTTGTTTGTTGGACATTTTTGTTGTTAGACAATCACTTGTTTGCTCTCAAATGTTGATTCATTCAGTCATCCTCCCTCGTTCCCTCCTTCACCACATGTCTGCTCAGCCTGGGTGGGTTTATGAGACAGGGATTCTTTGTATGTGGCTGAGCTGCATAGCCCACTCTAACTGTAATTTCAGCAAGCTATAGATGTTTTTCAGCTGCAGGGGTCTTTCATAAACGTCCTGTTGGGTAATCAAGATTTGCATTTAATAAACTGTAGATCCTTTCTCCTCTGCTTATGTTTTCCCCTTGTAGCAGCATGCAGTATATCTGCATGCTTGACAACCCCTTGCTTTAGAACATGCATACACATTAAAACATATCAAAACAACCCACATTAGTTTGTTGTTGCTGCTACACAAAAGGAGACTTATATTTCAAACAAAAGTTAAAGAAAAGATTGTGCATACATGAGTTCCAGCGATCCTCGGGCATGTTTAATTGGTGTGTCAGTTGGGGAGAACAGCTATTGTGTTATTTTCAAGCTCAGTTGGAAGTAAGATTTCTGCTCTTCAGGTTTTAACAAGTCTGTTGGAATAGCAATGACCACATTCTTGGCTCTAATGCACTGTTTCTTTCTTCTTCCTCCCTTGTGAAGCCCATGAGACAGACTCTTCTTTAGGCTGTATACTAAATTAAAATAAAAAAAAGAATACAGAATTTGCCTCCGAGCAGAGATGGTTGATGGGAAACAGGAAATGGTCATGTGTAATTACAGTTTCCCACTGGGAGAGAGAACATAATTTCGTTGAACCTTCCAAATAGGACAAATATACACCATTTCCTGCTATGAAAAACCAAGTTACACTTGTTCTTTGCTTATTTACTTCAAATCTAATGCATGTTTCCAGCAATTATTGGCCCAACAGGCTTAGTTCCTGCTTTCTTTTCCCTTTTTTGTGAGTTATCTGGCTACCGTTGGTCATGCCATGATATTATCAAGTCAGTGATAGCATATTTGTCTAAATTGGGAAGTGTAGACAACTAAAAGTATGTATTTGATCCAAATGTTTGTTTAAAGAGCAACACTCCTATACTACAACGGTGAGAAGTTAACAGCATGCTGTGTAACTTTTGGCCACTAGAGGCGCTAAACCTGTAAATTACCACACTGTTGCAAAATTAAACAGCCTCTACTATAGATTATAGTTTTGAGTATCAAATGAAGCAGTGACTTTGGCACAACTCATGTCAATCATTTATAGCTGTACCAACATCAGCATCAGCTCTTAGCTTATGAGACATTACAGTCGTACTGCTTCCTATTGAACAGCGTATGAAATGTCTAAAACTAAACCAGGCCAGTTGCTGCTGTAATTTCCAGACTATAGACTAATCTGCCCCTTTTTTCATTTAATTTGAATCCCGTGGCTTAAACAATGATGTGGCTAATGTTTTTTTTTTACTGCCTAATGAGTCAAAAACACGTTGATATGATGCAGCCTCCCAGTTAAAGACGATCAATCTGGCTGTTGAAAAAGGAAATAGTGCTGCTGCATGCTCTGTAAATATGCAGCTTATATCCAGGCACCCTCTGTAGCCCAGATAGCACGGTAATTGTTCTTTTACTACTTTGGTATTTATGTGAATTATAGGAAATACATTTATTGCATGCAAACAGCCCAATTTGCGCAAATTGTTTAGGGAGTCACATTGACTTTGGTCTGTAGCTGATTAGCTTCAACTAGGCGCAGGTGCTTCTATTAAACAGCAAAATAAAGACACAGATGTTTACTGCAACATTTGGTATGTTTGCACAACAGGCGTAGAACAAACTTTCCGGCCTAATACTGAGGCAAACAGAGTGGCTTTTGCATTGTACCGTTCTTTCATCAGACTCCAATCATTCCTTGACAAGGTCGACTCGTGTCTTTCCTCTGGAGCAGTCCCTTTCCCGCCTTGTCTTTCTGGCCTCACAGATACCGTTGCTATCTTCTTACTTCGTTCAGCCATGAAAAATGTTTGTTGGAATTGGAGGAAACGGTAGCAAAAAGCAGAGTCCTCTGTGTTTATGGGAGCCATAAAGCAAAGCGCTCCAGGTCACATGATCCCATGAGAGAATGATCCACCCCTGCAAAGTTAAAGTGGTTTCTGAAGAGGAAAGCCCCCTTGCAGCGCCTGCGTGCATCAAACACTCTATATTAACCCCAGAAATCATCCATTATGACTCACATTAGGCTAATGTTTGGGTCAAAATTACATGGTATCCCTTTAAGTTAATTGTCTACACTTTGTAAAAAGAACTAAAAGTGTTTTTCTTATCTGTTCAGCTTTTACAGCATTATCAAACAATCTTTTAGAATAATCTATAAGTTTATGACACTAGCAAACAGGGCGATAAAAATGTACTTTAATATTTTTTAGCAAGTCCCATAGAAAGCCCTAAATACATGTTGACCCGAGCATGCTGTCGTTGCTGACGCTCATCTCTAACTTTGGTTGACTGTGAACTCACACGGTGTCATTTTATCGGCTAAGGCTTGACCTCTCACACGCTCCAAAGCCCTAAACTAAGCTCTGGCAATGCCTCAGATATGTTTACAGAATCTGGACACTGCAAGCAGCATGTAATATCCATTTGCTGATACTGATTTCAGAACACTCATTAAATTTAAAAAAAAAAAAAAAAAAAAAAGAAAAGAAAAGAAAAAGGTCCTGTATGTTCTGCTTGAAGCTGCACTGACATCACTGCCAGGAAGGAATCGTTTGTATTATTCAGTGTGCTCCATTGCACTTATGTCAGGGGCCTGAAGACACACTTTGGGATCGCAACATTTCACTATGGATTATAAAACCCTCCACATGTCTATCAGCCTTAGTAAGTGATATGTCTCAAGCACAGTCCCTGCAGACCCCAACGATCTCTTGCCTTTTTAAATGCAGGGTGTCCCATTGGGGCAAAGGGCCAAATGGACAGCAGTTAATCCTTGCCAGCATTCGGAGAGTGTTATCCACTTCCTTGCAATAGGAAAAAAAGATCACACACTTGTTATCCAATTTGATATTCTTTTGTTAAACTTCACAATTTGCCATGACAAAAAAAAAAGCCTCAATCCAGCAGATCAGGATCAATGTATAAATTCATAGCAGTTCGAGGGGTGTGGGGGTGGGTGTTTGTGTGTGTAAAAGTGTGTTTGTGTTAGTTCAGCTGCTGGTTGTTCAGGTGGTTTACAAGGCTACCACCAGAAACAAGTGGAAGGTGTGTTAAAGCTCACAGCAGTTGCTCTCGAAGTCTGAGCTGCTAAAACACATTCCTCTACAAGCCATAGCCTCATAGTGCACCACTCCCCAATGAGCTCATCTAAATGTGTTTGTTTGTGCAAGAGTGTGTGCAAGAGCATATCTGAAAAGAGTAATAAGCTAATACAGTAAGCTATGTAAGCTTTTAATTCATTAAAGGAATTAAGTTTATCACCTTGGATTTCAGGAAGTATGAGGGTTTTTTTTGTTGTTTTTATTGGCTATGTTAATTTGTTTGGAATTCGATGAACTGCTTTTGAAGACTTGTTGCTTCAGTCTAAATGAATATACATAGCCATGTTTATTCAGGATTAATGTGTATGTACATATATTTTTTGAGTTGTTTGCTGTGTGTCTTTGGCATCTTGTATATAGTAGTTCTCAGTTATTCCAACACTGGGTGCCAAATCCAGGTATGGTGAATGAGGAAGAGGAGAAAGCAGGCTTTGTATCGCATCACAGACTCGTACTGCTCTCCACCAACCAAACTGCCTTCTTGGAGCACAGTCCAGCCACCTCCTCATCACAGTTATCTTTAGTTCTACTGTCTACCATCCAAAATCAGCTCGCACCACCAGCTGGCCCTTTTTCTGCACCCAAACATTACTTATTAGGGGTGGGAAAATCGAATCGAAAAATCGAATATCGGGATTTTTTGCTTCACAATTTTAAAATAGATTTTTTTTTTAAAATAAATACAAATAATCCATAATAAATTTTTGTCATCTTTATTGTTTTTATCTATCTTTTTACTGTTCTTCTTGGGCATTATAGCAGCAGAATGATGCTCTGGCTACTGTGTTGTCTTTTTTTAAAATTTTTTCCTGTTTTTAATCTTCAAAAATCAACAATATCAAAGAATTGTGAGAATCTCAATTTAAATCAAATCGGCACCCAAAAAAATCGGAATCTGATCGAATCAGGACGAAAACAGCCCTATTACCTATACCTCCATAGGTGTTCCAGCACTGCTGTATCCCCCCCCAACTGCACCCCAGCCATCGCCCAGTCGGCGGTTAGGAGGAGCAGTACAGGTCTGAATAGGAACTCTGTGTGAGCAGGAACAAACTGGATACTGCGGGCTGATCCAGCTTCCTTTGAAAAACAGCAGGCGTTAGCCCGGAGAGTGAGAAGGAGAAAACACCAAACCAAATGTGTTGTTATTGGAAGATCAGCTTGCCTCCTTGCACCTTTTTAGCCCGCCTTTATTATTTTTTTCATTCACTTCTCCCATTCCCACTTTCTAAAAGCATTTGACAGTTTTGCTCTACTGTTCTTCTGTCTCCCTGCCAGCTCTAATCCTGTGTTTCACAGCTGTATCCCGCCCTTCTGTATAATCTGTCTCTAATCCCTTTCCTCTGTTATTTCTGTTTTGCCAGAAAATGTGCAAAGACTGAAGGAGGAAGAAGTTTTAGAAGTTTAAGCCTTAAAAACGGGAGCCACTTAAGCTTCAGACAGCAGGCATTTGTATAAGTCAGCAGATTGAATCTAAATCTTTGTTTGACTTCTTGCATTTATAAGCCTAAATGTGAATGTTCTCCAAAAGCTTTAGTCAATATTAAAGTCAGAAATTATTCTGAAGATGGAAGTGGGCTGGATGGTGATCAATAACTAATGGTAATGTACTAAATCATGTCTGTTGACAACTTGTTGCTGTGCTGTTTACAGAGATAATGCTTGTATCTGCCCAATCTTTTTATGCTGTTTTCTTGCTTACGTGTACGTAATTGTGTGCCAGATTGCACATCATGCAGTAAGTTTATTGATCTGTGAGTCTTTGAGGACTGTGTAAAGTGTATTTGTGGGTGTTCCTGGATGCATCTCTTTGTGTTTATGTGCTTCTCTTCTCTTTGTCCATCTCACCCATGCTTCTCTGGAATAAAAGTGTCCTGCAAAAGAGAGAGTGGGTGGAGATTTGAAGAGGCGGATATGAAGTGCTAAACAAGAGCTCTCTAAAGCAACAATTACCTCCATTTAAAGCAATGCATTCCCCTGGTGAACATTCTCCTGTAGTGGAGAGCACAGGTAGCACAAACATCAACCCTGTATAAATAAGGAATGTGTGTTGTTTGTGTTAAAGCAGCAAGCCAAAGTGTGTAATTGAATCACTGCTCACAGCAGGATCCTTGGCCAGTGATGTGCTGCATGGATCTGAACTAGTGTCTGAGGTGGCGTCACTGGTGGGTGGGTGAGTGGGTGGGTGTGTGTTTGGCAGGTGGATCAGCTCCGTCCGCTTAGGCAGGGCTGCTGTCAGACCATCTGAGAGTTCAAGCTGCTTTCATCAAGTATAAGAGGGAGTTATTAAGGGCCTTCTTTAATGATGCAATGCTTTTAGTGTCTCTGTCTCCATATCTAATTTCTGTGGCGTCTGTGAGATTTAATAAACACTGTAAATTGTAGCTTGGCTGTTTTTAATTCTGACTGAATTTAATGTTTTGAAATGTTAAGTCACACAAGGAAAGCTTATTAAGCTGTGGTGAATGTCTTGCCTTGAAAAGATGGATGGTGTTGCTGTTGTGGGTAACCTACATCTGACCTGTCGCAGGGGAATTCCAGGGTGTGGAGGTGGGGGCAGAAGCGGGGGGGGGGGGGGGGGGGGGGGTTAAGGCTATGGTAGATTTGAAGGGTGAAACAGCTGAAAGGAACCTCTTGTTGTTTTATGAGGTGTTGATAGGCTGACCAGAGCTGTGTATCCCCCACTAATAAAAACACCCCTCTTTCTCTCTCCATGATGAAATCAGTGGAACTCTCCACTGAGGTCAGCTAGATGATGTCATGTTTGGTACTCGGGGGTTAAAGGCCCAGGGTCATATTCGGAGATGCTGTGTGTTTGTAGGAGGGGTGAAACCCCTTGAAGCTTGGATGAATTTGACATGGACTTTTGTTCTCTTGGCTCTCTGCAATCATACACACACTGCTTTGACTTAGATCCAGTGCTTTAAGTATGCACTTTTAAATTCTATCCCTTTGCGTACTGGGGCTATTTTTTACAGCGTATAGTGCATACTTTCTTCAGCAATCAGTATACCCTCCCACGACTTCATCACATATTGCAGCTTATATTTGTTGATTTTAATAAAAAGTCGCCTCAAAAGAAATGTACTGTTAAGACCGGTTTAGACGCTCAATGCTTGCTGTAACTCACAACGTCACATCGCACGTCACCTTGTTCACTCGCTTCTGTGTCTACATTGAAGTGGACGTGCTTTGGATGAGAGTAAAGGCGGAGAAAAACTATGCGGCTGTAATGTTACAAACTGGAGCAGAGTTGAGTGATGACAGTAGTACTACTTAACAATCATTTACTACACCAGACAATGAAGGTCAGATGCTGCAAACTAAGTGTATGGCTGGTCAGTATTTTGAGTTTTTGAAGATTATTTCTAAATTAAAGATAATATTGCTAAGTGGCTTGGACCAGGCCTAATGCTTTGAAAAATATATTTCACAGAGGAAAAGTGTAATAGTACTACACTGTTAAATTAGTCTGGTAATAAGCTAAATAAGTCTAAATGTATAACTTTTTTTGTTTCTAACCCTTTCATTCATAGTGACCCCGTAGTGGCCACCTATTTACAAGCTTTTTTCTTGCATATTCATGAATGAGAAGGGTGTTTTTTTTACAAAAATGTGAAAAATGTTGCATTTTTTAAATATTTATTCATGCATGAAAGGATTAATGAACTTTAAGTTTATGTATTTTCTTTTCTGTTATGTTTAATGTCCAAGTGTCTCCATGGCACTTTGAATTTGGCAAATGTGGATTTGATTTAGAACTTGCTGTGTTTGTTTTTTTTTGTCATTTCTGTGCTATAAAACTATTAATCTATAGATCAATTTATAGATCTACATATAAGTATCAGCCATGTTTTTGTCCCATATTTGCATGACAAACTGACAGCAAGTCATTAAGGGAGTACCAGCACTTATTTTGTTCCACTTAAAGCACTGGGTATATGTAATCTTATCATCCTTAACAGATGAAAAGGTTAATCCATCTTACCTTACACAGGTCCGACAGAGCCCTCTATTGGTTATGGGTAAAAACAGGGCTTGATATGATTGGTCGAGACATAAAGCTGAGCAGATCAGAGACTCCTTATTAACCCGTTACACCAATCGCCTCTGTGTCATTCGTCAGTATGTCAGTGGACACAGAATGGCTGTTGGTTATGCAACTACACAAACAGGTTTATCATGCTATTTTAGGCCTACATGATAACACACACATTCAGGTTGTGTCCTCACAGTTGGTGACTACAGTTGCTGTTGTGAGATCCACAAGGGCTGTCATTTAGTATTTATACATACAGTATCTCTGGATATAATCCTTGCTGATGTAATGTGCATAGTACATGAGTACATGTGACCAACACTGTATGTCTCATCATGTTGCTAGTTAGTCCTCCTGCTGCAGATATTTAGTGTTCTTTGGTTACAGTTACATGACTTCAGTCCTATTTAATATCCTACACAGGTTGCCGTGCTCCTGTTTGACCTGTAGCGAGCTGGAAGGCTTAGCATCTTCTACACCTATTTGAATTTTGAAAAACATCATTTAAAGGAGTCATAACCTTGTCTTTTCATGAGTCCACTGTCCCCGAAGTGTTTTTAAATAGTTTTTTAAAAAACTTATTAAACCAAAAAAAAAATTAAAATGTTTTTTTTCTGACCCTTTATTCATAATAAAACTTTTCTCGTGATATTTCATGCGAGATTTTGAAAAACATAGATGTTAGTTTAAATAATGTTAATGAAGTGCACGCTGATTGATTGCTGGAAGTCCAACACCGGAAGCGGGGGGGCGGGTCCAAGTATCTCCGATGCTAAAAACAACAGCTAGTAATAACAAGCTAACTGACAGCAGCAGCTTTCTGAATTCAACCATTTATGTTTGAACCGGACTCGGAGCCTGAGAGAGAAGATGCCGAGATGGTGGAAGGAGCACGTTTACAACAAACTGTCTCTGAATGGTAAAGTCGTCACTTTGTTGTCTGCTCACCTTGATGTAAAGTCAGATAGCATGTTGACAACGAGGCATGTCGTCCATGTTAATATCTGAATTTTATTCTGTGTTGGACCATTTTTTTAAAAATATGAATGTACTTCTGAAAAAAAATCCAAAGTTAGATCTGTAAAAAATGAAGTAATGTTGACCGCTGCATATAGACATGCAGACTCCTGCATCATCTTCACTGCCGTCGCCTGGGTTCCTTTTCTGCATAAAGCCAGATACTGACATCAAAACAAGCAATAAATGTTTTTAGGTGTAGAAGAGGGGAGTGTTTAGGCCTAGAACAGGGGTGGGTTTATGCAATTAGCTTAAAAACAAAAAAAAAACTGCCTTGTGGGCAGTTTTGCTGCGAACAAAGCGGCCAGATGAAATAACTCGACAATCTTCAAAAGAAAGGCTTGCAGGGATGTTACCACTTCCGTCCAACACCAATACATACGTTTTAACTTGGAAAAAGTGCAATTTCCCGGTGGTGACCCCTTTAATTAAATGATGCATAATTTGCCTGCACAGATTCAGTTTACTTTCCCCACAAATCTGGGAAATCAACTGCAGCACAATTGCTGAACCCAAATTAAGGCCTACAATTTGAAATGCTCTTTGTTACAACCAGTGGTTTTCTTTCAGATAGAGCAAACTGCCTGCATAGTTTTATTTCTGATAAAATCTAGTGACATAATGAGCAGGTTTTTTTTTACATTATGCAAAGAAGAATGTTGCAAAGGCAGATGAACGTGATAGAAAATGTTCAACTTGTACATAAAGCAGAGAATAAACAAACTTAAGTCAACTTTTTCCAGCCTTGTTGCTACAAAAGAACAGTAGGACTACAGATCTGTACTGCTCACATGTGTAACTGCACATAATGAACTCTTTATCATGACAAATTGCCAGTAAAGATGAAAAAGCTGCTAAATAAATTTCTTTTTTTAAATTCATTCAAAAAAAAGAAAGAGTTTAATGTACTTTACTATAGTGTAATCCATATCCTGTATGTTGAGATATTTAGCCATATTATTGCAGTGATTGCAAAAAGCAAAAATACCTCAAGGTTTTTAACAGCTGTTTAAAATATATGGTACTTACTGAGGGCTATCTTCACATTTTTGTGCCTTCTGTGATTCACTCAATGTGAAAGGGCCCCTTAGCCCTTAAATCAAATGAGTCTGTGAACACAGTGACTAAAATATATAGGAATCACTGACTTGCCCTTTAAGAGCAGCTGTCAATAAATGCCCCAATTTAAATTTTCTCAAATCAACAAAAATATGTTGTTTTTTTTTCTTCAGGTTTCACTCAATTATTGTGCAGTTATTCTTCATCTCAAGTATTATCTTACTATTTTTAAAAGTGAGAAAATTACAAATTCAACAAACAATATAGAAACGAGTTCTATAATTAGATATACATGACATGCTTAACTACACTGGGAAGGAAAGAGTTGAGGCGGACATTCAGTAGCAGCATAGAGGAAGAGAAATGTTTGTTTTGGGAAAGGATTGTATGTGGTGAATCAATAGGAAGTGTTCAGTTCTCGGAGGGGGAGGGGTTGGTTTAGTCAGGCTGGAGGAATGTCCTCTAATCATAAGAAATGTCATGCGATGACATAGGGAATGATGCTGTCATACCCTCAGCTGGTCCAGATGGGTTACACGGCAGCCAAAACCTGACACACTGCGCAGTATACTTGCATCCAGACCTCCTGAATATTCTCCCATTCATATTTATTGCTTTTTGAACAGTATAGAATATAAATATGGATCATTTAAACCAACACCGGTTTGCTTGTTAAATCTGTAAAATTCTGTTTTGGTGGGACTCATACATGTAAGTGAAAATATGCATCCCACAGCACTTCTGTGGCTGGATTCCTTTGCACAGCCACTTGCTTATAAACCTTAATCTGATTAACTGCAGGATATTTACAGCGCTTAAGTCTGAAGTTATCTTGGGTCATCTTGTTTTTGTTGGAGAAAAAGAAATACTATTTGACTCAGTTACTACACTTGTTGCCGTATGGTTCTTGTGGCTTCTGTGGGAGTGTCCTGAGCCTCCAGCTTGGGCAAAAGGCTTGCATTCATCCACTTAACTGGACTTTGCTGTTGCTGTTCACCAAGCCTGCCCACAGACAGCCTCTCTCCTGCACCATCTCTAGCCTCCCACACATCATCTGCTGCATCTCTGGACTGCGTTCCACTTCTCATCTCGCCCAGTAACAACACAACAAAACAAATGTGTGCTTTGTCATCCATGTGCTTGCATTTAGAATATTAAAACGAAAATGGGAACAATGCTTGATGCTTTGTTTTTTCTTACTCGCAGAGGTTTGAAAGTATGTCCTGGACACTCCATTCTGAGTTTCCAGTGTAGATTTCCTAAAGCCAGACTTGGCTGATTCCACCTAAACTCCTGGTTTATTCCTGCACCTAAATCTAGAACTACTCCTTTTTCTTTTTTTTTTTTCTTTGTGCCCACAAATCACTCTCATACATCACCACTTGACAAAGCGATACGCTCAGCTGCACACAACTTCCCCATGCACCCATACAGGCCATGCACTAAGCAGGGAGAGGCTTGGAGAGAAAATGTGCAGTTATACTGGTGAAGACTGTGCTGCCAATATATACTCTACGCCAGATGTAGGCTGTTGGCTAGTAATTGTTCTTACTTTTAATGTGTCCCATAAGAGATAGAAAATGTTGGCAAAAGTAGCTACTTTAATAAGTGTATAAATTCTGGAAGGACTTTTCACTGTGGTGACACATTATAGTGTCTGTAATACTCTGGTTGACCTGTATCAACTTGCATGTAACTCTATTGTGTTTTTGACAGATATATTTCAAATTTACAGTTATGCAAACTTTTATTTATAAATTGGAACAATTAAATACATGGTTCTTGTCGTCGTAGTAGCTCTTGGCATGTTTGCAGCTTTCTACAGAGATGATATTCTGCTATTTTCCAATCTTATATAAATTACTGAACGACGGTGTGAGAGAAAATGGAAGTTTTGACTGTACTGGGAATACAAATAGCATATTACCCAGTTTCATGTGGAAAAGAGAGGGAAAAAAAGTTGAGTCATATAGCTTAAAAAAGAAATACGTCCTTTTCCAGTGTAGGCGGTGTAGGCACATAACGGCCACTGTAGACTTTACGCACACACTCCAACCCACTTCAAACTCTGGCCCAAGTCAGGGCTGCCAAATCCTTCCCATGTCTGTCGGTCATGGGAAGAGAAGTGTAGAGAACATCTGACAGCATCAAACTCCGCGTTTTGGCTTTCTCAGTAGGCTGACTCTTCCTACAACGGAGATCATATTCCTAAAGGACCCGGCTGGACACCGCATTCAGACACACTGTGTTGGTATTTCACCCTGTTTGCGCGCAGCTACACGCAGATTATAGACGTACACACATGCACACGCACACACACCCGCCTCCTTAGAAGCGGCTCTCGGTTGGTCGATCAGTCTTTATCCTTCCTTGTGGTGGAGGTGGCGGTGTGCGAGTCCGAAGTGGTGCAACTCGGACGAGCAGGGAGCTGACGACGGCTTTAATGGCGATAACACAGAGGGGTTGAAAGGCATGACTAAAGAGTGGAGCTTGTGATTTCTGCGCGTAGATTTTTTTTCCCCCCTTTTCCTCACACTTCCGAGGTCAATTGTCGGCTGGTATTTTGTGATCAGGATATTTCTTTTCCACCTATAAATGGATGTTCCTGAGAGGAAACAGCTGAGTTGAGGTCTTTCAGGTTGAGTGTGGGGCGCAGACCGGATCCCGTGGTTGCGTAACACGCTCCTTCTGCCAGTTTGGGAGAGTTGGGAAAGCGTGTCCCTCCTTGGAAATGATGAACAACTCAATGAATTTAAGGGTAAGATTTTATATTTAGCTTTTTTTTTCTTTTAACCGAAAGATAATTGCTGAATAGTATCTAGAAAAGATGTGCTTTATAAGACACGTCACAGTTTGGGGTTATTCGTCACAGCCAAGTAACGCACGAGGCTTCATGACTAAGATCAGCAGCTTTTGGAGACGACACATTAAATTTCAAATGATTAAATCATGGCAGCTTTGAAAACATGTATATTGTGCTGGAGAGATGCTGTGCCACCAGTGAAACTTGTGATTTTGGTCCTGTTTGAAACCATCAGGACAAGGTGTTAAAAAATAGACTTCTGATCAACTTGTATTTGATTTAAGCTACAGACAGGATTTCTTGCCCACATTTGACCTTTTCCTGCTCTTACAAAAATGCTAAGTTTTTTAGGAGAAAGACTGAAACAATAATTCCAAACCTGATGAATCATAAACTTGTTAAAGTAAACTGTTTAGGCATACATAGAAAGAACATAAAGACTGCACGTTGTGCATTTTGTAAATGATTTTACTTGCAGCACATCTTACATTGTAAGTATGGTGTCCAATTTGTGTTTTAGCTGACAGGTGCCACAGGTAGCAGGTGTGAAAATAATTGCATTTCTTTATACGCATAACGAGGTATTTAGTAGTCGCATAGTAAGGAGCTTGTGGTACTTTGAGGGTGAATGTGTGAGAAATGTGGGATATTTCCCTAGTTATGACTTCGGACTCCTGATAATCAGTACTTGTGGATAAATATTTCCTAAACACCTTGAGTTGATCACACAGAAATAGTCATATTTCTTTTACACTGGTGTAGAAAAAGCCTTTGTCAAAATATGCTTAATATTGTTGTTGTTGTTTTTCACATCATTAACATGATCAAATTAATTTGACTCATATGTTTTCAGTTGTCTCAGTAGAGAACTTTCATGTATTTATACTCAAGTTTCAGGACACAGTTCACCATGTTTTCCACTCTACCCAATACACACTTTAAGTCACAGAAATAGTACTGAAAAGAGCTACCGCAAATGCTTTGGCTTTAAGACGAGCTGCCAGACAGCCTGGGATGTGTGGCGGGCAGCCATTCTGGATTCAGGCTGGATCCTGTGATCATATTTTTCTTTTTCCCCCTTAAACACATATCTCCCAAACTGCTGAAATCCCCTCTTTCTCGCTTCTGTCTAATTAATGATGTGTTAGTGTGTCTTTTCATGTTCGAGTGCAAGAGTTCACATTTTCCCACATTTATTTCAAAGGTCACTTGCATCGGTTAGACACTGAAGGGTTCAGACAGATGTGATCTTTCCATAAAATGCATGCTGTCTGCATGTGTCTCCATCTGTGTGTGTGTGTGTGTGTGTGTGTGTGTGTGTGTGTGTGTGTGTGTGTGTGTGTGTGTGTGTGTGTGTGTGTGTGTGTGTGTGTGTGTGTGTGTGTGTGTGTAAGCAATGGAACGAGATAACAAAGCAGCGTGTATATGTTCAGGTTCATCTCGTCCTTACTACTGTTACAACCACAGCCATCCCTGATCATTAGTAATGAAAAGGTCACTGATCTGCCAGAGCTCCTCCTCAGTGTGTCCTAATGCGTTTTTCCAATAGACATGAGCAGCTGTTTGCTGCAGGATTTAATCCTAGCTTTTGTATGTTGCTGTTCGTTGCATTTCCGCTTGTGTTTTTTGTTGCGTTTGCAGTTATACAAGGAGGAACAAAAGTCACCAGCATCCCTAGTCAGTTCAGTAACTCTGGAATTCTTTGGCCTTTGTCTTACAATCAATAACCACTTACTGCAGTGGAGCTCTCTGCAGTCCTGCAGTCAAGTTTCTGTCCGTCCACCTAGGATTCTGCCTCTTTTCTGCCAAAATGCATATCTCCAGTGCCTTGTCTGCTTGCATGTCTCTTTGCCTACTTCTTTTTCCTCCCAAGCTTTCGTTCATCTCTCCAGTCATGTTTTTCTTTTGTTCCCCCCCCCCCCCCCCCCCCTTGCTGTCTCCTCTGGTCCCCTCTCTGTGCCTGCAGTAGAGGTCATTATGTTTTCTCTGCTGATATTGTCCGTTGCATTTTTTCCCAGGAGTCGGTTGCTGAGACTGAGATATGTAGGACTTCCTCATCCTGAGAAACACAGGGGAGACTGGAGCCCATTACTCTAAATACTGCACAGCATGACAGCAGCTGTAGAGGAAACATTTGTGTGCAACTTTCTCCTTGAGACGGTTGTCTGAAAAATACTATGGAAAAATTAGCCGCTTACATCCTTCTCCGCCTCAATATTTCTTTGCTGCCCATCCAATAATAGATCTTTTAACACTAAATGTATACACATGCTTTCTCTTTCTTTTGTCACTGCCAATAATCTGCTTTTACATTCTAGCTAAATTACTCAAATATGCTCTTAAAGTCAAGATTGCCTTGACGTGACATGGCAGTTCTGTCTGATGGAGATGTTTTAAAAGATTTTTATTAGTCTTTTTTTTTTTTTTTAGAAGCAAATGTTTTGGCAGTCACTCTTGTTTGGATAAGACCTCTTCAGAATGAAAGAGGAGCGTTGAGAGGCAAAAGTGGGGGAAAAATGACGTATCATTAGATTCATGAAGGATGTTACTGTAAATAGTAATAAAGAATGACGTGTAGTTTTGCTGCAAAAGAAAGATGGTTTGGATGAAGAAAAGAGTGATGGACAAACAGGAGACTGGCAGATAAACAGAAAGACAGACAATTAGAGAGGGGTGATGACCTGACGATGCAGCGGGAGATTGTAAAGTGATTGATGGAGGAAGGAGCTGAGTCCCACAGACACATCATCAGACAAACAGCTAATGCAGAGCTGCTGGCAGAGGATCCCGCTCAGACCCGATCCATGGCCATCTATCATTCCTGACTGAGGAAGCAGATGCTGAGCTGTCTTCCATTTATACAGCCCTGTCTGACAGCCTGCCCAGTACCTGCTACTTGTTGTATGTATGTGTGTGTGTGTGTGTGTTTATATTTGTATGTGATGTGTACATTTTCTTCCATTTTATTCTTCCTCCATGCTGCCAATCCATGATTAGGTTATGTTTATTTAATGGAATTGCTCTTGTGCTGTTGATATGAGCCAAGCTGCAAAATGTGTGCACGCATACACACTAGATTTGTAAAGGTGTAATGTAATGAGGAAGTCTTCATTTTGTTTCTGTGTCGCTCTGATTAAATGACATATATAGCCATTAGTAATGGCAAAGATGCTGTTTAATGTTTTCTCACACAAAATTCTGGACTCATTTTCTGCACAAGTCATAAAGCTGGTGGATTAATTTAGCAAGACAATGTGGAAAAAGGGCCCAGTGTGCAACGTACTGGATCTTTAAACCCCACTCATGACAGTTTGGGTTTGCCTTTTTTTTCCCCCTCATCACTTTGACTAACTTTTAAGTATAATTAGCCACAGATTTAGTCTGTTTTATAAAGCCGACATGAAACGTGACTTCATGAGCATAGTATGCCACTTCTAGCATTTTGCATCATTTCAGCGTAGTTCAAGATTGTCACGTCGTTTTATGTCCCTGGCAGAGAGATAAAGTTAAATGCCACCATCAGACAAGGTGTGAGATGGTGGAGCAGCTCAGTTCAGTAAGATTAGCTCTTAGATCCTTGTGCACGGCGCTATTCTGATATTAACCATGGTATGAGCAAGACAAGTTATGATGATTGTGTTTATATAAACTGCAGAAAGGATATTGTCTTGATATTCCTCATATTCTACATACAGCATACTTGAATTTCTGACTCACTCAATCATTGTGCCCCCTTATACAATGGTAGTTTACTCTGAATGATCTTGTTTGGGTTAAGGTTATCAGAAAATGCTGTTTACAGTGTCTTTTTCAAAGCAAATCCCAATCTGGCTAATATTCAAATCAGGGCTGTCCAAAGTTGATCCTTGAGGACCACTGTCCCACAGGTTTTTAATGTTTTCCTCCTTTAACACACCTGACTCACATTCAATATTCAACACCCCATGAAGTTTGTATAATGACTCATTAAATTGAGTCAGGTGTTTTGGACCTTGGAAATGTTGAAAACCGGCAGGATTGTGGCCCTCAAGGACCAGAGCTGGACACTCCTGATGTTGCCTCAGCGAGCTGTTTTGTGTATCAAATGTTAATTATCATTCATTTTCAGTATTTCATCATTGGTATTTGTCAAGAGTTTAACATGTTTCCCACATTTTTTTGTGGGCTTGTGTTTCTGCAGTAGATTGAGCCTTTTATGAAAATGCATCAATCTCTAAGTTGACTGTGAGACCTTTTGCTCTGGAGTACAGTGGAAAAACATGACCAGTATGGGGAAATTTTTATTTTAAAACTAATTGGGCAAGTAGCCAAGGCTATGAAAACACTTAAAATATAAATTTCTGAGGATGATGATAATATTGACTCTATTGGCCCACTTTTTTTTAATTTTTTAATTTTTTAATTTTTTAATTTTTTATTTCTGGGTTAGCAATCTGTGTTAGCTAATACTGATCCAGATGTTTCAAGCTGTCAGCCATGAGAATCCACTTCCAAATGAACACGCAAATAGATTAATCTCTTTTTAAATCGTTAATACCTGGATATCATCGATTGTCTAGAACGGGGGGGTCCAGCACCGGTCCTTGAGTGCCACAGTCCTTCAAGTTTTCCATGTATCCCTGTTCCAACACACCTGACTTAAATTAATCACTCATTGTGCAGAGTTTCATTGGCTGTCGGATCCATTTAATGGAAGCCAGTGTGTTGGAACAGGGCTGCATGGAAAATCTGCAGGACAGCGGACAAGGACAACCCTTGGGCTTTGGGCACTTCTGGTCCAGAATACGTGATGTGCCCCAGAAAACTGTATCTGTATCACCCCATTTCCACATTCCCCTTTAAACCCATTTATGGAAATTGAGACCAGTCCTGCAATAGTCCACAGTCCTCTGTGTATATGATGGGCACAACTCTCATCACTCCTGCAGCTAAATCAGTACTTCTTTATTACATAACCATATTCAAATATAATTTTCCAATAGCTTTCCATTATAATGTCTAAGTCCAGTATAGGTAAACGTTTTCCAGCATCCAAATGTGTGCTGTTTGTTTTGTATACTTGTACTGTGCAGATTACTGTTGACTAATTCCCTTGTGGGACAGACTGACAAATGGGATTCATTGTAAACTATGTAAGACCATCCAGGCAAAGACAAGCTCTGTCAAAGTCTGTTGACTTTAAGCACGTTGATGTTCCAAGTTGTTTTGTTGTCGCCACATTAGTACTATGCAGAGCAGTCTGTATGTCTGATGTCTCTTTGTAGATAAATGGTTGAGTGAATGTGTGTACAGAGGTATGCGGCTGAAAATATGGACTCCCTCCCTCCCACCACCACCAAACTTTTAAAGATGTGCTGGAAGGCAGAGATAAGAAAAAACGCACACTTGCTGTAATTAATTAAAATCCATCCATGTTCTTTTTGCTTTTCAATCTCTTCAATCCCTCATCTGTGTTCTTGCCTTCCTGACTTCTATGCTCACTTTCCATCTCTGAACTGGTACATATTTGTTTACACACATTCACAGGGAGGCTCCAAGGGTAAAAGCGGACCATTAGTAACCAGAGCCGGCTATAAGTACCGTAAAATGGCCTGGGGCTGGAAGCCAAGTGGCAGACTCGGAGACTGAGTGAATCTCACCTTACACGTGTTCCCCGTGACATTAGTATGACTGTCATGAATCATGGCAGTGAAACAAATACTACTCTTACTGTCTTGTGATGGGAATACTTCTTATCTCTTGGTTCTTGTGAAATGGCGTAAAATATTGCAGGTGTAGTAAGAAGGTGCAGTAAGAGAAAACTTTAATTTAAGATCCAGCAGTTATCAGTTTTTAATAGTTTCAAATTCTTTCAAAGGTGATTATCACTTTCTCTGTAACAGTGGAATGAATGGCTGTACAAGCCAAGTCTATTCTGGCCCTACCTTGCAAGCCACTGAACCTGAAGTATCTTCTGTTAACATCTCGGTGCCAGACACCACAGGAGATCCCCACCAGTCCAGTCTCTGGCCAAATGGAAGGGTGATTTGAGGAAGGCAGACACATTAGTTGACTGATGATTTTAATGATGTAGCCGGTTGGTTGAATAAACCTGTTGAATTTTGCTGAAGAGATGGAAAGCCAGAAAGACTACAATATTTTGTACAGAAGAGTGACACCACTCCCATCGAGCTGTGTTTAGATACAAGATGAAGGTTAGAACTCTGTAGTAACTTTTCCCTTTAAGGATGTAAACACTTCTGCAACCTCTTTAAAATTGGGGCTTCACAAACCCAAATTTACAGGTCATAGCTAATTTTTTTGCCTCTCAGAGGAGGTGTCAGAAATATGTGGAAAACTCTAAGATGTAGGCTGCTCTTGTTGTGCTGAAGGGGTTGTGGACTTTTTAGCTTTTTTCTGCTGTGGAAAATGTAGAACTATAAGTGATCAAAGAGCTCCTTCATTGTAAAGAAAAGCCAAGTGTTAAATAATGGTCTCTGTCCAGTGCAGCTAATAAGAGTCTTTGACCTATCCTTCTTTACCACATATAGTTCTTCCCGCTTCATCTTGTTTGTTATGAAATTATTTTTTGTTTTCTTTCGTCCACCTCTCCTAGTTCAAGCTGACTTTGAGACTTGGAATTTAGCCATTGTCATCTCCAAAAGCTGTGTTCTTAGGTTTTTGTAGGACTGAAGGTCTATCTGTCTGTATCTAAAAGTAATGCGAACAGCTGACCTTTGTTATGGTGTGCTAAGGACATTTATATTTTTCCTTTACCTTGTAACCTGCCTAGAAGTGGTTCTCATTACCATAAAAGCTGGAATCACCCCCTGGTTCAATCACATATGTGCACACACAGCCTCATCTGCTTATTTCTTTGTGATCTCACCCTGAAGGCAAAGGGCTGGAGCTGTACAATATTCCGAGGTTGCACATGGGTGTCATGTGTACCGTTCAGGGGTTTTGTGCATCATTAATGCTATAAAAGTGGTTACAGAAGTAATCCTGAAAAACAGTAAGGGTCAGGGGGTCAGCCGATTACAATCACAGCACGCTGGTTAAGGTAAGAGTTTGGAGGAGTGTAAAGACCACTTGCCAGAAACAAATTGTGAAGAGCAAAAATCCAGTTGTGATAACACAAGAAATAATACTAAGACTTAGTTTTAATGATATCTGGTTTGGTTTTAGCTCAGCTTAGAAATTCTGCAGCTTCATGAATATTATAATGAACAATGTTCGCTTCAGTGCACTTGCCAGTCGATAGCGGTTCAAGGACAGATACACACTGCGTCACTTCAGAGTGTTTTCTGCCTTTCAAGTTCATGTTTTTATCTTTTGTCCTTCAGTCTTTTAAGCGTTTATGACAAAGGAAAACCTCACCTCCACTCTAATAGATCTCACGTGTGGTTAGAAACACATATCCAGTCTAGTTTAAATAAAGCAACGGTGATAAATTATGAAGAATGATAAAAAATAAAATAAAATAAAAGCTTCTACAAAACCATTGACAAGTCATAGGGGCATAGGACTCGGATGGAGCATTACTAACCATACAACAGAGAAAATAACAACATTCACATTGATTTTGATGCCTGGTTTTGTCCCCAGTTATTAAGATAATTTCAAACAGCAAAAGAACACGACTAGCCCTCTAAATGCTGCTACCAAACAATAATGTTGTCATCTATCTGAAAGATGACTTGAAATGAGAATAAGTAAGTGAAATAATTTTATAAATTTTTTTGCATTTGCATGGTCTTGGCACAGCATGCTTTTTCTGTCTGTGTGTGTGCGTTATGTGGTGTAGAAAAGAGGGTAGAGGTAAAAGACAACAGGAGGAGAGTTTGGTAGGCTTAAATGCAGGTTAGGCTGGCTGAGCTAATTAGCGCAGATTTCCTGATCCTGATTCAGAGGAAAGCCTTGGATTATTGAGACAAGCAGTCTGTGTGTCTGGCAGCTGAAAGTGTTCAGTCGGGGGAGAGTTTTTAGGGTTGGGATGCATTGATTTGCACAAGTCAACCAATGAGAGCTTTCTAAATATGTTGCATTGTGTGCTGCATACAAAGGGTTTGGGTTGGTTTGTCAAAGTGGGATAACTAGTCACCCCTCACCCTACGGAGGATCTAAAGGAGCTTACTGGTACAGGACCCAGCAGGGATGCCTCTGTCTTTCAGGAAGTTGCGGCTCTCTGACCTCTTGGCCTCTATACTCTCCCTTTGTTGTTTCTCATTGGCCATTTGTTCCCATCCTCCCAGTACAGCAACCCTCAGTTCTGTCAGGCTCTCTCATGAATTTTATGACTGGAACACGTTTCAGTCTCTCCTCTGGATTGGAAAAACTTCTTTGGACATTTGTGTTTGGTGACGGAAAATGAAAGAGAGCTCAGAAAATGTTTTATTCAATAGAATCTCACTATTCTACTAAGCTTTTTACTTGTTTGTGGCTTGGAGCTTATTTTTTATGTCCACCTACCCATGCAAGTTGCACCTGGATAAATTAATGACTTGGGATCAACATGTGTGGACATCACATTTTTGGTTGCCTATCTAATACTAAAAACTGTGTAACAGGAATCCATTGAACACAAATGTGGATACTTAAGCCTCTTACGTACTCTGTGAGAAATGAAACATTTTTATCTTGTTCCAAAGGCCACAAGCACAAAATGACACATCAGCCAAGGAGATTTTTTTTTTGGAGGGGCTCCAAAAATATTGTTTGATTGGTTGGACATTTGAGGTGGCTGTGGTAAACACAGAAACGAGTGGAAAGTTGTCGCTTCTGCATTTTTGCTGAAAAGTTAAACAGATAGTTTTAATAAACAGCTTTTCAAGGTGGTGAGAAAGTACAAAAATGTATACAACAATGTATACAACACATGGAATTTAAAGACACGGACACTGCCACTTGCACAACCCCGCCCTGCAGCAGACACAACTTTGTTCCCTCTGCCAAGGAGGTTGTTTTTGCTGGCGTTTATTTTTTTCTTTATCTGTTTCTTTGTCAGTTAGCAACTTCACGGAAAAGCTACTGGACAGATTGCGATGACTGTTTTTTTCCAGAGTCTAACTTGGTCTAACTTAGATTCATTTTATTTTGGTAGTGATCCCAGTCACCATCTGGATCCAGGAACTTTGATTCTTCATCATTACTACAAAAGGGTTATTTCAGTATATATTTATATAACTCCAAAAAAATAGTCATGGTGCTTGGTCAAACAATACAGGAGAAGTTCCCAGCAGGTTTTTATCTCAGATATTATCAGTTAATCTAAGAATCTAATAGTGTGTCTGAATGGAGGGCAATAAGGACATGGGTGGCAGAGGTTTGCGATTACTGATGCTTTTCTAGTTAAATATTAAGTAACTCAGTCATTGGTTAATTGCACAGACAACCCCCCCACCCCCCACACACACACTCAAGAAAAGAAAAAAAAAAGATGTTAATGTCTAAATATTAGAGTACATACATTACATACAAAATATATATGTATATGTACAAATTGTATTTATTGGGTCCTCTTAACTCCAAATAGCTGGGAGAAATCTCACAAGTGTGACCCAGGTTGCAGGAGGACACTTTTTATTTTTAGATTTTATTTTAGATTTTTAGACAAAACAAATCTGCATGCATGTTAAGGCCAGTCTGTGTCCTGCTCTTCCCCTTTGCATCTTCTGTGTTCGCCTGAGGTGTGAGAAAACGTGTCGTGCTGAGAGCTGTCCATCACCATGACCCTTGTGTGCACCCAGACGTTTCACAGGAAAGTAAAAGGAGGTTTTTTTTTCTGTTGAAGGTCTTGTATCACTCACCCCTGACAAGCCCTTTTAGCTATATAAGCAGAGGCGATAAGTGACACAGACAAACTTGACGTTTACAGAATGGAGGAGACGCAACAACACATGAGAAATTCCTCCACAGTGTATATTCCAATTTTGCATCAGTTGGTTTTTGCCTCATGTGCATCTGTTAAATGTGATTTAATCCGTTTTACTTTATCTTCCAATTACTGATGCACCAGACTCTGCTCTCATTGAGATAAATCATAGTGGTCTTTGATCAAGGGCTTAAAGACCTGTTTCATGACCATATCTTTCCAAAACTTGTCTCTTCCTTCACGGCATTTTCTTCTAGTTTGCACTGAAAGCTAATCAGTATGAGCCTGTATAGTTGATGGTAGCTGTGCTCCAGTCTGCAACACACAACACTTTCTGTGCCAGTAAAGTGCACTGATGACGTTGCAGAATTACTATGTATGTGTGGGCAATTCTTTAATTCATTATCTGCCTCCTACTGCGCTGAGACAGTCTGGTGTGCCATCTTTTCTTGTTAGGTTGGGAAAAGCAAAATGCTTAGTGAGAAATCTTACCTCTGCTCTGTTTCCCCATCTACTCTGTTCAGTTTTGTTTTGTTTTTTTTCACTCAAAACTGTTAACAGGTGAACTAGGAATGGAATTATTGTTAAATTTCTAGTAAATAGGTTTGAACGGTGGTTCATTCAGCATGTGTGTGTGTGTGTGTGTCTCTCTTATGATCTGTTTTGGATGTTGAAGGATAAGCATGTTTTTTGTTATGCCGCTTCTTGGCATTTGCCCTTAAAAATAAAAGATTTATAGTCCAGTTTATTGTGTTTGAACATTATTTTGTGCTTTGTATGTTCTTCTCTCTGGTTCCCTTTAGAGATGAAATGGAAGCGAAGCAGGATGGGGTGCTGCTACTAATGTTAATGTTATTCATTGCAAACTACCCCACTAGTTGAGCACAGAGGTATTTATGACAGATTGTGCTCTGGAACCTCTATGACGTGTTTTATAAATTTCCTACTCTCTGGACTGTTCGCAATATGTTGAATGACTGCACCCAGTTGTGCAGTAGCTAATTCAAACATCCATACAGGTACACACACACACACACACACACACACACACACACACACACACACACACACACACACACACACACACACACACACACAGCTCCTGGTAACATCCTCCTTGTCTTGTCTTTAAATTATTCTAATTTCTGGTTAACCTGCATTATCCTCCTCTCATTATGCCACTACATGATAATACAGACTTTGGGTGAATGTGCACAGCGTGGAAGAGCAATCAAGCTTTAGTGTGCCTATAAATTGCTGGAGTAATCACTGCTTGGCAGACCATAAGCCCCCTGTGCTCTCTAGTAGCTTTACACAAATGTGTTTTATAGTTTGAGATACACTCAGCAGTTTAAGGCCGGTTTCTAACTAAGCGAATGCACTTGCAAATGCAAAGTGCACACGTGGAACAAATCTGCAATGAAGAACTTGCATGCAATTCGTTGCACACACAGCCATATTTTTTCATTTCTTGCATCGACATGGCACATGATTTATGACACACATACATGGATGTTATTATTCTTTTTAGCACTTTCAGCACCATCTCTGCCCATTGTGCACTGGGACCAAGCTGCAATGCAACACACAGCCTTTGTGTGAGAGCACTTGGCTGCAAAGTCACTTGGACGCGTTCTCGCAAGCACATGTAGACAATGACTCTCTCAGACATGCACATACAGTCATTTTCCATGCAAACACAGCTGAAACTGCCTCTATTCTCACTGGATAATTGAATGCATAAGATGTCAGGAGGAGGGAAAGTTCACCGTTTTCAAGCTCCAAGAGCAAGCAGGTTCACTGTTGAAACCCTGTGACAAATCACCTCAGTGATGACATCAGCCCGGTGGGACCTAGACCAGAGTGCATTGGGAGGTTTTGCCTTTTGAGGGTATGTGTTGTCTCCTGACATTGATCAGGCTCGAACTGCTTTGTAGCCAGACAGCTTTTAAGTCATAAAAGGTGACTGCAAACACTCTACTTGTTTCTGTTTCTCCCTCCTTCCTTTCTATCCTCCGTGACCAACACCAAACCAGTTCACTTTACTGTTGTTATTGTGCCCTGACTTTGCAGCATCTGGAATCTGGAGCACTGTAGGGACATTGTTTGGTGAATGGGATCATTGTTTTTGAGTGGTTCAGCTATGGCTTGGGATTGCTGTCTTTTTCTGTTTGCTCCTGAGCTGACTGCAGATGTGTTGTGTAGCGTTATACATGTGTGAAAGTGCTGCATCTTTCAGCTGTATTTGTTAGTTTTATAGTTGTTCTATGTCCATGCAAATGTTTCTCTCCACCATTTTTTGCTCTCTCTCCCTCTACTTTTGTAGATCTTTCCTTATGCTTTGTTTTATCTTGCACTCTATCCCACTTGACGCTAATTTACCATTGACTGTCATTTCTTCACTGCTTTAATGTATCTTGCAGTCTTTCTGGTGCTCTTAACTGCTCCCTCCAACCTTAAGTGTAGCCAAGCCCTGGGTGGGGGGGGGATGAAGAGCGTAAGCAAGAGGGAAAGTAGCGGAAGAGGGTGGAGTGAGGCGAGGCACATAGTTGTGGCTGACTAATTGAAAGCCAGCACTTTGGTCAGTAAAGTCCCAGCATATGGGAGGGGTCAGGAATTTGCCAGTATTAGGTTTTTGTGTGAGGATGATGTGTCTGGCCATGATGATTGGCAGATTGAGCTTTCTCTCGTTGATAGTTTTATTGGATTTATGGCTGTTAAATGGCTAAGGAAACTTCTACAGTGCTTGTGCCTTCTTGTATGATACCATTTGTGTGTGTGGATTTAAGATGTACAGCATTATGCTGTCCATGGTCTTACTAAAGATGCCTGACAAGACTAAAACACCGCCAGAGGTTCCAATGCCTCAACATGAACATGTTTACATGCTTCCAGTGCCAATTAGCCGGTAACCTTGAACATGTTCGATTTTTGAGGTTTTCCATTTCTGCATATTCGTTAGATTCTAACTAAACTCGTAGGCAGTCTGTTAGTGTAACTTATACACCAGTATTGACCAACAAGAAAAGCTGGTGGCATGGTAGGAAATGCTCCAAATACACTTTCAGTTTTCAGCTTGTTTTGTTTGACAAGGTAACAGCTCCTCCTACTCGACGTAACTTTCATTCCCAGGTTCTTTGAGTCAACATGTTTTTACAAATCATCTGCATGTTAAACGTCACCCTACGGGTTAACCCCCTTGCTGTAGCTACAGGCATCTGGCCTGTATAGTGATAGGGGCCAGAGGTCAAGGGTCAGTGATCTGAACAGGAAAGCTTACTCGTGCAGAACAACACATCGTAAACAAACCATTACACGCCATCTGCAGCGGCGTCAAATCCCATAGCAGTGTTGTTTGTGTGCATGTGTGTATAGGTGTGTGCGTGCGCTTGCATCCCTGTGATCTCAGCCCACAGACACACAAGTGTAGATCAACACAACCGAACAGGGACAGAGAGGAAGCAGAGAGGTGACCATCTGGTATCTACTGAGGCTTCAAATTACCTGCTAAAAGGTCACATTAGCATTATGCATTTTAAATTCTGCTCAGGCAGAAATGCAGTTAGTTTTGAAAAATATTTGGACACTGACACAAATGATGCTGTACTACCAGTTTACGAGCACACATTTAAAGTATGTTATATATTGAGTGTCAACATAATGTGTGGACTTCGGTAGTTAATGAGATTCACCTTAAAACATTTGAAAGGTTCAGGAATTCTACCTCTCTGTCAGAACTGCTGGCATTGTCTAAGATGATTTTACACAAATATGGTGGATGTATATGAGTTAGCTTTAGCCACCACAGTGTCTTAAAGTGCACTGCCAAATTATAATAAAGACATTTTAAGTCTTTGTTGTTTAATGTAGATGTAAAGTTCAAAGCAGATGCTTCCGTCCCCACCTCCCACCCCTCCACCTTGTGCTTTTTCTGAGAAAATGACTCCAATTATTTCCACGCCTGTTCAGTTACAGAGTTTTCTGCCTCATTACCTTGACAGCAGATCAGCTTATACAACCAGATAACCTCCTCCTCTTATATCATATTTTTCTTATTTTCCTGTATCTTGAGTTCAGTCTTTATCATTAGAACTTATTCTCTATTATTTTTCACCCATCTCTGGCTTTTTCTGCCTTTTTATTCTTACTTTTTCATCTTATTTCCACTTTTTTTTGCTGCTGCACTTTTCTTCCGACCACCTAGACCTTTGACCCTGTCTATCCTCACTTTCTTTTCAAACCCTTCCCTTGTTTTCCCTGACAGCCCCTCGTCCTCTGTGTCACTGCTTGATACCCGACATCCACTGCCTCCCTGTTGTCAATCCACCCTGAGATCGTCCTCTCATCTTTCTGCTGCTCGCTGCCATCTTCTCAGACCTCTCTGACAGTACCCACTGGTGTAACACCTGCCACTCTGTTCACATACTGTGTGTGTTTCTGTAGTGTGTTTATCTGTGCATATGAGTATTAAAAATTGCAAAAAAAACATTTGTTTGTCAACTACTCACTGCCACTTAGATGTAAGCCTATGTTACTTTTATTTATATCTGGCTTCCGTGAATATGTCAGTTTGTTGTACAGCTTTAGCTTGACATAGAGCCAAACATGTGGATTATAAGATCTAGGCTGCTCGATCACTATTCTGAGATGCCCAGAAGGGGAAGCCTGTTAATTTAGCTGCTATAAATACAGGACCTTCTCCCAGCAGGTCACTTTAACACCCGCTGTGCAGAACTGGACTATAGTGATAGTGTCTTTACTCTGCATGTGAGTGTACGCTTTCCAGTAAAACTGGGTTTGGTTCAGTGAGGCTTCGAGCTTTGTTTCAGGCCACACAACAAAGATGTTTGGACACAGTTCTCTCATATGTCTCAAACCTGTTCTTCATTTTGTTTTCAGTTATCAATGACAACTGCTATGTACAAACAAACTTTATAGTTTATTTTTTATATTCGCCAAATCAAAATCATATCGATGAATATTGACTTGCTTTTCTGTTTTATTAACAATTTTCAGTCAAAATAACTCACTTCTGGCAAAAAAAACACTTATAAAAATGATCTCATTCATTTTTATCAGTTATTGCTTTTGTACAGGGACAGAGTTTTTTTTAATGACAATATTACTTGTGCTGCTATGTTTGCTTTTAACATCCAGTGTAGGTTTTTTTTTTTTTTTAACATAGCTCTAGTCTGACCAATATATTATATTCGGCATAAACGTGCATGCCAGTTTTGTGGCAAAAGTTTTCTGAGGTAAAAGTTTCGGCTCTCTTTACTTTCAAGTGAACAAACAAACTACTTTTGCAACAAAAATTGCAATACTTCTAAAGCTGTTACTTACACAGCTTTACAAAATGAGGTTTTCTGTCATTCTAGATAAACTGTTTTGGAAATTAGTAAATTATTTCTTTAGAGGGAATTACATTATTTTTTTATTAATGGGATGATGGTGAAACCTGATCAGCTGAAACAAAATTACACATCCAAAAGAAGACTTTCATACTTCTCTTATAGATCTGAAAGGTGAATGGAAACAATACAAAGAAGGTAGAATTTAATAAAGAAAAGATTTAGGACTGTGAAGTGAAAAGGTGGAGGATGAGTGAAGGTAGATTAGCAGTGAATGTTTAATAGCTGAAATAGAAATAATGAAAAATTCATAAGAATCTGACAGACAATAAATGAGAAATATTGGAGGGCATGCAGAATTTTACTCTGTGAAAAATAGAAAAAGTAGAGATTTAATGCGGAGAATGTGCTTATAAATGCATCACTAGAGACAATGAGCACACATTCACATACTCCACTAGTATAAGACAAGTATTTATATAAGTATAAGTATATAAGTATTATATAAGTATATATATAAGACTGAGTATTTCCCAATTTCAGTTAAATTTGTGGTTCAGAAATGTTTTAGTATGAAGGGAAAATGCATTAACAATACTCAGACAAAATTTTTATTTTTTTTTAACTTGAATTCCATGAATTTTCTCTTATTTTCACTGACAGCATTTGCCTCATTGCCACTACTCCAAGCTCATGGAAAAATGTCATATAATGCAGACAAGGTAAAATAAAGCATAAAGATGTGCTTAAACCCTAGAACACCATCATCAGAGCAAGACAGTTCTGAGGATTGAGGTTTTATTAAATGCCTCTGCAGGGGGTTAAGAATGTGCATGAGAAGTCAACATTATGTGTGTAGTTTTGCATACTTTTTAAAAAGTTATGAGGGATGGCTTTTTTGATCCAGATAAGGCAGGTCAAATGTGATAAACTTCTCTCATCTCCTTCGGGAAATCTGCGTGAGGAAAAAGAGCATCACTTTGAAATCACCAAGTGAAAATCTACACGTTTGTGTGTCTCATTTGGGCTGCAGACTTTCAGCATATGACAGTATCATTATGTATTCTCAAACCTGACATGCTCTGCTGGGTCTCGCTCTGCATGTGTGTGGTGCTACGTAAGCTTGTCCTAAATGATTCAACATCTACATGTCCTGTCAGTGGGGTTGTGGGTTTGACTGTAAGAGGGCAAAAGGCCATGTATCCACACCAATGAACACAGACTCCAAAATGCTTTGAGACACATCTTACTCATGTATTCACATGTAGTCTGTAGTCCACTTGCCCTTTCTAGGTCTTTATTGTTTAATTTCTCCCTAGAAATGTTTTTGTCCAACTGTTAGAGAAGTACAACCTCAGCACTTAATTTTTTCTTTAAAAAAAAAAAAAAAAAAAAAAAAGTCCAATGAAGTGTATTATTGTCCATCGTTTAACCATCTTTTTTTCTCCTTTCCCTCCTTTACCACACTTTGTCTTTGCAGGACAGTGATATCCAGAAGAAGATTGACCATGAGATACGGATGCGTGATGGAGCCTGCAAATTGCTGGCGGCCTGCTCACAAAGAGATCAGGCTTTGGAAGCGGCAAAGAGCCTCCAGACATGCAGCACTCGTATCATGGCCTACATGTCAGAGCTGCAGAGAATGAAGGAGGCTCAGGTCATGCAGAATGTCCCACGCAGATCTTCAGATGCAGGGCCCATGGACGACCGGCGTCCTTGCAAAGGAAAAGTGGCGATCTCAGGCATGTAATGAAAGGAAAATGTGTGTGTGTGTGTGTGTCTTTTTTAAAAGTAAGACGATGAGAGAAAAGTTGGGAAATAAGTTTAGGGTAGGATTTTAGGAAAAAAAGAAAATCTATGTTTAGATTTCATTGTACATGTGGCACTTCTCTAGGCTGGAACAACCGAAAGATGGTTCACCTCAGGTGTCAAACAATAGGAACAAATATTTGTGGCTATTTTATGTGGTTTGGAACACGATAAAGGTGGAGAAAGGAATATTAATGAGATGCGAGATGGGTGGGAGCATCTGTGCCTTTGTGTGTGTGGGTGGGGGGGGGGGGGGGGGGGGCTGCATGTCTGCTCCCCAGCTGGAGAGTATACTACACACACAGTCACTAATTAGCTGTAGATACTTGTGCCAATGATTGAAAGCAATGTAGGCAAGGAGACAAACACACACACACACACACACACACACACACACACACACACACACACACATAGACATCAGCTGGACAGTAGAAGTAATTAACATTTTTGTGGTCTAATCCCCTGTCTGTTGTCATTCCAGATCTTCGGATCCCTCTCATGTGGAAAGACACAGAGTACTTCAAGAACAAAGGAGGTGAGGAGTTACTTTCTGTATGTGTGTGTGAAGGAATTCACACACTGCCATAAATGATTTATCTGTGTAGGATTTATTAATGATGAGAGTCTGAGGAAAGTGGTCTGTGGCTTCACACAGTTGTGAAATGATTAATTCAGAAATATTGAATGTGTACAAGGAAGATTTTTATGATATAATTCAAAGAGTTTATTACGTGGAAATACCTCCAGACTTTAGAACACATAAGTTTATTGCTCACGGTTTTAAAATCATGTTAACTTCAGAGACTCCCACTGAACTGTGCACAGACCTTGCAGAATGACATTTCTTCTGGCTCCATTACTCGAACTGATCTTTACAGTCTGTTGCAGCTTTACCAGAGATTTCTGTATTATATTTGGCTTGGTTTTTTTCAGACGTGTGAATCTTCTGGCAGCACAATCTGATCCAATTGTTCATTCCTCCTGGCTTTGCCTTCTGGCTCTGAGAAGCATTAGTGTGCATGCACTGAACGGGGTCGATGTTAGTAGAGAAAGGTGTACTGTAACAGAAAACATATTAAATCTGTGGTGCGTTTAAGGACCCACATTTGTCCTTTGTGGAACATTTCCATCTGCCATGTCACATTTAAATATCTTCATCGCATTTCAGGACTCAATGTTGCATTGAAAATGTATCAATCATCATTTTTATATAGCCTATTTTCCTTTAGCTCACCACCTTGATAAAGTCAGTATGGGTTAACTCCTGTGCAGCTATTCCCAGGGCTCATTCACTGACCTGCGAGCTTGAATGGAATTAATGTGGATGACCCATGCATACAAAGTAACTCTAAAGACAGGTAGTGTACGCTTAACAAAGCTTAATGAGGTCCTTTCGTCAAGGTCCTTAAACACACAGAGACATAAAGTAAACCCAGGAGGCATGAAGGGGTAATGTATGTTGCACTCAAACTTATTCAGCCTAGTTTTAACCAATAAAATGATGCACAAGCTCAGCTTACTGCATGCTTGCAGTAGGTTTAATTAGTTCCAGAGGCACTTCACTTACATGTGGAGCCATTAACATTAATATGAATTAGATGGAATTCTCATTATATTGTTTACATGACTTGGTCTTTGGATATTCTATTCATATGTTTGTTTATATGCTACATTTATGAATGAGGCATGCCTTCAATGTGTTCACTTTACTAGTGTAATGTGTGCATTCAAAGTTTTAATTGCATCCAATCTGTCAAAATCTGAAGCATTAGCTGGGCTCCACTAAAGCCTTAAAACATTGTCCTTGCTAGAGCTTAGGACTTGCTTTGCAAAGCAGCGGTATGTGTTGCAAAATGCTGCAAAAACTAGAATATACATAGAATGTATTGGGGTGATTTAGATGAATAAATGTCTATACAATGCATTGACAATTTAAATTCTCCTCTTACATTAATTCAATCACTGCCTCTGCTTGACTATTTTCAACATTTTGTTTCAACTCGCTTTCTATAGGTTGTAAATGATTATATATTTAAAGCGCAAAACAAGTTTTAAGTGACACTGCATAATTAAAACGTATAAAGATGAATATAAATATGTTTTCTAACAGATTTTTCTTTTGTCCTTTTTCATTCTTAATCTTGCTCTTTTGCAGAGCTTCATAGGTGTGCAGTGTTCTGTCTGCTACAGCTGGGAGGAGAAATCTTTGACACAGAAATGGTGATCGTTGACCGGACGCTCACTGACATCTGCTTTGACAACACCATTATATTGTGAGTTGTCTGTCAATTCTTGGATAAAGATCTGAACTGTTGTGGTTCAAAGATGAAGATTTGTCTCCAAAATGCATTTTTCTGGTTACATTTGAATTATGCTTCAGGTAAAGGTTGTCATATGTGCATCCTGCAGCAATGAAGCCAGCCCTGGTTTTGAGTTGCGAGTCGAGCTATATAGCTGCTGCTCAGAGGATGACTACTCTGCAGGAAGCACACCAAGGAAACTCGCCAGCAAGCTGAGTTCTTCACTTGGGCGATCAGCTGGGAGGAAGCTCCGAGCTGCCATGGAGCCTGGACCATGCAGTCCTGTCAGCAATGGGAGTGCAGCTCCTCTTCTGCTGCCAGTTCCTTCTGTGCCGTAAGTTGTAGCTTCAAATAACCATAATAACATGGGCATTTATGGAATTTTAATTCAATTTTTTTGGTCAAAGGATAACGTTTTTACCCATTTTCCTGTGTGTTAACAGGGGCCCCAAATACCACCTTTTAGCTCATACCACCCTGTCGCTGTCACACGTCCAAGACAGCTTTCGCACGCATGACCTCACCATTTCAGGCAACGGTGAGTGGCAGCCTCCATCAGTCTGTGTCCTCACCAGCTTTCTGTGCCAGATCAGCCATCTGTCCACTGTATTTGTCCTCCTCTCGCTCCACTCTGCCTCTCGTATCCCCCTTACATCTAATGCAGTCCTTTAAAACCAGTGTATGGTGCACCTCCTCCTCCTCCACTTGGTATTCTCAGACACACAACCATCGTCAAAGTTACAGTAATAAAGGCTAAGCTGGTGGGGTGGCTGCTTTTTAAAGCTGTAATGATGTGGGCTAACAGCCCAGACCCAGAGACAGACAGGCCCCTTGTGTTTTATTCATCGGCCCCTCAGCCTGCTGTAAAGTTTCATAGCTGCACTTCATGACGCTTTCTGCCGCTGCCAGTCTTTTACACCCAAGTGCCGTGTTTTGTGTGTTTAATGGAGGGCGGTGTGACACAAGGATGAGGAGTGCGACTGGGTTTGTGCATGCATGTGACAGCATGTTTGTGTGTGAATTATGCATGGCTTGTCAGAATATTTTTATTTATTTATGCTGTTTATTTTCTCTGTCCATCCACTTGTGCGCCGTAGAAGAGTGTTCATACTGGCTGCCGCTCTATGGCAGTATGTGCTGTCGCCTCGTGGCTCAGCCCAACTGTATGACCCAGCAGATGATGAGTGGATGCTTGAAAGTTAAGGTGAGTTTTGAGGTGTTCATTAAAGGCTTTCCCAAGCTTTTATTTTTGTTTCTGACTATTTTTTAACCTATCCCAGCCCCACCACTTCTCTTCCCTCTCTCATGCTGGTATCTTTGTTTCTCTTATGTTACTGTTTGCCTCCCAGCAATGTGGAGGTGACCCTCAGAGTTGGACAAAGGTGTATGCCGTTCTGAAAGGAACAAGCCTCTTCTGCTACCATCGGCAAGAAGATGTGGAGGCTAATATTGAGCCAGCTTTCACCATTGGCATCAACAAAGTAAGCAAACGGTTATGGTTTAAGAATTGAAGAGACCATCCTGAATGCAGTAAAAACCTCTTTGATGTTGATTCAACCTGACAGAAACCATAGCTTTGTATTTTTGTCAATACCCAAGGCGTTAGCATAAAGGCTGGTGAGGCTTTTGGATTGCTGCCAGCATAAATATGAAGCCAACCCGGTGGTGTGATCTGAAAAAATAGATAAGAAGTTGGCTCTTTCTCCATTTTTTGTTTCCTTCAGCAAGAGACCTTCATCTGCCACAGTGGAGCTACTAAGAGGTCAAGATAATAAAAAAAAAAAAAAAAAAAAAAAAAAACTGCATTCTTTGTGAAGAGTGTGTGTATATTTAAGACTGAGAAAAAAAAAATCCAATTTTCACTCAGGTGGTCATCTTTCTGAGGTTGATAGTTGATGGGCTTTCTCATTCACTGAGCAGTGATTCATTTGGTCCTTTGTGGCCTCAGTTCCACAACACACAGCTTACCTAAATCTAAGTCTGTGCGATCGAATGTGTGAAATCCTTTTCAAGTGTAAGATAATTTTAGTAGTGTAACTGGCAGGTAAATGAGGCAACACTGCCATCCAGTGGTCACAAATGGACCTGGCCACATTTGGACTAGACTAAAGAGGTGGGAATTGGGAGTTTGCTCTTTTTTGTTGGATAATTGCTGAAGGGAGATGGTCTGGAAGGGGACTAATTGGTAGTTTTATTAATGAGGGCTTATTTTCTTTGGGGATTCACAATTACAATTGCCAAAATGAACAGTTGTTGCAGCACATAATTTTGTTCATTCAGGAGATCTGGCATTCATTCCCAGCTGTGGGCATGTCATGGCAGATGATTACAAGTGTACTTTGTTTCAGGAGACCAGAATACGTGCGTCAGAGAAGGACCCTCACAGCAAAGTTCAGAATATCTGCATCAGTAACCAGTATGGAGGGGAGGAGGTCATGCACACTTTGACCACAGACAGCCGGGAGGACACACACCGCTGGATGGAAGCTTTTTGGCAGCATTTCTATGATATGAGTAAGTGTTTATAATGGAGTTCAGGAAGTTTATGCGATACACACCTACTAAGTTCAGACAAGTGCACGTAGTTTACAACATTGCTTTAAGGACTCTGAAGAACAGGAACTGTAGTGTTGCATGTTATTCTGTCTTATCTGATTAGTCTGATTAGTTCATTAAAGATGACAACCTGATGCGTTAAACAGGCCAATGGAAGCAGTGCTGTGATGATGTGATGAAAATTGAGCTTCCGATACCAAGGAAACCAGCTCCTATCACACCAAAACAGGGGTCTCTTTACCATGAAATGGGTGAGTCATGCAAATGATTTACTGTGGAAATACAATCAGAAGGTTTTCTGCAGGTAAAGTGGGCACTGCACCTGCGCCATGTGTGACTGTTAACTTTCAATTCTTTTGAAGCATGTGCATGATAGATGCAGTCGCAGTTACACGCAATATGTCAAACTCACATCCTGCTTTACTTCTCTGTTCTCTAGAAATGAATGACTCTTATCTGATAAGCTGATTTACTGTCTTCTCTTTGTCCTTTTCCCTGTCTCAAACCCACCATTTACCATTCACCGTTCCCTTCTTGTTCCTTTTTGTATTATTGATCAATATTATTTATAAACTTTCATTTGAATGGGTGAAATGCCCCTATTATTGGGTGGACTTTTTTTTATTTTCTTCTCTCATACTTTAAACCCACATCAACACTTACTCATTTTTTTGTTGTGATCATCAAACAACCCTTTCCACCCCACCCTTTTCCTTCTTGCCAACTTCTCCTCATGGTTTCTTTAACCCTCTCCTGGCAGCCACTCTTGCTACACCCTCCTGTGAGGGTCTTCTGCTGCAGGATAACGCTGTGTCCGCTGAGATTCGGGCTCTGCTCTCTTCCTATTACAACGACAGGTGAAGTAGCAGGTGTAGGGCTTCATGTAGACTTAGCTTCAGTTGCTAGATCAAATGAGAAAAATAAGGACTGGCTTCAGCTTAATGGCCAGATGATGTTCAACATTACTAGACGAGGTCTGTTTTATTTAAATCCCATGCAGATTGGAAGATGGGTAATTCATATAAGGTGCTGGGATGTTTCCTAATAATTCTGCACGAATAATGCATGACTTGAAATGAACCCCAGAAAAGCTTTTTTTTTTCCTTCTTAAATAATCTTTTTTTAATTTTTTAATATTATGTTGCTGTTTCAGTTTGAGCTTTGTATTTCACAAACTGCAAACACGTTTATAGACCAAACAGAATACATGCATAAGTAGACTTCAGAGTAGATTCTGCAATAATAATGAACTCGTTTTTACCTTAGAAGTATTCAAAATGTTCATATCTATGTAATTCTATTTTAAATAAGTGCAAATCCCTTGCTGATCTTGTCTCAAACCTGCTCTCCAGAAGCATAATGATGACTTTGCTGATTCTTCCCCTTCAGTTATTGAGTCATCAGACGACCTCAGCAGCACTGTCTCAGACATCTTGGCTCGGAGGATGCAGGAGCTAGAACTCCGCAGCCAGCTGGGCACCTCTCCCACCTGGATGTCTATGTTAGAGGAGAACAATACAAAAAGTGCTGGCTTCCGTCATCCGTGTACTTCTCGCCTGTCTGGTCACAGTCCCCGCACTCCTCATCGACTACCCCGGAGCCCTGTGAGCCCTCACCGCTGCCCGCAGCTGGGTCTGCTGTCCTCAGATGCAAGTTTAACATCTGACAGCGACAGTCACTGTAGCATCAGCCCCTGCTCTCACCACCACGGCTGGCCCGAGCCATCCTCGAACTTTTATTTGTCATCTTCCCCCTCCCGTCTGAGGCCACGGACTCTTTCACTGGACGCTAAGCTCAGCACACTTCGAGGGAGGGGGTACGGAGGAGGAGGGACCTTCTTGTGCCCATGCCAGCCTCCCCCCTCGTCGCTGCTCACTCCTCTCCCCATCTCCTCTCGATCACCTCGGTCACAGCACAGCGCACAGACTACACTCTCCTGCTCCAGCTCCACCTCGAGTAATAGCTCCAGCAACAGTGAAGGCAGCCACAGCCCCGAGTCATCCGAGGGAGTTCCTTTTTCGAGGCCATCCCCAGCTCGACGCAGCTTAAGGAACCTCAGGGCTAGGCTCGACCCCCGTAACTGGCTCCAAAGTCAGGTGTGAACTCCATTTCCTGACAGACTTAACGGTACCAGCACTCATTTAACTGTGGTTTAACTGGCTTACTATGTCAACTAAATTTATGTGAGCAGGATTCCTTTAATATGCTTTGATAGAGGGTAGATAGTGGAAGACCCTGTTGGCTCAAACTGGAATGTCTTCTTAAAAAAAAAAAAAAAAAAAACAGTTGACAATCACTGATCTCTGGGTTTCCAGTGTTGTAAAAATGGGAGGTACTCTGCTTGCTTTGAAAAATGGTCCTGCTGCTTGGGAGAAAGTACTGCTAGGAATTAAGGACTTGCTTGGAAATGCACCACACTATACTTTTTTTTTTTTTTTTTTTTTTAAATCTAACTGTAAAACTGGAAATGGTTTGATTTTGCCCTCTGCATCAGAAAGTCTTTCTACTCAGTGTTAAGTCGCCTCTCACTGTGCACCTGCTTTATTTTGACAGGTTGTTGATGCAAGTTTATGTTCAAAGCAAAATGAACATCAAGTTAAATAGGTCTAAAAGTTTTTTGATGATAGAAACTCTTAAATGTTGCGGGAAGAGTTAGTTTTTATTGCCTGTACTGTGATATCTGCTTCAGTGTACTCATTATTTGCATAAGACATGAACTATGTGAGCCTCCTAAAATGAACATGCACCATGTCGTTTTCATGCATGATTTGACTTAGTTAAAATGTTAAACTACTTGAGATAATTTAAACTGTGGGGAAAGCTCAGCCCTGAAACTCAGATCTCAACCATTTTACTAAGGTTTGTCTCATGCTTGAAAAACAGCCTTTGTTACTGTAAATCAATTTTAATAAGTTAACAGATGAATCTTTCGTTGTCTTTTGTTACATTGATTTTATAAATGCAGCTGTATTGAACAGTGATTATCATATTAACAGATGATGTGCAGATATTTAACTGTTAGAAATAAATAACATTGAATGTTATAACCTTGCAAGTCACCCTTTTTTAGCAGGCTTTAGTGTTCTGCATGTGCACCATCTAAAAAGGGTGAACATGAAATAAAAAGTGTGTAAATCATGTTTAAATATAACAAATAAAATTTTTATCAACACAACTGTCATTTCTTTCACATCTGTGAAATGTGGTCTAAAATTATTTTAGGATTAAGCAAATTTAATCTTTTTTTTTTTTTCTTTGTCTCTAGTACTTTTGGATTTTTGCATTAGAGCTTTCGATCAGATCAGGAAAGTTTAGGGAGGCAAACTCCTTCGTGCACCACATTCTGTCTGCCTTTAACTTCTCTTTTGCATAAAAATCCCAGATAAACAATGTGAATGAAGGAGTAGAAACCTGTGCTGACAGAACAGTCTTTATTGTCAGTGTTTCAATAGCAAAGCCGTAAATAAGTCAACAGCACAAAGCACTATCATCAACATAGGAGGTAGTCATCACTGGGTCTTTACTGAGCATTGTAATATGCATAGATAAAAGCTATGGCCATATTTACCATTTCACATGTCTCAGAGGAGAACCCAAAGTTCCCTGTTCTGTTTGTAGTGCACTTTTGTACCATTGCTGTGCTATCATGACTTAACACCTGCATAAAGTATAAAACCATACATATAATTATACGAAGACCAACATATACATATTTATTAGTAAATAATAACACTAGTAAATACTTTATATATTGTATGCTTTACCTGAAGCTGATAATTGACTTATGTAACCCAAATAGCGAATTTGACATTAAGTTTGGCAATTATATGGATTCTGGGTTACATAAGTGAATGACCAGCATTACATCAAGTTACAGATAAGAAGGGGATCACCCTTAAATTATTTCAGGTCCTCTATATTGAAACATCTTTCTTTGTGCGCTTGTGCTTTCTCCTGCTCCGTGCTGCATTAGCAGGCACAGCGAGGGTTGGATGCTCGCAGCGCCAACCCGGCCAGAGTTCTCCAGGCAAGTGTGGAGAACTTTGCAGGGCATGTTCCAGCTCTGCTGATGTACATAGATGCAATCCGATGGAGCCTCTTAGCACCAAAAGTGTTGTAGTGCCCTGGGAGGACTTGGTCAACCTGTTGGATTTTGCAGGCAATTAATAATTGTAAAGATGCACATTTCCCAAAGCTTTTCCTGAGTAAATCTGGTCTGTACTTATTCTCTTATGGTAAGCAGCAGAAATATCCAGAGGCAGTAAACAAACATCATACAATTATTTAAATACAAGAACGTGACTTTTTTTTTTCCCCAACTAAATATTTCAAATTCTTATATTTGGTGTCTTTTTAAATCAAATAGTATTTTACCAAAAACAAAAAAATGGAGTTACGGTCTGAGCTGAAATTCCTGTACTGCCCTCTAGTGTGTTTCAGTGTTACCTGCTCGCTGTCCACCAGCCCCACCAGACGCTCACAACTGCTGATGTAATCGCTGACCCGACTATAGGGCAGCCAGTCAATCATGGCGCCATCATACACCACATCGCCACTGAACAGCAACTTATTGTCACGGTCATGGAGGCAAATGCTTCCCCGAGAGTGACCTGGCATATGAAGCACTGTCAGCTGTCTGTCGCCGAGGTTAATGACATCACCTAGACAAGAAAAAAAAAAAGTGAGAACACGTTTTTAAACTCATCTAAATGCCCAACCATAGTCTTGGGACTTCATGCAACACACTCCAGACTTAAAGCCAATTTAATGCCACTTCTATTTATACTGCTTGAAACTGCAGTGTTTCGGCATCTAACAAAAATCAGTTCATTTAAATCAATGTTGTTTTGAGTCTGGAACATTAAGTATGGCATTGATTTAGTCCAAACCAGGTACGAGTTGCACAAAAAAGGTGAAACAGACAAACCAAGCAGTGAGATATTCCACCTGCACTGCAGCAGTAGCTCTGACACAGCAAAACAAACCAGGGTATTGACTTACTGCACAGACATTACATTCTCCAACAATACAGAAAGGCTAAGAGTTTACATTATGGATCACACTCCAGCAGCCAAAGCCACTCAGCCCACATGCAACATTACACAAGCACTTCACAACAACTAGCATAGCAATGAGATGTTCTACTTCTATTTTAAGAATAGCAGGGAATCCATACTCTTAAACAATATGCCCCATTTGTCTAGAATGAAATTAAGCTTTAAATCATAATTGATTTGCCTCATTAAGTGGCTAATACTGATATCATAGGCAGGACAATGTCGAAAGTATTTGAATATCCTCTGACATGATTATTAGTGATTGTTACATTACTGATTTGTTTATTGCTGCTGCATATGATATGATTTCTATAAATATGTTACAAAAGTGTCTCTGCACTGTCTTCTTCCTGCCTCTTAAGTAACAGAAACCATCAAAGTCATTGGCACATTAGCTAAAAATAGAAGAACCCTGCAGATGGAGAGTCAAAACAAATACAACTGGTCCTGTTATCACAAATACTCCACACAGTCTAAACTGAAGGCCTCCCTTGAAAGGGGGCTGCAATCATAACCCATCAGATGCTGGATGGGTAGAAAGGTATTTATAACTGTCTAATTGCTACACGTCTCCTCCCCGAAATGTAAAAGGAACAAAAATATTATTTTTAACAAATATTTTGTTCTGGTGTATGTTCACACTGGTTAATTCAGTTGACAGGATTACACCTGCCTGATATTTACCTCTCCTTATTACAAAGGTCATATCTCTCTTTGTGGGGTTTGTGATGATGATGATGATGGTCATGGTGGTGTGTGTGTGTGTGTGTGTGTGTGTGTGTAAGTCACTTTTGATCTTTAGCCAATTTCACGGAGCAATGTGTTGTCTCGGTGTACAAGGCCGAATTATCCAATGGGCTGTATGGGCACAGGCCCAGGGGCCCACGCCCACTTGGAGCCCATGTAGGGAAAACTCCAGCAGTTTGGCAATCAAACAAAATGCATATAAAAGCCAGATAGTTACACCACAGTGTCCAGTGTGTTGCCATTGGTACCACTGGCTGAGAGATGTTAGAAATGTCGTTTTAAAGTGTATCATTCACAATTTTCACAATGTTGCGGTGGGGAATGGGTCCCTGGAACACTCTGGGCCTAATCCGGCCCTGTCGGTGTAGCGTAAAATTCTAGCAATTCAGTCTAGTGCGACCATTAAATCCATTATAGTAACGAACATCATAGTTTTCTTTCTCCTGGTAAAGAGACACCATATGACCTGGTCTTTGATCAGAGATTTACACCCCCACAAGAAATTATATCCGCAATGGCTGCATCTCCTACCTACCCTCCTGCAGTATGTGTGTGGGCTGCACAGCCTTGACTTTGTAGTGCCTTGCCCTCCAGCCTGGACTTGGAGCCTCGGCTATCTCTCTGTCACTGAGCCAGGTGACCGTCTCAAAGTTATCTCCGTTGGCCAGGGCATCGACCTCTGCGCTGTGGACGCCCACCTGTTGGAACTGATGCAGACCCCCCGAGTGGTCGAAGTGGGCGTGGGTGGCGACTGCCAACAGTGGATTTTTCCTTTGCGGGTCCTTTCCAAGCAGCCCCTTGGCGTCGATGTAGTCAGGTAGGCTCCTCAGACCCAAACCTGTGTCTATCACTACGTCCTGATGTGTACCGCGGAGCAACCAAATGTTGGCTCGGTTCTCTGACTGATAGAATCGCTCCTGGATCCAGAAGAGTCCGTCTCCAAGCGATTTGTGAGCGTACCAGTCGTCTGCAGACATCCCCAGTCATGCGTTTGTCAAGGTAAGCTTCAATGGGAATTGTGTTGCCAGGTGATGTAGCGGAGCAACGCTGCTAGGCTAATGTGATGGCTAACTGTATAATATATCCTATGGTGGCTACCGACACGCCCTTGTAGAAGGAGAGCCGCCTGATAGGGTTAGCCAACGAGTGACGATATGTTCCAGAAGGCTTACAATTGGCTATAGTGAAACTCCACATTTGTCGACGTAATGTATGGGCGGGGCTATTTAAAGTCACATTTACGCATGCTGACTGGTTTGTGTGGTGTGTACACGTTCCCAAGCCGGTGCGGGCAAAGTTCTACAAATAATCATTAGGTTTAGTTATATGTTCGCATTATTTTCACGTTTTAGTTTTCATTCCGAACGAGTGATAAAACTGCTCAGCTGAATGTCAGCGACAAGTAAACCTGAAAACATAGAGCTTTATTGTTACTAAACTTCTTACAATGAGCACTTAGCTCATTGCCAGTCTAAATCATTGATTCAGCTTTTAGTGAATCTCCACATTAGGAGCAATCCACTGACAGTTTTCTAGTGAGTATCAAATATTTCTGCATGTTTGTCCCTGGCGTCCTCTCTCTTTGCTGATTAATGCTGCAATATCGAAGAAATCTCAAAGATTGAAATCTGCAGTGGTGTCAACACGTGCTTTGCAGTGACGCTGACTGAAGACGTGGACTTTCTGTTGCAGGTACAGGAGACACCTATTGCCATGGCAGGAAAAGGCCGTGGAATAGCTGCATTTACCTTCAACATTGAGGCTCTGGGCATCGGCAGGGGCAGCATGCCAGAAGCCAGGGTGGGGCCCAGCCCGTTGTTTCCCGTAAGTACCAGCCACATACACACATACACAGTCACAGAGAGCTCACAATGAGCTCACCGATCAGTTTATTAACTACAGTTTGAAGTTCATACAACTGATACAAAATGTGCCAATCTCTAGCTGGACCAACAGAAGTATAACTTTCAGACAGGCAAGTGAAATGTGTGTCAAATAAAGAGAGAGATTGTTCTTTTTTTTTTTTCTTTTTTTTTTTGTCAACTAAAAATGAGCTGTTCCTGTATTGTTTCATTAAAAAAAAAAAAAAAAAAGACTAAATTTATTCTTTGTATTTTAGTAATGGGGTTCATATCCTTAGGCCAAATATCTTACTGTAAGAAACTGTACATCTGACGTGGGAAATTGGATTTGGACTTTGCTTGCATTTTAATTGCCAATTTATAAAATTCACATTTGGTTTTGATTAGTCTGGTTTAATTATATACTGTACAGCTTCACTATAACCAATTAATGTTATTGTGCTTAAGTTAAAGTCTTCTACTCTAAAGAACCTTGGTACCAAACCTTCAGCTTGTTGCCATGTCTGCTTCATTGTTGATCAAAGGCAGCATAAAGTCACCTCTTTTAAAGACGTCTATTTTCTTTTTATGACTCATTAAATATTTTATTCTGCTCTAGACTACTGAATTTAAACCAGTTCCATTGAAAGCTGGTGAAGAAGAAGACTACATGTTGGCTTTAAAACAAGAGTTTAGGGGAACGATGCAACGGCTGCCACATAATATCAAAACTCAGTCCAACAAAGCAGGTGAGGAACAGAGTGGTGCATTAGAAACCAGACATCTGATAGAATTGCAATAGCAAGACAATTTGAGCTGCTATGAGCGAAGATAATGCAGCTTTTAGGAACTGAGACATTTAATTAGGGGCATACCTAGAAAAAGGAAAGGAGCATAATCATGGCAGATTATTGAGTTGCAGCTGCTGTCTCATCTTGAGGCATTAAACTGATTTCTTCAGTCTAGCATTACAAGCCTCTGAGTTCAGTACAGCTGAACACAATAGATCTGCAGCAAGCAGTGGATTGAAGATGTTCATATATGTAATATGCTTTTTTGCTTTTTAGTCATATAACTGAGAACAATAATTGCTATGTATTGGGACCATGGCCATAAGATTAATTCATTTTGCAGTTACATGTTTAGAAAAGATCATTTATTACTGTGACAAAGTAAGTAGAGTAAGTAGCAATCAAAGGTTACTTCTGAACATAATGTGAATTCTTTTTGAGTGTGTACCGATGTTAAAGAGTTTAACTCTTGTTCATATTAAACAGAAGTAGAAAAATACACAGAAAGATACCTGAAGCAAAGCCAGATGAATGATGACAAATGGACTCCAGGTACCTACAGGAACACATTGTCACAGAAAAAGAGCAAATTTAGGAAGAGGGGAAAAAATGATTAGGTCAAGTGATGCAGATATTATTAATCTTTTTAGACTGGAACCTCTTTCCAAAAGAATTGATGCCCCGAAGTAAAAAGCCTCGAACAAAAACGGGTAAGTCAGAGCCACCATGCTTGTGATGAAATTTCATTTGGAGATTCAAAGGAAGCTATTAAAAACAAAACATTTTGTTGTAACAGGTACAAAGAAGAAAAGTGTGAAGATACCCTCTAAAGCAGCAGCAGACATTTTGAATAAGTTGGATGTAAGCTTGTTCTTATATTGTTTGGTTTGTATTGAACAACTGTGCATTCATTACATCAACTTGTTTGTCTGTGTTTCTGTATATTCATCACTGGCATGTGTGCTTTAAGTTAGGGCTATGTAAACAACTGTTAGCAAACAGTTTCAGACTTATCTCACTCTTTTTCCATTTCAAACTTGGTATACATTGCAGTGACAAAGCTTTAGACTGGAATATCTCAGCAACGCAGCTAATTAAGCCTTTTCCTAACACTTGAAATTGACCTCCGGTGTATCAGTGGTTCATGCCGTGCATCTGCAATTTAACCGGAGTTCATGTGTCCCGATATTAATTTAATGTACATATGACAGACAGTGCTTCAAATGTCAAAGGTGATGAAATCCATATGTGTAGTATCAATTTTAAGCTTGAAAATGACTTGCATAAATCAGTTCATGGTAATGTCAGGAACTGGACAAGAAAGATGACACAAACCCAGAGAAATCGGACGATGAGACGGAGGGAAAAAAAGGCAATGAGGATGAGGAAGAAATTGAAGAGGAAGAATATGATGAAGTGGATCTTGAAGAGGTTTGATTACAAATAACCTGAGAACTGAATTGTTGAACCTCTTGGTTCATAGTACTGTAACATAAGAATCACATACTGTTTTATTGTGTTTGTTTCTCTGAAGGACAATGACTACATCGAAAGCTATTTCGACAACGGTGAAGATTTTGCTGCAGATAGTGATAACATGGATGGAGAAGCAACATACTGAAGCAAGCAAGCACTGCTTAATGACGGAGTTTATATTGGTTAGTTATTGCAGATAAGATGGGAACAATGCCAAGCAGAGTGATGCTGTGCTTTTTGTGTGTGTTTTCTTTAAGATTGTAAATATCAGCACAGTGTACAACAGAGTTTACTCAAAATAGAATTATTTATTTTCCACAGGTTGAAAGGCACATACTGTCGACATGTTTGCCATAAAATATCAAGTGAACACTGATAAAATAAAAGGGCTATATAACAAAGTAAAAGTTCATGAGTACTGCAGGACTCAGAGTGGAGGAGTACCGCACACTTCCCATATTCCTAACATGCTCCTATTTTGGGAGGAAAAGTATAATTTTTCTCAATAGTCTATACAGACTCAAGGTACTTTAATTGGAAATTTAGTTACATAATTTAAGTTTGAACTAAATACTGATAGTGTAAGTAAATACTATTGCTTGAAATAAATTATTTATGATGCAACAGTGGTAGCAGTCATACTTTTGCACCATACATACAAGAGGTAAAGCACACAAACCCAAAATTGAGTAAAAACTGCTTTAACACAAAACCACAAAAATGGTTTTCTATGGGAATGGTCACATAACCGAATGAAGGGGGATGGAATTTTATGATTTCATGGAAAATTACCTGACTGAAAGTGCATTAGCATGGAAAACATCACATCAGCATTAAGACAAGAATTTTGAAAATGTGCTGGTTGACCTGGGGGAAAAAAAACCCAGCAAAACTAATCCTGCTACAAATTTTGGACCATCTTTCAGTCTTAATAATTCCTGTTGAATGGACAGAATTATCACACGTACTCCTTCTCTTTAACAATATTCCGACTGCATCCCAGCCAATCAGAATGTATAAAGTTAAAACTACTTGACAATAGGAAAATCCTTTTTTTTTTTTTTTTTTTTAAATTCCATCTGAGTTTAACTATTCTCTCAATGATATCACAGCACCCTGCTATGTTTTCACAAGTCCTGCATTGTCACTTTCTGCTGCATTGTCCAAACTTGGATTCTGTAGCTTTCCACTGACCACTTGTCCATATCCAGCACCTGCGTGGTTGTCTGCTGCTGGAGGGTCCGTATGGATGTTCTCATGAGGTTGTGTAGGAACACCATGATGACTGACATCAGATTTCACAAGAACCTCATAGTACAGGAGATAGAAAACTGGTGTCACAATCCCAACAACCAGCATTATGGCCACAGCTGTCCACCACCTCATGCCCCAGTCTGCCCCATAATAAGGATCCTTTTTCTGTGCTGGTTTATATTCAACTTCTAGCAGGGGCTGCTGCTGTAGCGTTAGGGAGGACACAACCTCATTGAGGCTGCTCCGTGATGGCCCTGTGGATTTTACCAGCTGTTCAATGTCCTTGTCCTTCTCCAGGAGAAATCCTTCCACGCTGTCAGTAGAGGAGGAAGAGGAGTCTGTTGAGGACTCAGAAGGGAGGGAAATAACAGGTGAGATCTGGGGCACACGTCTCACCCCTGTGGGGGAGGCAGATTTAAGGGGACCGGTGTTATGAGTTTCTGTGAGAACACTGAAGCGCCTCACAGGAATCTTAACTGAACGCAGAGCAAAGAAGTCCTGTTCTGTCAAGAGGTTGTTGGCACGCTTAATGTCGGCCACCTACAAAACACAAAGAAGAAATCATTTTATATCAACTTATAAATAGTGATTTAGAAAAGGTTGTCTAAAAAGAAAACTACAAGAAAATATTTTGAGTGCTAAAAGCCACCACCACATTTACCGGAGTGCTTTTTAAATACATACAATACACTTTACAGGCCTCCTTTCCAAATCATGATTTGACTCTTTGTACTTCCACATTCACTGGAAGTACAAAGAATTTGTGAAAAATGTCTAACATTTTCTCTGGACTTTCTGCTGAGATTTTCCACCCAGACCTCTAGTAAATTCTGCAACATCAATGATAAAATGAATATTTCAGATATTAAACATTTACTGCTGCTGTGTGTATGAGCTTTGTTAGGGAGTTTGTTCTTTTTGCCGCTTTTTACTTTATGGGTACATAGATATGTCATAAAGTCCTGACAACACAAAGATCTTTATGCGCAATTCTCAATGCGCTGTAAATCAAACAATTTCCCTAATTTAATTAAAGTATCATGTACTGTGTCTCATGCATTCTGTTCTGACATACTTGCGCATGTTTAAGAAACTTTTTTTTTAGTAAGTTTGGGAAGATGGAAATAGGAAGTATATGGATTTGGATAGAAGTAGCCTTAAATATAAGAGGGTTTTTTTGGATGTGAAAAGTCAGATATTTTAGATACTTTTCTTGTTGTGCATTGTTTGTGGTTTAATAAAATAAATAAATAAACTCAACTTCCTGCTTATTTCCTTTTCAGATTTACCATGGAAGACAATATAATAAGCACAGTTTTCGCATTGATTTTGATTATAATTTTAAAGCACCAACTTGACACGGTCATATTACTTCACTTTTTCCAGGAGCTGGGGAAGAAATGGAAGAGAACATAATATGGGAGGAACAAGACTACGCGGAATGTGACGTGGAATCGGGACGGGACAAGGTAACGAGCTTGTGCAGAACAACCGGAATTAACTTTGAGCAGAATAAATCTATACACAATTGAGGAATTAATCAGCTCGGATTTAAAATGGGAATAAACCAACTACTTACTCCAGAATTAAGCTGGATCAGGAATTGTCATTTTCATTTGAAATTAGGGGGAAATTAAGGGGATTTAACTTTTATTCAGATGAAACTCATGTAAACTCATGTAAACGCAGCCAAAGAGGGCACACCAGTGGATCACAATGAAAATGCGCACACACTGGGTATAAGTCAAACTGATTCAAGCCAATTGTATCATGCAATGTAAATAAGCCTACAGTCCACTTATAAAAGATCTCTAGGAATGTGTCTTCAACAGAAGGTGGACAGTACAGAGAAGAAAGTTTTTGATGTCTAGTATAACTTATACCAAGCACAATGTGCTATTTCTCTTTGTTGTACATTTAAAAATCAAACATGTGAAGAGTTAAAATATTCTACAGTCAGCACACAACTTTAATAATGCCATAGATTGTTCTGCTTTATAATTTTGGTCAGCAAAGTGGAAAAAGCAAAGAAAAAACCTTTGTTGCCTAAATCTATCTATAAAGAGTCAAACCATGTTTGTGTATATTTAGAGGAATCAATTATTTGGGTAAAAAGGAAAAAAAAAAAACTGACTGCTTTTCTAGAGAAGCCAAGACAGGTAGATAGTGTGGACAAAAGACATACTGAGCAGTGATACTGCAAGGCCATGCTGTTCAGGGTGTCCCCCTCCTGGATATCTCTGGTAAGGTAGATGATATCATCCAATCTCTCTCTGGAGGTGCTCCTCTTTAGCCTCTCTCTACCACGTGGCCGAGGCCCAAAGCCTTCTCCATCCTCCTCCGACAGGTCATTCTCTGACCCATTGTTTCCAAATAAGTATACGTGACCACCGTTGGCAGGCTGCACCATAGTGCCTGACTGGAACGCACAGTGTTGGCTTCTGCTGGACATTTTTCTTCTCTGTATGAGGAAAAAAGCACTATGCTTGAGTTGCAATTCACAGACCTTTCACAGCATACATCCTACAATACTATTAAGGTTGCTTTAATGAAAACGAAAAGGAAAGGTTGTTTATTTTAAGCAAAAAGAAAATATCTGACTTTTTCATACAACATACACAACTTTGACCACTAAATATGGATATTTGTTAAATCCATGTTGCCTTTTACATGCTGAAATATTTGTGTGCATGAATTTAATGTGTATGTACCGGGTAAGTGTATACGTCTGTGTGTGTGCATGTTGTAGTGGCATATTTATGCTTGAGGCTAGGGCGCAACATGTTATTTGACTGAGCTTGTTGGGATGTAAATTGTGTTGAAGCAGGAAGTAGATGACAATAATTAGGTCAAGACTTTTTCCAATTCCTTCATGAACATAAAATTAAACATTTTGGTTTTCTTTATTTGCTTATGTTTGGGTGTGATAAAGTCACCACATGTTTTTCTTTTGCTCATCTATTGTGTGTGTGTTTTATGGTCTAAACAAACCATTGCTCAAGGAATGCAAGTAAAACTGGACAAATTTCTTCTTAAAAAGGATGGGTATACTGTGATTTTCATTTCATGACTTAACATGGCACATGTCATTAGGGAGGGCCTAACATTAAAGTGAATATCTTCACTGACATTCATCAGTAACAACAGGACTACCACATCTCTAAGTGCAATGTCAGATTACCACCCAATCAAATACGTCTAAAACAATCAAAGAACAATACTATGAAAAATGCAAGACAGTCGTAAAAAAATGCTGGACATAATTGTATTACACAATTATGGACTTCTCCGGAAAAAAAAAAAAAAAACAAAAGAAAAAAACACGTTTGTGCGTTTCTGAAAGCTAAATTAGGTAGTTCAGCACAAGAAAAACAAACAGCCTTGGGAATTCAAGCTAAGTCATACAAGATAAGGTGTATTATGTATCTGTACTTCTCTACTCTTCGCGTGCAGTGCAACTATCGTTAGTATGATATCTTATCAGATACCGAGCCTCTCCCTTGGTAATGCAACCAACTGGCTGTACTGTTACAAGTGTATGTACAAAACTAAGTATCCTGACCTATAAGGGTATAAGTAGTTAAGATAATAATACGTCTATAACTCAACGGAATCAACCTGACACACTCCTGTTATCATTTTCTTTTTGAAAGCACACAGAGACGTGGCTGGTAGTAAAGTGTTTGGGTGTACATACCTTTCAGTTACCTGCCGATAAACCAAAGAGTTGTCACTCTCGCTATCTTGTGCGCCTTTGTCGTTTATTAGATCAACATAAATTAACACAGAAGTACGCAGTACTCAGGTGGATGTTAAGCTAAAAGCGAAATATTCATGGGACACTCTTCGGCTGAATTAGCAAACTGATATCCATCTGCATAGACTAGGCTAGTGCTAACTAGCGTCCACATAGGAATAATTGGCTAACATATGTAAGCTTTGTTGTGGTCAAGTAGACAGTAGTCAAAATTATTTGTTTAAAAATTGTAGCCAGAAATTGACATTACCTGAAAACAGACCACCGTCCGGTCAGCTGTCTTCAATAATTTCCATAATTCCTTTGGATTACCTTCGGTTTCACCTTGTCGCTCGGTTGCTGCTATCTTATGTACTTGCTAGCCTGTACTGTTTCCACTGCTCACGCCACGTCAACAGAATACTTACGTAATGACGTTATCGTTGACGGGCCTATCAGAGCAATCTGTTACCCCAAGGTGGCGCCAGAAATTAAGTTACTTTGAAAAACACCAAACTTTGAACCATGCTGGAGAACCAGTAGGATTAGATTCAAGTTATCCACAAGATATCTGTTAACTATTAAGCAACTGACCATGTTGAACTACATATCCTCTAGGGAAATAATTGTTTTTTTTTTGTTGTTGTTTTGTTTTGTAAGGGCCTGGATTGGTGGCAGTGTCGATTGGACAGCTTTCTTCTGCAAACAATGCAGGAAGCATGGACTACAATTTCATGCTCAACATTTCATCTGAGTTTAGACTACTGGTCTTTGGATCGGTTGAAAAACTCTGTGAGATTGCAAATGTATAAAATGAAGTTTGCCAAGTTCATGGAAAGTAGTGACAAACAGACCTTCCCGGACAGCACTGAGCATCATCTTGAGCTATGCCTGGTGGGCTCTCGGGGTGGAGCTGTCCACCAGCACAAGACGCACCATGCTGTGCACCCTTAAGAGACAAATGGGATTAAAACATCTTGTCTCATTAGGCAGCGACCGAGAGACAAGCTCGAGTCTCTGAGTATCTGCAAAGCAATCTTTCTATTGGGACTGTGAACCGTGCTCATGCAGTAGCAGGAGCTCCCACATGGCCACCGGACTGACTAGTAAAGACAGGCTCTGAAACAAACCGGGGAACCGCTTTTTTTTCCTGCTTATTTCAACGGGCTTGAGCCCCGTTAGGTGACAGACGCGCTTTATCTCATGCTGTCCTCTGGAAACTAAAAAAGCTGCGGATATTCGTTTCAGTAGCTCAACATTCAATATGTTGCAATTATTATCTGCTGTTGTTTGAGGAGAGTTGGAGCTGACGGCCGATTCCCGATGTTATCATCAGCATTAAAGATAATATAGTAAATTATCTTGGACTGAGGAGTCAAGCAAGGTGTCAGGTAAGGTCACATGATTTATTATGGCTCTCTTTCTAAATGTTTGTGTATTTTTTTGTAGCTATGAGCCAATATTAAGAATGCGTGACTATACCAGCAAAACTTTGAGCAATAATTCTGCAGAAAGACTTGAGGATATATATGCGATGATACGGCTTTGTGTCACAATGTTGTGGTTTTTTAGGGGATACGTTCGTGCTGAATTTATTTTAAAGAAAATCTGAAAAGATCTGTGACTGCTATTACCAGTGATAGAATAACAGGATACAGAATAAAGGAAACAAATGAGTAGCGTTACTCCTCATCAATTATGCCAGACAGCTCAAGCAGACGTATTGTGTAAGACTATAAGAAAACGATTAAAAGTGGTTGGCTACTGCTAATTTCTTTTTGCGCTGTGCCAGAAATACCCCCTTGGAGCAGCTAATAAAATTGAAAAGCCTAAATATTGATTCAGCGCAATCAGTAAATGAATGGCCGGGCAGCCCATTGAGGACGGAGACAAACGCTTCCATGGTTACATCCAGGATCTCCAGTGTGATTACGACGCTTTGTGTGGGTTTTCTCTCTCCCACTGAAATAAAACAACTGCCACACATAGAGAGCTGGAGACCTTCTCATAAAGACTAATCTATAGGCTTACTCGGGCCATAAGTAATCTTGGCACACTTTGAGTCGTGCACATGTGCAGCTACTGTTAAACAAACGAGTGGTGCCTATATGGCTTCATTGTGCTCCGCCTTTTTTGGAGTATTTTTTTTACAAATATGTCCAAGCTCCATAAAGCACACCAGTTGATGGTTTGAGTTTTTGAATAATTGAATATGTTCTCCTTATCTCTAATTGATCTGACATGATGTCATCTTAGTGCGTCCCTTGCAAATCTCTTTTGTTGCCTCACCCCTGTGGTGCCTCAGAAGAGTTAATTCCTTTCTCTCACTGGGGAGGGTGCGAGCTGCCTCTCTGTCCATTCAATATACACCTGCTCCTTCTCAGCAGCAGCATTTACAGTTAACTGTTTCTGAAATGTATCTTTTGCCGACAGGAGATGTATATATCATTCAGGCAAGTTAATCAAGTTTGCTTCTTTGTCTCTGATGGCAAAGAAGTAGCAAAACTCGCCATGAAATGAAATTAATTCTTTTATATCACCAGTCTTGCATTGTAGATGACCATCATACCTCACTCACATGTTACACTCAGTTTGATTTTACATTTTTGGAGTCTTTAGTCTTCATTTGCTCAGAGTTCAGGTCCTTTGTTTGTCAGTGTTTATGTCATTGCCTGGCAGGGGTCAGCCCCCATTCGCCTGTGTGAGGGTCTGAATGTGATTCACTGGGCGGAAACTGTTTTACAGCCTGTCCCTCTCCCCCTTCTGTCTCCCCCTCCCAGGGCTGCACAGTACAAAAGGGGGCTGTGCCATAAACGAAGGCTATTCTTTATGAAAAGTGCTGAAGTGTTGCACACTGCAGACAGGCGGAGAATGATGCTCAGTGAGGATGAGCGTCCTTCCATTCTCAGCGTGTGATGTTACAGCGAAACCATGGATGAAGGTGCAGCTTTGCAACAGGCTACCTCACATGACTGATCTGTGTGTCTTTGGTCGCTGTTGGAGGGCAGAAGTTGTGAAGCTGGTCTTTACGTGTTGAATAAGAGACATTTGCTGAATTAAAATGTAATTCACATTTCTGTTTGTGGTCCATTACTGATCCTGAGTGGTCAGTTGTATTTCCCAGACACATACACACTTGAAGCACATGCTTTCCTTTACATTTTTTATGACATAAGAGAAAACCAACAGACCTTTAACTCATTGGTTGTAGCCAAGTTCTCATTCCACACTTTGAGATAAAACAAGCAAATTTTCCTCCATAACTGCCATCTTTCATTTTTGCACAAGAACAGTTTGCAACCTTTGGTTGCAGAATGGACCTGATATTGATGGCAAATCTACTGTTATGCACGGATCTGATGGGGTGCAACTTTGGCTCAATGGAGTCTGTGTTTTAACTATTTTGAATTGAAAAATCAAATTACTAAAGCAGTTTTGAAAGTGGCAGATATTTTGCCAGTCATACAGCTGGTTTATTCATAGTTTAGCTTGATAAACTTGCCACAACTTTAGATATAGGTATTAGGTTAAATCTGGTATTCTTGGTCCTTAATTTATGCTTTTTTCAGCTTGTTCATATTTTCATAATTTTCACATTCAGTTTGCTCCGATTTAGTCATATCCATTTTAAAATAGGAATGAATTTGTAGCCATCAGTAATTATTTCAGTATTTACTGACTTTTCAATGGCTGCCTCTTAATTGTGTGATTTGGTCATTGTGTTTAAAAAAATGCACTGCTGTGAGCAGACAGTGTGATTAGGTTATTTGGTTATATATGGTTGTATGGTATATGTGGTTGAAAATATGAAGCAACAAATTTAATTTACCTCTACCAGTTATTTTTTTAAAGCTGACCTCAAATTCCATTTATTGCTTTTTGAGATTGGAACAATGCTAATTTATTCTTATTCTCGTCTGATCTGAGATTGCCAGTTCTAATGTATGTAGACGATGGAGAAGCCAACTTGAGATTTAGAAAATGGACAAATTAGAGTCATAAATAACTTTCTGGGATTCTAGGATTCCAATACTTTGTTTCATGCTTACGCACAGGAGACAGTATCATGTTTGAGCTGATGTTTTTGTTGGAGCAGAGAGATGGCTTCGTGGTGAACTGTCAGCTGTGGCCAACAATCCTGAGGCCTCCTCAGTGAGCCTGACCAACCACATATTGTTCCCAGTGAGAGGATTCTACTACCACTACTGCAGTGAACCCTCGACCACAACCTTGCTGTCAACTCTTATAATCATATGTACATACATACACGCATGCATGCACAAACACACACACACACAGGCACACTTATTACTTATTGTCATGTCGTGTTTTCCTCAGAGGCAACAATGAGCACATCATCTGTTGAGCAACTCTATTTGAGAATGAAATCTAAACTGACTTTTTTTTCTTTTTTTTTTTTTACACTAAAAATCTTTTAGGAAGGAAGTTGGCTTCAGAGCCTTTTGCTGTTATAGTTAAAATGCATTCCAGTTTCTCTAATAATAGCAAGAAGTTAAGAGAAAAAGCTCGAGAAAAGTAAAACAAATATTTGATTTCTAATTGTACTTTTCTTATTGTGTGAGTTACATAATTTTGTTATAAACTCAGGGTTCTGAAAACCTGCTCAGAACAACTATGGTATATTCTTCAGCACCTTTTTTTGCACCAGCCTGAGTCAGAAAGACTCCCTGTGCTGTGGACAACTTCCTGCCTTGTTCCGGAGTCTTAAAAAACCCCAACTATGCGGACAAAATGACAACAGACCAGTTGCCCTAAAATCTAACATCAAAAAGGTCTTTTAGAAAATGTTACTGACTTGCCCCAATGAGCAAATGCAAACCTTTTAGAACCATTACAGGTTGAATATCATAATGAGTTCGGGTTGAAGCCCATCTTCTACCTGCTTCAGAGAACCCACTCTAATCTGGACAAGTCGGGCAGCACTTTGATACGCATGTTCTTTGATTTCTCAAAATCTTTAATACAACTCAGCTGCTCTGTTATGCGAGAAGCTTTATAAATTCCAGGTAGAAACCGCTACAATCACCCAGATTTATGACTACCGAACAAGCAAAACACATTTTCTGAGACTGAAAAGTTGTGTGTTTCTCTTCATACGGTGCACCAGTCACCAGAACTCTGAGTCCTGTCAATTGTAGGGTGTATTAGTGATGGATGACAAGCTGATTACAAAGAACTGGTCAGTCACACTGTGAGATGGTGCAGTAACAACCCCTTCATCTTAAACATTATCCAGCACAATAGATTGTTGTTGACTTCAAGAGGAACAAGAACAAGCAAAATGCTGTTTATATTCCAGGAGAAGAGGTGGTGGAAGAAAACAAGTACCGTGAGAGATCAGCTATCAGACTGAACTGGAGATTCAACAAGGCACCATCTACAAGAAGAGACAGAGCAAAATTGACTTCTAAAGGAAGTTAAAACCATCCAGTGTCTTCACCAAGATGTTGCGAAATGTGCAATCAACTTTGCAGCCTTCTGTTGGGACAGCGGAACCAGAAGCTAAAAGAGACGGAACAAACAAGAAAGCTGCTTCCATGCTGGGATTAACTGGAGTTGCTGGAGCTGATTGTCTAGGACGTTATGCTGCACAAGCTGCTGAAAATAGTGACAGATTCTTCATATCTTCTATACCAAACAGTGAAGAAACAACTGTGTGATCATTCCTCCCAACAGCCATCACCCTCCAAAAAAAGATAGTTGCTTTTTTTGATTTAGTTATTGTTTGTTTTTGGTTTTTTAATTAAAATAAACAGACAAACAAACAGTCAAACAAGCAAAAAACATTACAACAAGGCAATTTTACCTCTGGGATTAACAATGTATCTGTATTTTTCCTTTCTTTCCCTTTCCTTTCCTTTCCTTTCCTTTCCTTTCCTTTCCTTTCATTTCCTTTCCTTTCCTTTCCTTTCCTTTCCTTTCCTTTCCCTAAACTTCCTTCCATTTCCTTTTACTCCATTTCATAGACTTACCAGCCACTTTATTAGGTGCTAGTACCAATTTGGATCCTTTCGGCCTTTAGGACTGCCTTGACTCTTCACATATTCAACGAGGTGTCGGATCATTCCACAGAGATTTTACTTCATATTAACATGATAGCATCACACTATTACTGTGGATATGTTGGCTGTACATGATGATGAAGGTTTCCTGTTGTATTACATTCCAGAGGTGTATTGGATTGAGACCTGGTGATTTTGGAAGCCATTTGAACATAGTGAAGTCATTGTCATGTTCAAGAAGCCAGTTTGAGATGATTTAAGCTTTATGACATGGTGTATTTTCCTGCTGGAAATAGGCATCACAAGATGTGTACACTGTGGTTATAAAGGTGTATGTAGACATGGTCCAGCCTAAACCAGCCTAAAACATTGATACAAGGCAGAATGACTCCATGTTTTTATTTTGTCTGTGACATGTTCTGACCCTGTTATCTGAATGTTGCGGGTAAAATCAAGTGTCATCAAACCATGCAACTTTTTTAATCCTCCATAGTCCAATTTTGGTGAGCCTGTGTAAATTATAGCCTCAGGTTTCTGAACTTAACTGACAGGAGTGGCACCGGTGTGGTTTTTTTTACTGTTTTAGTCCATCTGCTTCCTGATTCAACAGGTTGTGCATTCAGACATGGTATTCCACATGGTTGTAATCAGTGCATGTTTGAGTTACTGTTGCCTTTCTGTCATCTCAACTCAATTTGCTCCTTCGCCTCTAACCTCTGACATAAAAAGAAACATTTTCGTACAGACACTGGATATTTTTTCTTTTTCTGACCATTTTCTTTAAACCCAAGAGGTCGTTGTGCGTGAAAATCCCAGCAGATGCGCAATTTCTGGAATACTCTCCAGCCTGTCTGGAACCAGCGATCATGCTATGTTCAGTGCCACTTATATAAATATCTTCCCCATTCTAATGCTTGGTTTGAACTTCGACAAGTCGTCTTCACCGAGTTTACATTCCTAATTGCACCAATTTGCAGCCATGTGTTTTATTGATTTGCAATTAAACAGGTTGACCTGCAGCAAGTGCAGGAAGCACCCTGCACCATTTATTTAAATATAGAGTAAATATTGTGGAATTCTTCATCCTGTGGTTTACATCAGCTTTACTAGACTATGTCTGAATTGAATTCTTTAAAATGTGCTGAAAGTAATTTTTAAGTAAAAATTCTGTGGATAATGTGCAAACTCCACAGTTTTATTTAGTATATTAATATATATGGGCATAGATTTGGTTATTCAGCGATAATGTAATGGTTAGAGTGTGCAGAGACCCACATAGGACCTTCTGTCTGGCCATAAATCCCCAGAAGTTGCAACCCATGTGGAGCCATGTGGAATGCATCCCATGGGTCTGCCTGTTCCTGTCCCCCGTTAGACTCATCAGCTTCATCAGGTCACACTTTGTGTTCAGCGAAAAGCAATTCATGGCTATCTATCCTCATGTTGTTGTTTCTTAAATATTACCAACACCTCTTCTCATTATGGTCTTAACATGCATGTTTTTGTGTTCGAGACAAAAGAAGATTAAACTTCAGGGAAAAATATTACATTTAATAGAACCAAATCTATTGATTTGGGTAATCAGTCTTCACTTGTTCATGACTCTTCTTGTTTTGCTTATTGATCATCTACCCATGTTCACGCCATGCACATAAGCCCCATTTTCCTGCTCTAACTTCTCTCATTGATGGTCTCACAGAAGATTTCCTAAGGCAGCATCAGGTGATTGCTTTCAACATGAAGTCAAAGCAGGGTGTGTGTTGTAAAATACTTTTTAATTAGTATCTCTCCATGTCTGTTATTTCACTCAAAAGTCCCAAAAAGAAAAACATGAGTAAAGCATGTCTAAATTTTGCCATTACATCGTGATAAAATTCCCTGCATCTTTCTATGAAGACTTGCAATAGAAAATATTTCTGATTGCTTTAAAAACTGGGTACTACTTTCTGTTCTCTCGCTGCCTATTTGTTTTTGAGTTTGTCAATAAATGACAACCATAAAATCAGCTGCAAAGGGATTTAAGGAACAATTTTCCAACTAGTATGTATTGAAAGAAAAAACTAGTGTAATTACAACCAATGTGTCTGCAGCTGATATATGCAGGCTCTTTGAACAGCTTTGTATATTTATTTATTTATTTACTCTTCAGGGAGAATTTGCTGTGGTAAAAGTCAGTTTTTCCTCTTTGACTGTCAGTGTTCATTTGGTGAAAGTGATCTACGTAAATATGAAGGCCTCCAAGGGGAAGTACATTGATTTACAGCACTACTATTAACTAATATATACAGAGTCTTCTGTAAAAACATCACAAAAGGTGATATATCTAAAGGAGAACCGCTGAGGAGCTTGTGCATCATTATGTTGCCTCATCTAAAGAAAATAAAATTGATTTTGGATTTTACTCGTGTGCAGACACTGTTGAACATTAGTTTTACTTTTTTATCCATAACATTTTTCCTCAAATCCGAACATTTTTATTCTTATTAATAATAATGATCCTGACATAAATATATCCTAGTTTTTAAAACAGAACTTTCCTTAATTACTAAGATCCATCCTAATTTTATGGTGTGTGTTTGTTTAAAGTGTAAAAGAGGACATGACCCATGTACATCTCTCACACTGGACAAGTATAAAAAAAAATGCAAAAGAGCACAACTTTTCTTTTGAATAATTGCAGTTTTATGGGAATTTGGACCCTATTTAATCCTGCCATCTGGAGCCCTGCAGCACCCTGAGAGAGAGGCTGTCCTACAGCTACTGTACAGCTGTAAAGAGCATGTGTGTACTGTGCATGTCTCTGTTTATAAGTGATGGAGTAGCTCTGAGAGAAAAGAAGGGAATCTGAGTAGGACAGTTTGCTTTCTGTTGGAGAATTGGCCAGAATGCCAAAAAGTGGGTTTAAAAAAGGATTAGAGAACTGTGGCAATGTTAGAAATGCGTCCACAACAAAGCCTGCTCCTTGAAATTGCTTTCTGATCACTGAATTGAGAAGTTCTGCTTTTTCTCAAGTGAAAATACGTCCACGTTTCTGGGTTGCCTCTGCATTGTGAAATCTTTTGAAATGAAATTAGCATTTTACCCAGACCCAACCAGTTTAATGCAATGAAGTAATACCCTTTCCAATTTGTCCCTTTGGTCTGTGGGGCTATGGAGAGCACAGCCTTGTTTAATCCCCTGAGAGTGCTTCTCTGTTTGCTTCCATCACTGTGTCATACAGGCTAATCAGTCAGCCAGTGCTCAAACTGGAAAACATGCACTGGTTCCTACTCAATTGGAACCACTTTCCTTTCTCTTAATCCCTTCCTTTCCACTGTTTCATAAGAAGAAAAAGAAGAAGAAAAAGTCTTGTTTTTAGTTGGAGATGCAAGATGCCATTGGCTCCACTTAAGAGCAGCCAACCACAGCCATGTCGACAATACCTCAGGAAAACTCTCCCTCTCTCTGTGTCTTTTTTTCCCAGTGAAATGCACACTTGATTGGCAGTCTTGCCCCTGAAGGAGAAATGCCTGGTTTGAAAAGTATCATCTGACAATAGCCAGAGGGCTGACCTCATCCATTTTTGTTCTTTAGAGGCGTATTCATTCCTGTTTTCTGGGTCCCTTTATGTTGGACAGCATAATTTGGTTGAAAATCAGGACCCCATCATTATTTAAAAATCTTTTCCCATTTGCTTGTGACAAATGCCAACCATTCTGTTTTCCTTTAAAAAAAAAAAAAAAAAAAAAAGCCCAATGAGTAATGAGTTTTTGTCAGATTTAATTATGTATGCTTTTGCTCTTCTTGCTCATTAAGTTTCTTAATTTCTTCTCCCCAAATTATTCTGTATGGTGAGAACATTCACTGATCTAAAAATACCTGAGGCAGAACTACATGTGAAGTGCAATTATGGGCTTGTGAGTTGAGCGGGAATGGCTGCCGCGGCATGCCGGGCTGAGAACGGACGGTGGGTGGTTTCTGAGGTAAGACATGACACACATTGGACTGGTGGCATCACTTAGCATGGTAAAAATCTTAAACAGAAACCAGTGCCAACAAACAGAGCAGAGGAGGCTCCACAGTTTGAGGCCAAACACAGCGCAAGACATACAAGCTTAGCTATTACAGCAGCCTTTTGTTTTCTCCTCACAGGCATTAGACACCATAGTATTTATTTAGTCATTATCAGACTTCATTTAGTTTATCAGGCTGCAATATGAACATGTTTCATGCAACTTTTCTGCAACTATTTTGACTGAACTGTCTCTGAAAGCTCAAATTGAGCTTTTTATTTTATTGTTCTCAGCTTGACCTCCAAATAGAAATTGGGCATCCAACCACAGGGCACTTTTATTTTCCAATAATTTTTAGACTGTGAAGGATCAACCTCCCACTCATCCCCACAATGACACTATTTGTAAACACTGAGGTCCTCTTACTGTATCATGTCTTTCTTTACACCTGCCGACTAAGACTTCCTGTAAGTAAGTGCCACTGTTTTATTTTTCTCTGTAAGTATCAGCTATTCTATTTTTGTGATTGTTTTTATTTTGTGTGTGTGAATTTGTGCCAAGGAGACACAGTGTTCAAGAAGAACTGTTATACTATTTGGTTTTAATGACAGAGTCATTTCTTTTTGTGGCCAGACTGACTCCACATCACCAAACAGAGTTGTAAGATTGATGAATGAGATCTCACTGTGGGCCTCCCAGAGTCAGACAACTTGGAGATCAGTGTGTGTGTGTGTGTGTGTGTGTGTGTGTGTGTGTGTGTGTGTAAACGTGTGTGTATTTGAGTAACTGCCAGCCATAACCACATACTCTGCACCATGAGCGTCTCAGGACCAGGGAAGCCTCATGCCAGGGATGCCGCATGGGAAAGCCCTTGATTAAAACCCTGCAGACTGTTAACCCACACACCCTCAACCAAAAAGGAAGTCAAAGTATTACTTTCCACTTTTAAAGCTTGCTTTGCTGACTATTCTCAGTAAAATAACAAGGAAAAGCTAATCCTTGATTATGGTCAGAGCGGATGGTATTTTGCCTCAAAAAGCTCTCAGTGGCAAATGGGCATGGTAGTTGCTGTTTTCAAGAAGTCATGGATTCTAGTCGTCTTTCTTGGTTAAAAGAGACCGTTTTATATCACCCATTGCCAAACACTCAGCCAGTAAAAGCATATTTGTGATATTGTTTACTCATCATGTCAGAGATCCAGCTGCCGTACTGACTGCTGTAAGCACATGGCGCATCACTATGAATGTTGCAGTGTCACGATTACAACCTTCCCCTGACTGTGAAGTCCGAGGTCTACTGTGAATTATTGATGTAAAAGATTACGACACGGAGGCCACTGTCAGGAGAAACCCTAGAGGTATCAACGGCAAGCACTGACCCCGAGAGCAGCCTTGCAACCAGACACCTCATCAGCACCTCTGATAGGGATACCCAGTAGATCAGAGTCTCAGCGTGTTGTGTATGTGCTGCGTCTGCTGTAAAGTTTTTTGTAAACCAGCCTCCTAACACCAACATGTGACTTTAAAAACGGCTGACAGGGGACAAGGTCAAACTGCCTCAGACTTCTCATGGTGTTTTTCATGATTGAGTTTGCCTGGGAAGATGTGAAGCAGTACATCACAGAAATCCTATTTAAGATGTTTATCTACAATAAGAGGGAAATGAGAGGATAAAACAGGGAGAAAAGTCAGTGGTTGAAAAGAGATGCTGGGAAAACACGTTACCTTTAGTAGAATATTCTCTGAACTGATACAAAATGTGTGCAAGTTGATGTTTTCTGTACATTGGATTTGAACAAATGTTCATTGAGGTAATAATCTGATGGAAAGGACCTGGTTTAAATAATGTAAAGAAATTGTATGTGAACAGTGATATTTTATTGCTGTTTTCATTTGTGTTTGCTGATCTGTTAAAATCGCATTTAGCAGTGCATCATTGGTCTTTTGTTGATGAACACAAAGATCTGCTTTTAATTTTTGGCTAATTTGTGTTCCAGGAAGTAAAGCAATGCTGTTTTGATTTAGGAAATAAAGCTTTTTTTGTGGTAATTGAAATGTTGCTTTTATCCCATTCTCTGTAAAGTCACCTCTTGCATGAGATTATTATCATTTAGTCTTTTTCTTTATTTGTGTTTTATTGTTTTATTGTGAAGGATTTTTATCTGATTAAGGTAGTTTAAATAACTGATAAGGTAGGAAAGTGTTATAAAAAAGCAACCCATCTATATTTAGAATGGAAAGGTTTAATTACTGAAGCTAGAATAAAAAAAACACAAACATTCAAAACAACAAGCTAGTTAATTTGAAAAATATTTTACCCAAGCTGTGATAAGTCCCAATCATTATAGAAAATGGATGCATTGATGAATGAAAATCTGCAGAACAGCAATGTTTCAGAGGCTTATTATCATGCCAGGTCCCAGAGTCCTGAGCTCAGCCATCATTCTTTGGCCTCTTGGCCCAGGAGATGTGTGATGGACAGTGTTTTCTCGCCAGTGTCCTGGACCGTCACCCTGCTGTCTGTCTCAGCTTTGAGAGTGTGCATTTTGGATGCTTATGCTGACTGTTGGTAGCTCTGGAAAATCTACCCATGTATGCAATCGCTTATGTGTGCATTTGTGCACCTCTCTACATGAGCTCAGAATGTCAGAGGTCTGCGCCAGGCACTGCTTGCTGCCTTTAGCTGTGACAGACAGGTCCTTCGGGCCCTTGTAGCCCCTGTGGTCAGGGTTGGCAAAACACATGATGTCCTCACAAAAACTGCCCCTCCACTTCTAAAACAGACCTGTGCCATCCACACAGCATCTCTTTTATACAAAGCACTTTGAGGGGAGTTCAGCATCTAGGTCACAGGATGCAAGACGCTCCTTGCTGTTTTGGCGTTGTGTTCTTTGAGGTTAGATTTGTTGGATGCTCGCTCCAATCTATCAGGAAGATGGTATAAATAAGGGTGGGCAGTTATTTGGATGGCTGAATTGAGGGTTTGTGGTGCAAAGAGAATTGCCGGCAAGAATCAACGGGAAACCAGTTTTTTGTTTCAAATGCTGAAAAGGTTAGATTAAATGTAGTGTTTCTTTTTTTGCTTCTTTCTTTCTTTCTCTCTAATTTTACTTTCTATAATGAAATTCTGATGATACGTTTCTTTTACAACCTGTGACCACTTCGGTGCAACCCAAATAGACATCAGATAATCTAACCTCCCAGCATAACTCATCTGGGCCAGCAACTCTAACAGGCGTAAACACACTTTGAAGTAGCTAATCAGTTTAAGGGAGATGCAGCAAGACAGTATTTGTGGCATCTCACTCAAGCTTTCAGTGTATGTTTAAGTAAGTTCCAAACTCAAGCAGAGAAAGCAAAGCAAATAACAGGATTTATTCAAACCCTGGCTTCTCTTAGTCCAGCCGCAAACTCACCTCTGTTCCCCACTGTCCAGCTCTGCTACCAGCTGTAAATCCTTTTTTGATGGATTTTCCAGCAATCCAATCTCTCCACTGTTGGAACTGGCATGTGTGTGACACATGAATGCTCACACACACCCTTGACATCAGCCCTATACCATGAAATAACACATATGTTGTATGTTCTCTTCCTGCTTCTGTTTTTTTTTTTCCAACCAACAACTTGTAATCCGTATGTGTTGCAGTGCTGACAGACTGATTGATGTATGGCTGCTATTTAAACATCCACTTCTGAGAATTAGTCACACTGATATAACAGTAATGGAACATTTGAAAAATGGGATATTTTCAATATCCAACTTTCCAAAAGTATTCCTGTGTATGAAAAAACCTCAGCATGACTTCATTCGTTGTAGCTGCTGATGTTCATTTTCAACCTTATAATTAAGAACAAATATTACATAGATGCTCTTACTGTTTGCAAGGCAATGTGGTGTAGATTATGAATGGGATGGGTAAAAAAAATCAGCAGGGAGGGGAAAGACAGGACAGAGTAGCTCCAATTTAGCTTTAATCTGGCTCCACCCCGGTTCTCACGCTGTGTTGTTTTGTTGTGTTAACCATGACAACTGTCTCAGTGGCTCCATCCAGCTTCAGGATTATTCTGGGTGAGAGAGCTAAGCAGGAGATGATAGGGGAGAGATGAGAGAACCAGCATTAGAGAGACTAGGAAACATGACAAGAAAGATGTGAAAGGCAGAGAGATGAAGCAGCTAGACAGGAAGGGCTCATTATGAGAGGGACGAAAGTTTTTGCTGCACTTCAATTACCTGTTTCAACTGTAAAAAGAAATCTGTAGATCATTTCATTTACTTTCTTTTTGCATTTTACCATTGGTATATCACTGTAAATATTCACTACAGATAAACTTTTTTTTTTATAGTGTTTCATTCACATCGCAATTAAAAGTTAGTAGTATTTAAATTGGTTTTTCACCTTTGTTCATGTGTGTCCCATTGCTATTCTTGTTTTAAAAAAATATTAAAGCAATATTATCCATGATAGCCTCTTCTTTCTTTCGGTATATTCATTATATCTATTGTTCATACATTGGAATATTTCCTCCATATGCTTCTTGTTTTTGTAGGAATGCTCCCTGTCTTCCTGTTAGCTGGGTTGATTCTGGCTCTGTCCATCCCTGGCACTACTTCTGAGTCAGCCACGCTGCGGTTCCTGGGACAGACTGACTTTGTTGTTAATGAGAGCAGCACAGCTGTGGTCCGACTGGTCGTAGAGAGAGTGGGAGACCCAGTCAATGTGACTGCCTTGGTGCTGGTATGTTCAACTTATCACTTATTGATGACTCTATCTGAGTCCAAACTCATGTAATTAAAGGGTTTCTATTAATAAAGGCATTTGTCTTATTGAGGAGTGTTGTATATATATAAAAAAATTGAGGATTCTTGATGTACGTATTGAATTGTAGTCAACAACTTGACATAAGTGACCCCTCAGCCTGTCATAATTACATTTTTTCTGTCCGTACATAGAAGAAATGAGTCAAGATCATTTTAATTTCTCTGAACAGAATGTACAACAGAGTGTGAACAGAGTGTATCGAATGTCTGTCAGCCTATCGTCAGTACAAACCTGCAAAATTGCCATGGTGAAGAATGGATTTTGGCTTGATGCCCTCCTTGTTGGGGGCAGCTTCAGCTGCTCTCAGTTGGTGTCTGGAAAACTGAAATGGCTATGATTGGTTAAGAAGTTTCCTGTTTTTCTTCACAACTTTGTCTTATTATTTGTACCATGTCCTATTAGATCTGTGCACCTGCAATCAATAATCACATTTTTGCCATATTCTACTGTAATGATTTTAAACATAAGCATACTGAAAGCCAAGATTAAGCAGGCACAAGTAGAAAAGATATACGGCTTACAGACTAAGACATCTAAAACAAAAAAGACTTGAAACCTGCCAGAACACCAGCCCTGTTGACACAGCTGTTCAACCAAATCCTTCATTGTGGATTCAAACCTGTGGTTAATTTACTGTTTTATGTCAGATTCAACTTTCATGTACTTCTTCTGCTTCCCATTATTTCAAACTTGCACAAAATGTAAATGTGGGAATTATTTAAACATGTTAAATTGTGTTGTTTGTTTGGTGCAGCTGCAGGGAGTCGACACAGGAGACTTCGAAGCCGTAAATGCTGCAGTCTTTCTGCTGTCCACTGAGTCCAGTAAAACTATCTTCATTGCTGTGAAAGATGATGAATTGCCTGAAGCAGATGAAACATTTACCTTCGACCTTAAACTACAGGTAACTCCTTCTTGTTTGTTTGCAAGTATAGGGTGTGTGTCTGTGTGTGATTTTAGTCATTTCATTCTTCCTATGCATTAAATGCCAAATGACTTCCATAGTTTGAATAATTTGCTTTCCTTTGTGAGGAGCACCAAGTTTCTTCCACAAAACTTTTAAGATAACCCCGACTAATAAGTAGTGTGGACAGGAGGCGTCTCACAGTAAACCCTGGGTGGCTCTGAGCTGCAATGTCTTTGATGTGTGTGATCTGCAGGGCTGCATAGGGCTGACTTGGGTGGAGCGAGGCATTGTGAGCATCTCTGACGTCCCTCATTAAAGAACACATTTGTGAAAAGAAACAACCTTTACAGCCAGAGCTTCACCATGCATGAGTGTAAAGCGATTATCTCTGTTAGTGTTGCTACTGCCTTAACGGAGCATGTCCTGTCCATTAGTTTGAGTTCTTTATTTTTTCACTTTACTAACGTAACTGATTTACTTTTGCAAATGAAAGCCGAGTTTATTACAATGAATGTGAGGATTTATATCAAGTTCATTCAAATCTTTCCAAGCCCTTTAAGACTTTGCCACCACCACCAGCTTTGTCATAAGGCACAATGTAATACTTCATTATTATTGATATTTATTACTATCCTAATATTAACAAATGTTGGACAGATGGCTTGTAAGTGTTTTAGTTTGTTTCTGTGCTTTTCCCCCTTGAATATAGTATTTAGTACAAAAACTACACATCTTTTAGAGTTTAAAAATGGTTTTCAGTTCTCTTGTCAAAGAAATTTCCACCACAGCACTGGATGCCTGACACCAAGAGACAATCTCCATGGTTTCATCCCGCCTTTAGCTGTCAGGTTTGATTGATGAGCTGGGGTGTGTTTGTCTTGTCAGCCCATCTCACAACTTACTAAGAGATCCCAAGATGTAGGTAAATGTGAATCTCTGGTTGTAAGATTTATGTACTTAGAACAGCAACTCTGAACAGGTTATAGCAAGAGGGAACTTTCTCACATTGTTTTTGATTTGACGGTTAAATTAACATCTGGTTAAATTCCAGTAGCACAAGCCCGTATTTAGTCGGCTACCAGAGTGAAAGACCAGATGAGGCCCAGTCCGCCACTCTGTTTACACTACAGCAGAGACAAAGCTCACACCAAATGCTAGCCTATCAGCTTACTGGAGGACTGTCTGGAGGATAAATGAACGCTGCAAGGGGTGGCATAGATCAAGAACAAGTGCAAAATACATGACCTATTTGTGAAAACTTTACATTCCAGGCAGATAAATCTGAATAACAGATTGAATGACAAATTGTTCTGGCTTCATTAGAAGTTTAGTGAGACAGAAAAAGACGAAAAAAAAGACTAATTTGTTGAAGTTTACACTTCACACACTGTAGTTTGAAGCACATTTAACAAGTATGACTTTCAGGTTGTTTTCAAGTTGTATCTTTGTGTCACTCTGTTGTTGTATTTAGCTGGATTCAGTTGGGCACAGTAGTTTGCATTTGTAGCAATGTGTGTGTGTGTGTGTGTGTGTGTGTGTGTGTGTGTGTGTGTGTGTGTGTGTGTGTGTGTGTGTGTGTGTGTGTGTGTGGGCAGCTCTGGTTCGCTGAGTAGCTTGACTTTGTGAAAGCGTGTATATTCTTTGTCTGTGAGCTGACCTGTTACAAGGGCTAAGCATTTAGACAGAAAGCTCTGCTGCAGCTTATAAAAGCCCTGTTTGAGGAGAGCGATGAATGAGAAGCCCAAATACCTACTTTTTCTTTTTGTTGTTGTTTCTTCTGCATCCCTTTAATGTTCACAGATACACAAATATGATGGCTTTGCTAAAGATTGTGCTAGATCAAGATAGATGTTTGATCAAAAAGTGCTATGTTTTTACTTTATCTAACAGACTTTCATATTTAACTGCTTTCTGCATCATTACTGGCTAATATGTTTATATGTTAAAAAGATATTAAACATTTGTAAGTCTCTTACATCAACAAAGCATCTGTGTTTTTCTCTTAAATACAGAAAAACTTAAGTTTGCATTTTTATGCTCCGGTTAAGTTTTGTGAAATCGCTGTGTGATTTTAGCATGCTGAGACTTTAAGTTTTGTCAGGTTTTAGTGCCGAATGATAAAGCAAAGGACACATCTTGGGCTGTGTATCCTGCAGAGAGATAACCTGACAAATCAACCAGACTGAGACCAGTGCTTCCTGCCTTTGTGCCGTCTCACCAGGGCTGCTCAGTGGGAGCACAGGAATGAAGTGAAAACAGCAGATAAGACTGACCCTCTGGCCTTTCACACGAGCATGAGTGTCAGGATTACCTGTTGGGATTGGGCTGAGGAGCATGAACATAAATAATGCATATTTAGATGGGTGTTATTGTCCGATATCACTTCTCTCTTTCCAGAGTTCCTCAAACGGTGTGACACTGGGGACACCAAACAAGGCAACAATCACCATCCTGTCCAATGACAATGCCTTTGGAATAATTGCCTTCAATTCAGTAAGAAACCAATCATCTGCAAATCCTATTTACTTATTGAATATATTTAGTTGAAAATATTATGCAGTTTTGGTTTGTTATTGTGTTCTTTCAGAAAGTTTTGTAACTTGGTTGATTAGCATTCACAATGAGAATGTGCTGAAATGTTAAACGTGAACTAATTGTTGATGTGTTTGTCTTCCTCCCAGACTGAAGAGATTGTTATTAATGAACCCAGAGGAAGAAACCAATATGTGCCTTTCACCATAATTAGAGAAAAGGGAACATATGGGACAGTGACTGTCAACTTTGAGGTGCGATGATGATCTTAATTAAATTACAAGATCAAGAACTCACAGCATTACAGATATGTCTCTGGCAAATCGTTGTTAAGACTGGATAAAAGTCCAGATATGGTATATTAGAATGGTGAAACATAGTACTGTAGTTTTTCTTCTTTCTGCCGTGCTACTGTAGATCTCTGATGGTCCCAACCCTGCTATTGAGGATCTCAGCCCAGATAGAGGGAACATCACCATCCCTGTAGGACAGTCTGTAGTGCACTTCAGCATCCTCATTCGGGATGATCAGGTATGAAATTGCACTTTTCAGATCACCTTGGTTTGATTCTGTTTGCATCTTTTTAACTTTAAAATGAGTAAGCTGTTCCTCATTTCTTCTTCTTCTTTCGTGTTGCATAATAAATTTCTTTTTAAAAATGACGTAATAATCATTTAATGCATCTCTCTTTCTCTCTGGACAAGATTCCAGAGGATGATGAAGTGTTTTCGGTAAGATTAACGGGTGTGGCAGGTGGAGCCCTTCTTAGACCCAATGCCACCAGTGTCCAGCTGAGAGTCCGGCAAAATGACAGCCCTCTGCGGTTCTCCCACTCTATCATGGCCGTGCCAGAGTCCGCTGCAGTCATTGCCCTAAATGTGACTCGTGGTCGGCTGACTGAGGATGGGCCACTCATCGGCTCTGTTGACACTGAGGTTATTCATTTCAGTTCATTCACATTTTAAACCAAATTTTTGGCCATTAAAACCCCCAAACAATAAGCATAAGTTAAATTGATATAAACCATGTGGACTACACTCTTTTTAGGTCTCTGTAGATTACATGGTGGTGACGGGTGATGGACTTGGTAGCGCCACTCCAGCTGTGGATTTCATCGACCTGCAGCCAGTCCGAACCATTACATTCCCTGCGTTTGTCTACAAAACCAGCCTTCTGTTCAACATCACTGATGACGATGTGCCAGAAATTGCAGAATCCTTCCATCTGGTCCTGCTGGAAAATACTATCAGAGGAGACGCTGTGCTTGTACCACCCAACTCTGTGCTTGTTACTATTGAGCCCAATGATAAGCCTTATGGGGTCTTATCCATTAGCAGCAGCGTTCTCATACAGCCAATCATCATCAATGAAGATCTGATGCAGAGGTGGACAACTTATACTTCTTTTTCTAAAACGTCTTTGATGTTTTGAATCATGTCAACAAGCATATAAGATAATGTGTCGGAATAAAAAACAAAGAATTTACTTGGACACTGATTTCCCCCCTAGATTTGACGGCATCATCATTGTAAGAAATGGAGGAAGTTATGGAGCTGTGTCTGCCAACTGGTCCATCAGCAGAAACAACAGTGATCGCTCGCCAGTGTCAAATGACCTGAGGCCTGAGCAGGGTACAGTGAGATTTGCTGCTGGTCAGGTGACTGCTGTGATTCCACTCAACATTGTGGCAGATGATCAACAAGAAGAAGCAGAAGCTTTTGTGCTCAAACTGCTGCCTAGCACTGTAACTGGAAACGCAGAGGTTGACGAACCCATGGAAGTAAGTTTGGAAGTTATCTTTTCATGTTCAGGGTTTTTGTGGGAGATTTAAAAAAAAAAATTGCACTTGTTAAGGAACGCATCTTGCTGATTTTGCTGCATGTGTTATGCATGTGTGTGTGTTAGTGTGTTGCCTACTGTAAGCCACAGTTGTGAGCTTGGTACAGTTTTCAAAAGTCGATCCATGGTGCGTAACTTTACTCTGTGGGTGTTCCCTTAATGTGGTTCAATCAAAAACAAAGCGGAAACAGCAGGCACGTTCTGTGTGTGTGACTCAGTGATTTCTTTTTTTAGCGTGGGCGAAGTGGTGACAGGTTTTTATTGCTTCCATCTTTGTCATAGCCTCTTGGCCATGTGTGAAGCTGATCCGAGATCCGAGTCTCATTTGTTCTCACGGCGAAAGATGTCACAAACAAACGTACACTAAAGCACTACTTCAAGTTGTGAGAGGATAGGATCTGCCTGCTTTATCTGCAAAGCAACACTAACTTCAGCAACAGCTCTCATTAAAATTGGAGATGATGTACAACACACACACACACACACACACACACACACACACACACACACACACACTCACATAGAAAAGACATTTCATTGACCCGTTGAGAAGTTTTCAGACAGGAACCAAAGTAATGCACCAGGGCCGTGAATGAGTCACAGTTTAACGCTCATGGAAACTACTTTAACAGACTAAGCAGAGTTAATTAAAGAGGATGCCTTTCTAAAGTTAGCTCACAGTTCTGGTTTACTGCTTTCAGACTTATGTCTTTTACTTTTTGTTTTTTTTCCCTCTCAGTCCCTCACCTCTCCATGTTTTTTTTTTCTTATGACACAACAACATTTTGTTGTGTTTTTATGATGTTCTGCGGTTCCATTGTTTTTAAAAAGACAAATTTTAAGGGAATTAAAAACAGAACTCCCAATAAAGTATTTATCCTTTTTTTTCTCTTTTTTTCTGATGACTTTTTTAGATTTCTTACAAGAAAAAGATTATGATTGAAATGGAGTCCATGTGTGTGTGTGTGTGTGTGTGTGTGTGTGTGTGTGTGTGTGTGTGTGTGTGTGTATATATATATATATATATATATATATATATATATATATATATATATATATATACACACATATATATATATATATATATATATATATATATATATATGTATATATATACACACATATAAGATATATAGGTGTCTACATGATGGTTTGGCTTTTGAGAATTTATTTATTTACTTGTCGAAATGTAGCTGAAATAGTGTATTACTATACTAATTTTTATTCCTCTGTTTTTATTCCTTTTTTGCCCAATCTTTCCCAAGATGGTGTTCTACATCCAGGACAGCGATGATGTTTACGGGCTTTTCCGGTTTGATCCAGGCAAAAATCAGAGCATCCAGAGTCAACCTGAAGGCCGATTCCTGTCTCTAAATTTTGTGAGAGATGGTGGTACACTGGGTGATGTGTCCATGACCCTTACCGCTCTCTACATTCCTGCAGGCCCTATAGACCCTGCCTTGGCCCGGGAGCAGGTTCTGAATGTTAGCAGGACTATTAATGTGGTGTTTTCCCGTCAGCGGCTGGTCCATCTAATTTTGCCCATCAGGAATGATGCTTTTCTGCAGAATGGAGCTCACTTCTTAGTACAGGTGAAAAATAAACCTTTTTTCATTATATGATTACTGAACATCTATTATAGAAACATTTTTTGTTTTCACATCTAAAAACTGCATTCCTTTTGTTTGAGTTTGCATTTCTGGTTAAATTAGTGCCATCCAAATTTTAAGTGTCTCATTTGCATGTGTGAATAGTTTGACATTGGCACTCAGGTCTGGCATAGTTCTATGGGATTTTGCACTGTCCAAACAAACGTCATCTTGCACTTAGAGTAAGGAGAAACTAGTACAAAAAGCCCTCTTTAAAATCTACTGAACTACATTTACATCACACACGTTCAGTCTCAATACTCAACACATGCGTACACACGTATGTGCAGAGAGCAGTCATAAAACATGGCATAAAAGAAACATACAAGCATGTGTCTGCTTATTAGCCTGCTCAAGCCTTTTGTAAACTGAGTTGTCACCTTTATTTTTTCTAGCTGAATTCTCTGGAGCTGGTGGATATCAGTCCAATAATTCCATCAAACAGCCCAAGGTTTGGGGGACCGCTAAACTTGACTCTGACTGTCACTCCTGACATTGCAAATGGAGAAATTGGGTTTACAAGTAACACCACAGTGGTTCTTTATGAACCAGAGGACAGTAATACCAGCATGGTAAGAAATTATTTTGCTTTAAGGAGCACATGTATTACAAACTTTTGTAGTTCTCTCATGTTTGTCTCAAAATCATCGTTGAAACCTCCAGCTCTAACATACCTTCAGAAATTGAGTAGTGTTTGTGGTGATGTTTGGTGCAGGTGAGTCTTCCCCTGCGGCGTGATGGGACAGACGGTCAGGCTGTCGTTTTCTGGAGCCTTCAGCCAACTGGAGCCAATCGTAAAGATGTAACTGCTGACGACCTGAGGCCATTTAATGGCTCCATTATTTTTCATTCAGGGCAGAGTGATGCCTTCATCAATCTCACCGTCATGGCTGACAATATCCCCGAAGTCAACGAGACCTTACTGCTGACTCTAGACAGGTGGGGACGAGTTACATTTGCTTAGCTTTATCAGTGTAAATTCATTATAGTTATATGTCAGGGCGTATCTGACAGATGCCCTCTATGGAATTTTTTTGGGGTTGAATGTATTTGAGCCAAGTAACAACAGATGGTATTGACAGCATTGGATAGATGCACCTCTTTTATTGTACCGTACATGTGAAACGTGTAGATGTTAGTGTAGAGAATTGGTGCATCTATTTGTCTGTATTTTGATGAGAACGGCGGCTTTCTCTCCCCCACTCCTCCCTTGCAGGGTGGAGACTGCACGCTTTATAGTGTACTTTGGGTAAGTGGAGAGTGAAGTGAACCTGGGCCTTTTGTGTGACTTGAATCGGGTCTTTGTTTTTCAGAGAAAGACCTACTTCAGATTTTCTGGGGTCTTTGGTCAACGTGGGGATGAGGGGGACAGGGATTGGGTGGGGATTCTGCAGTGGTGTGAAAAAAAACTGGATCAAAAAGAGTGTTTTTTGGGGGTCTAAATAGAGAATCTTCTGTATGTGTTTTTGCCCTAAATTAAGCAGCCTTGATTATGTAGCCTTTTGAAGATGTTGGTGTTTGTATGCATGCAGCGCCTTGGCTGCGACTGTTTGGAGTGCTCCAGCCTTCTTTGTATGTCATGTCTTTGTAATGCCCATTATAATATGCTTGCTTGGCTCCAATTTTCTCAGCATACACACATATACACACCCCTGTGGAGTTGTAAAGATCCAGACACGCAGTTGATTGACATTGTTATTAAAAGTAGTTTAAACAGCAGGAGTTCAGCATATGGAGTTAATAATGAATGAGTGTTGGACAATGCAAGGAATGCATTGAGAAGTTAAAGTTTAAGTTGAGCTCTTTATCATTGGTTATTACTATTTCTTAATGTTGCAGGTTTTAACAACCTATAACTAAAGCAAAAGGTTGTGAAACATCCATATCAGAACCATCATCAGCTGCACCATGAAGCTGACATGAATGTCTTCCATTCTCTCATAAAAAGCAACACTGTATAGGATTACCAAATATTTTACTATTGCAGGTTGTTTTCACCACATCTTATGCTACAATTTAGTCATAGTAACAGGCTTTAATGACTTAACACTAAAATTTCTCATGTCTGCATTTCTGTGTGTGAATTTGGGTCCCAGGAGTAATGTTGAGAATCAGATCCTGAAAGCTGGCTTCACCAGCAGAGAGATTATCATCATGGAGAACGACGACCCTGGAGGGGTGTTTGAGTTCTCCCAGGTCTCCAGACGTCCATGGTTTGTCAATGTAAGTTGAAGCTCAATGCTACAGCCAAAAAAAGCTATATACAGCTTAAATTTTAATTAGTTTTGGTGGTGTTTAGCCCACCCTTGAGGTCTGAGTATGAGGGTGATACATTAACTTTTTCAGACAGCTTCAGTATCAGTGTTCACGGTTTTTAATATTATCTCCAAATGTCACCAAAATGTTCAATCAAGTTTTTTTTTTCTTCAAAGGTTGAAATTATTATGAGACAAAATGACTGCTGTTTTCTTACTTTTCCTCTGATCCTGTTGAAATCTTCATTTTAAACAGGAGGGTGAGGCTGTAGAACTGCACGTGGTCAGAGCTCAGGGACAGCTTCTGAAACAGCTGGTACGATATTCAGTGGTGCCATCTGGCAACACTGAATTTTATGGCTCTACTGGTATTCTGGAGTTCAAACCTGGAGAGAGTGAGGTAGTGGTGGCACTGGTGGCAAGGCCTGATGGGATTCCTGAGGTAAGAACATGGTTTTTCTCTCATCTTATTTCCATTTATTCTCATAGACATTTTGTGGCAATCCAGCATGTTTCACCTCAGAATTCCACCTGTTTTCTAGTATTAAAATGTTCTTTAAATGGTAGTTAATGATCGAGGTTACCTCTTATGTGACGGAATTTTGTGACTGAATTTGTTTTTGTGTGTGTTCATTTTTGCATACAGCTGGACGAGACATTCTCTGTGATACTTAGTAGCCACAGCACTCCACCCAGTCGTCTAGGCAACCACAAGGAGGTCAACATCACCATTCGGCAGAATGACGACCCTTTTGGCGTTATTGAATTCATCCAATCGGGACTGAGTGTGAACATCAATGAGAGCCAAGGGGACACGGTGCATCAGGGTACTTTAGATAAAAGTGATACTTTCTCATGTCGAGTGCAATAACTTTGAACAAGATGACTCTCATGTGCATGTCAGTAAAAGTACAAAAAGTGCTGATGTACAAGTAGTTATGCACTTGTTAATAAGTGCTTTGATCAGCCTGTAGAGCATCATGTACTCTATAGTCTACTCTAGTGAACACATCATGTCTTTAACTTACCAAAAAAAAGGTCCATCAATACACAAATAATGTTTCTCTGGATCAAGATTGTAGTCCCACCATCACAAAATATTATCAGACAAGAACATTTACTAAACAAGCTTCAAACTAAGCCATCATTATCCAAATAAATCAATAGTGTGTTTTACTTCTCCTTCAGCTGTGTACCCTGTTGTAAGGAACCGGGGACACTTTAAAGAAGTGTCAGTTTTGTGGATTTTGGAGCCCACTCTGTCTGGAGACGTCAGCCCACTCCAGGGAAACATCACCTTCAAAGAAGGCGAATACTTGAAAAACCTGACCGTCTTTTCTGTACCTGATGAGGTAAAATGTTCCCCAAAACTTGCAAATTCATGCAGTCAGAAGCTGAGTTACATTTTTCTGTTTGAGTTTCAAAGTTTCATATCTTCATTTTTGCTTTGTATATATCTATATGTCAGCTTCCCGTGACCCTTCATTGGATTAAGCGGTTAGTGTAATGGATGAATGAATAAATGAATGAATGAATATATGTGTATGTCATTTTAGATCCCAGAAGATACAGAGAATTTCACCATCACTCTGTTAAATGCTACTGGTGGAGCAAGACTGGGACACATCCTCAGTGCCGGCTTATGGATTAATAAGAATGACGACCCCATTTATTTTTCTGGTAAAGACCTTGATGTGTGTGAAGGCTTGTCTGAGCTTTTATAAATGATTTCTATACAATGGCATAAATGTTTAATTTTTTTTCCTGTCTGTCATTCCTTCTGCACCTTACTTTTAACCTCAGAGCCCACTTTTGTGCGCGTTCATGAAGGGGGGGTTGCCAACTTCACTGTGTTGCGGGCAGGACAAGCTGACTTTGTGGCAACAGTGATGTATCGTGTAGAGTATGGAGATGCATCACCAGATGACCTCACTGTACTGACCAATCACACACTGTTGGTGTACGGCATTGGTGAATGGATGAAGAACATCTCCGTGGCTGTTGAAGACGATGATGTACCGGAGACCGATGAACCTTTTTATATTGTTTTGTTCAACGCCACAGGTAAGCTTCTGTTTCAACAAGTCACAGAGAACAACAAAAAGTCTTGATTTTTTTTATGGATAAGACTAACCGAATAAGGTAGTACATTTTTCAAACAAAAATCCAGCAGTTCAAAGACACAAAAAAAGAAAGACCAGGGTTACAAAGAAATGGACAAAAGCTGCTTAGGTTTTTTTTTTTTTTTTTTTTTTTACAACCATCAACTTTTGTGTGATGTTTTGTGTCCAGCAGGCATCAACTGGATGCTTTAATTCCAGACATTCAAATACACAAAGACTGACCACTCAGTTGACCCCACATGTTTACTAAATGATCTGGAATGCACTAGATTACACATCTGGTTTATAGTAGTAAACTATTCTGGCAGCCATTCTGTTAAAAACCAGTAACACAGTTGCCTCTAGTAAACCAGTCATTTTAAGGCTTGGGGCTTTTTAGGGCTTTACAGTGACTACCGAATTATGGGCATGGCTAATTCTATGTACTTGTTGTCTGTACTTTGTTGTGATGCAAAGTAATTACAAAAGTAAAATGTTGTTTGTTCTGTTTTTAGAAAATTGTAGCATCATTTCTAATTCTTAAAGATTTTCAAGCTTTTTCGGGAAAAAAAAAAAAAAAAGCTTTACATTTGGACTTTGGTTATTCAGAAGGAAGATGTCTTGTTGGGCTTTGTTGCAGTAGTTATTGCATCCAATGTTGAAAATACAACCTGTTTCTAGTGCCTGCAATTATGCATGATGATAACAATACAGTCCATGCAGTTTATGTTAGGCTCATGGTATGTCTGTTGGATTCTCAGGATCTGATCTAATCTGACATTATATTTGTGAACACAGGTGATGCTGTTGTGTATGGAGCCAGCACTGCTACCGTGGTGATTGAAGCCAATGATGACGCCAATGGCATTTTCTCTTTGGAGTCTATTGAAAAACCTGTTGAGGAGGGCAAGACCAACAGCTTTTAGTAAGAAATAGGTCCTCGGCTCATGTTTCTTTATGAAAAACTTGTTTTAAAACTTATAAATCTAGTTTTATGTACATACCTTCTTATCTGTGCTTTCTATACGTTGTTATGAAAAATTGTAACTTGAAGTCGATACTTTTACTTGTTTGTATGCTTTTGTGAAAATGGTCACATTTTCTTCTTTTATTGTAGCGTACTTCGAGCAAAGGGTCATTTTGGGAATGTAACAGTCTTCTGGCAGCTGTTTGCAAATGATTCAGTAACTCCTCTTGAAGAGAACAAGGAGTTTACAAACACATCTGGGTCCATCACCTTCACTACAGGAGAAAAGACCAAACCGATTGTCCTAGAGGCCATTTCAGATAAACTCCCAGAGTTCAATGAGTTCTTTGTCCTAGGGCTGGTAAATATCTCAGGTAAGTACAAGAATGAAATAGTTAGATTTGACATATTTGAGACATAATGTTTAAATAAAAACAATATGTAAAAACTGATATGAGTTTTTAACTATTTAACAAATGTAAACATTTACTGAAAAACAAACCCTATGTCGGTATTTTCTTTAAGGGGGTTACCCAGGGGAGGGTGGACGGCTGGCCGAGACTTCTCTGAACACCTCAGTTCTCATCCCTTTCAACGATGACCCATTTGGTGTCTTTGCCATCGCTGACATCAACCTGGACCAAGAAGTTGCTGAAGATGTGCTTTCGGATGAGGACATGTCCGACGTCACCTCCTTCACCATTCTCCGGCAGCAGGGCACTTTTGGTGACGTGCGGGTTTCCTGGGAAATTGTGTCTGGACACTTCCCACAGGGTCTTCCCCTTATGGATGACCTGCTGCTTCTAGCCTCTTTCCCAGATCAGGTTGAGCTCAGGCCTCATGCCAGGAGACACCACTCAGCCACAGACACTTGGTTTTTTTCTGGGTTTCCTGGGTCTTATGGAACAATCACCTCTGAAGATGCACCTGCTGCTGTTGCCAACTTCACCTTTTCTGCTTGGCTGATGCCCAGACCAAACACCAATGGCTTCATAGTATCCAAAGGAAACCAAAATGAGAGCTTGTATTATGGAGTGAAGGTCCACACCAATGAGTCACATGTAACAGTGATGCTGTACTATACTGTCACAGGTTCTAATAATACCCAAGTGGCACGGGCCACAGCTGAGAAGTTTGTGGAGGAAAATATGTGGCTGCATGTCATCATTACAGTTGATGATGGGATTATTGAGTTCTTCTTGGATGGGATCTCTATACCTGGGGGCCTGAGGAGCATCAAAGGAGAAGGCATTAATGATGGTAAGTTGCATTACAGAACACTGACAAGTTTTGCTTCTCTATACAGGCCAGGCTATAGATCATATAGTGTTAGACAAACTCATGTTACTGAATTTAATTCAATTAAATGATGCTTTCTTAATCCTCAACAAAGAAATTTTGTTGTTTCAGGATAAATCATTTTGGGAATAAATAAATTTAAATGCAATAAATGAATACATAAAATAAATAAAGAAGGAAAATAAATTCAATTTCAGTATCTATACTTTTGGATAAGTGGGAGAATAACAGAAAAAGGCTGAAATTTCTGGGGGGGTCAGGAATAGGAGGTTGGGGGTCTTCATAGGCTGTGAGCGTCTGTGACTGTACCTTGGCTAATAGTTATAATATGAAATTTTAAGATGTATGTCTAACATTCTCTTTTATACATTATCTCTTCAATATCATATTTTCCAGTGACCAAAACTGTAAAGGTGTCTCATAAGTTTGTTTGTTTTGTTTTTGTTCTTCACTGTTCATCCAATTATAGACGTCTGACGCTCATGCGAATGCATGTGGACCTTTATGAACACCCACCTCTCAGTTGTTACCTCTTTGTTCTGCACTACTGGAACTCTGCGATGCTTGAGTGGCTGCGCAGCCTGAGGACATTGTTACTGCTGAAGGGGTTCAGTCGGCATCTTTTTTCCTTCATGTTTGCAGTAATTAATGCAGACAGTAGCTTGTATTTGATCAAAAGCTTCCTAATTCCAGTCACAGTGGATTTATGCATCATAATCACGCATGTTGTGTTAATGTCTTCTACTGGAAGCTCCACTCACAGATGGACGGCTTTGTGTCCGGGCTTTGTGCTTGCTCACTGTGGCAGATTTCCTGCATTTGTCACTTTTTGTACAAGTACAGAAAGTGATAGGCGTGAGAGGTGTAAGTGTATAAATGAGTAATGAGAAAGAGCTGGACCTACGCATCTGGTGGCTTTAATCAAGATTCTGTTTGTGTTTCCAATACTTTTAAAACAAAGCATCCAAATTAGCTCCACCATTAACGAAAATGGACTCATACGACCCCTGAAATGTTACTTGAACATCAACACAAAAGTCTTAAAACTGAAATTTCTACAATTGACACTCTTGCGATTATTTCAATTTATTTAAGCAGAGATAGGATTAACACCTTTCATTTATTTAAATAGTCTATGTAATGTCATTGGTTAGTTAAATCAAATAAATGTGTGGTAATATTATTTTATAGAATTTATTTGCCAATATGTTACTTTTAAAGCATGAAACAGTCAGACAATAATATCCAACAGGACAGAAATGTTTTATCGTGAGAGTTTAAACTGTAATTTAGCTTTAAAAGTTCCATTTAAAATTTGCTTAAAGTACTGATCAATGCTAATGGCAAATTGTCTGATCATTGATCCATTGGTTGTTTTCCTTCTTCATTTAAAACTTTTTTTATTCTACAGCTTGCAAGTGGCATAATATTTTGTATATCTGTAGTCAAAATGATGAAAATGATTTTTATAAAACAATGTGCAATTATTCCAATTATTAATATTTCTCCTTCAGGACCTGCTTCATTGTTTATTGGGTCAGATCTTCACGGTGAACAGCGCTACACTGGTCTCCTCCAGGATGTTCGATTGTATCACACTAAGCTGAACCGTAACCATATCCATGAGCTCCATGCACAGCCAGCAAAAACTGACTTGCGGAACATCTCAGGATACCTGCGGTACCAGCAGGATGAGAGGAGGAAGTCATTCGTCGTGGAGGTCAGGGATGATGATGAGGAAGAGGGAGAGGAGGTGTTCTTTCTGCAGTTGGTGGCAGTGCGTGGTGGCGCGCGTCTTCCCTTTCCCAGGCCCACGGCTATTTTGCGAGTCATGAAGAGTGACAATGCCAATGGGCTTTTTGGATTCACTGGTTCCTGCATACCTGATGTAAGTGCAAGAGTATTTAAAATGCTGACAGTCACTTTTCAGACCCTTTCAAGTTTTTCAAACTTTGTTTTATTTCAAACTTAATTTTTAATTTCTGTTAAAAATCAAGCAATACACCAAAAAATTATTGGGATTATAAAATTTAAAACCACTTACATAAAATGTCCATTTTAAAGTTTCTTTAATGTGGCACATTAATGCAAATCTATTTTTAGGTTTCTCCTACGTAGATCCTCTTTAGGTTCCAGTCCAGACTCTGACGGGATTTCTTTTGAACTATAAGTTTTACCAAAGCCACCCCCTGCAGATTTTAGACTATATTCTTTTTTTCTGTTGCTTCCTTAAAAGAGATAAACATTCTTGTCATCTATAACGTCATCATTCAGGATTGGAACAAATTCTTTCTGGGTCTGTGTTCTCATCTAGCCTGTGTATGTTTCTAGTCGCTGCAGCGGCAAAATAACCCAAAAGCATAGCGATGCCATTATCATGATGGATGCTAAGGAAGATAACAAAGATGCAATGCTTTGTTAGCCAGTTTCCTCAGACAGGACCTCTGTCTAATCACTCTACATCAGAAACCAGTTTGGAGAAGTACTGAACATATGTTTTCTCTTTTCTTAAGGTTTTTCAGTTTCCACAAAAAATCTTTGATTTCTCATTGTGAACATTAAGGTATTGGTGTCTTGTCTAACCAACATATCTCCTTATAAATCCTTTCAGCTCAGCTTTGTTTAGCTCTTAACATACACAGATAGCAGGAGCTTATACATACAGGGGTATGCCTTTCTTACTGTGTACAATAATTTCAGTCATATAAACGTGGAATCCATCAGACTAGCAGACTTAGATTAAAGATCTCTGAAAAAAGTAGGATGTGCCAGAGTATGGTTTTCTGTGGGAAATAGGAGATCCTATTTATGTCTGTTAGATAGACCAAACATTTAATGAATAAATAAAGCCATTGCTTTGTCAGCAAGTGAAGAAATGTGTTTAAACTGATGAGAAGCAGTGGCAACTAAATTGCTATTAAATTGACTCTAAAAACAAAAATGTGAAATACTTAGAGGTAGTAATTGCACTTTCAGTATGTTGAGTAAGTAAACTTTAACTGTCTTTAAATAAGCGCTCATCCGTTATGATCATGAGAATATAGTATTGTAATTTGTGTCATCGCTTCCTGTGTGACCAGTGAAGAAACGCATAGAAACACTTGTAATGCAAACCCACTGGTTTATCAGTCCCTGTCCTGCTGCATATTTTATCACTCTTCGTGCTTGGCTGCAGGGAAGCGTGCTCTCACTTCTTAGTTAGATTGAATAATGGGTAGGGTCTCATACCGGGGCGTCTCAGGTGGAGTGACAGCTGGTCGGGCAGCAGTGGCGCTGTCTGTGGGGGCATTCCTATGGAAGTAGATCTGGATTTCCTTCACTGGAAATAAGAGACCCTACTTGTTTCCATCAACACAGCAGATGGCAGAGCTGTGGATGGCATTCCTTCAGAACCAGAGGATCTCCTTTATATTAGATCACCTGGGGATAAAGCCATAAAGGCATGTGGGCTGTCGAGCACTCTGTCCTTAAATCACATTATTAATGCACAGTGATAGGATTGAGTTAACTTAGCTCAGTTAATTCTAACAAGCAACAGTAAGTAACTGTGTTTAGATCTATTTTGTATTGATCATATCCTCCATTGTCTCTGCATCAATTCATGTTTTTATTCATCTGTATGTCTCAATAGACCACTGAGGAGGGATCCACCATCTCATGTGTGATTGAGCGTACGCGAGGATCCATGGATCATGTCTATGTAAACTACACAGTTACCCAACTGGACAGTGAAATTCCAGCTCATGAAGATTTTGTTAATGCAACTGGAGCGGTGCTTTTCATGCCCGGACAGCGCTCTGAGGTGTGTGAAAGTATTATGAAATGGAGCCCCTCTGATTAGAGTTTGTCTAGGTCGAGGGAATAAAAGCATGTTAGATTTCACAGAGAAAGTAGTGCGCTCTGTTTTCACATTTTTTAAAATTTTAAATGCATTCCTGAAGTTCACTTTAACATTAGTTTCTTATTCATTCAGTTGTAATATTTCCTGATAGACAGCTCCTCCTAGTGGTTGGTTGAATGCAAGTTTTAGGATGTTGTAACAAGCGTTAGTAAGATCCTACCGCCTTCAGCAGTCAGCATTTACACGCATGTGTCATTTTTCAAAAAAACAAACAAACTGTGAAACTGTTAGTTACTTTAGTTAGCCTCAGATAGCAGCTGCACGATTTCCTAAGACCATGACATGATAAAGAATCTGATGCTGGGCAATCTTTTCCTTAGGTCCTGAACCTGCTGGTGTTTGATGATAATCTCCCAGAGCTTGCAGAGTCCTTTCAGGTTGCACTGGTGTCAGCAGAGTCTGGCGATGGGAAGCCAGGCTCCACCCCCACCAGCGGAGCAAGCATTTACCTCAATAACTCTGTTACGACAGTGACTGTAACAGCTAGTGACCATCCATATGGTATTCACTCCCAAAAACAGAAATACACTTGATGATACAAGCCATGTCATATGAATTTATAGGATTATTTTCTAAGAATGTATGTAAAATGTTTCTTTTTATGTTTATTGTTCCCGCTCCCTGCCTTCCTTCTTTCATCAAACCACCCCTTCCTTCTCATTACATCCTTCATTATTACGACCCCCAAACTCACACACACACCCTTTCTTGGAATAGGCCTGCTGCAGTTTCAGCCCAGCCCTCCAAAGGAGGGTTTGATCCTTCCAGCTTTAGAACCTGCAAGCATCACTGTAAACGAAGAAGATGGACAGATCCGTCTGCTTGTGGCAAGGGCCCAGGGCCTTTTGGGGAGGATCATGGTCGGATACAGGACCACTCCCTTTACAGCGTCCAGCCCTGAAGACTACGAAGTTAGTTTACACTCCTGCATATGTTGCAAGCATGATAAACAAGCCAGTCATGAAAAATGTGTTGTGTTCGCTTCCGTTTGTTTGCGTATCCTGCTTTCAGGACTCAGAGGGAATATTGGACTTTCTTCCAGGAGAGCGACTGAAGTTCATTAATGTGACCATTGTAGATAATCCTGTCCCTGAGCTGGAAAAGATTTTTAGAGTGGAGCTATACAGTGCTGATGGTGGAGGTGAGACATCTAAGTATAAATTTTTTATTGACATATTGAGACTTACAATAAGTGTTCCAAAAATTGATGTGTGTTTTCCAATAGATCCTACTGTAAAAAAGATAACTGACCATGTGCTCTGCACCACTGCTTTTGTGTGTTTTGTGTGTCGTGCCTGTGTGTTTCCCCTGCGCCTACATGTGTGACTACCTACCAACATTCCTTCCCATTTGCCTTTTGACCTGTACTCTGGTGTGATTTTAACCTGGTGTGACACCCCTGTGATCCCCATGTGTGATCCATCAGTGGATCATTTTCTGCATAGTGAAGGAAGTGGTAGTGGAGAGAGTGACTATGATTTCCTCCCTCCGTCCTATCTCCACCATGGTAAGCATGCCCCTCCTTTATTCCCCGAGCTGTGGCTTTTCTCCATTCCTTCATTTCCACACTGGCTGTTTGATGCTATATACACCCACTCATCTTTGGTAGCCTGTGTGTGTGTGTGTGCATCCACATGTGCATTTGTGTGTGGTATTTACACTAAGCTGTGAACCCAGTGAGAGGGATTCAAGGGACTGACATGGGAAAAGCAAATAGCCTTTCACAAGTCTGAATAGGGGAAGCACATGACATAAAATGTCAGATACCCTAGTATTATACTGAGTTTGGCTTGCGCCTACTTACACGCCACATGATGCTGCCATGTCAGTAACTAGATCATTACTCCATTTTCAGTAACTGTTAGGATTTGTGTTCCTTTATAAACTACTTCTGTCAGATTCACAGTAATAATAAGATCATACATTTACTTCCTTTTTTCTAACCAATGGAGCGTTTTTATTCTCATAAACTCACCTGTATGCAGCAAAAGAGTAACACACATTTTGATGTTTCTGTGCAGCCAGCTTAGGAGTTGCATCTCGCATCACAGTCATCATCGCCGCATCTGACAATGCCCATGGAGTGTTTCAGTTCAGCCCTCAGGCTCTGTCTGTTAATGGGACAGAACCTGAGGATGGACATGAAGTTGTGATTTTGCAGGTCAGTGAAGTTAACAGTTTGAAAATGAAGAAATATCAGTTGATTGTTGACTATCGTGCTACGTTTTCTTTGGTTCTACCACAGGTGGAGCGTTCTTTTGGGGACCTCTCCAACGTAACAGTTTACTGGGAGGCTGATCCCAGCTCTGAGGGAGAGCTCCTCAGCAGGTTTGGGAATATCACCTTCGGTGTAGGACAGAGGTCTGAGGACATCATTATCAATGTGGCCCAAGATGGCATCCCTGAGTTGGACAAGAGTTTCACAGTGTCCCTGGTTACCGTTTCACATGGTCGTCTGGGAAACAGGACAACTGCTTCTCTGACTGTGCTTGCCAGTGACGATCCTTACGGTGTTTTTGTATTCGCCAATGCAACAAGGTCTGTCCGACTTGCTGAAGCTGATGCAACTGTGTCCCTTACCATTGAGCGACAGAAAGGCCTAATGGGTCAGGTGTGTCCGACTGCAGAAGATTTAGACTTTTTTTTTTTGCCTTTTTATTTAATGAAACAGTTTGAATGAAAAAAGCCCATATTTGGTGAATGTGTAATATTTTCTAATTTCACCTCACATAGGTCCAAGTTGTGTATGGGACACTGAATGAGGCTGATCCAGAGCCTTACAGGACCCCTGGAGTTGGAAGAGCCACTGAAGGGCGGGACTTTGTTTCCCTCCTCAACTCAGTTGTGTTTTTGGCCAATCAAAGTAAAGCGAATATTACCCTCAGAGTGTTAGACGATGAGGACCCAGAAAGAGACGAGTCGGTGTTTGTGACGTTAATCAGTGTTCAACTCATCCAAGGAGAGCAAAAGCGGCTCCGTAAGTTACTAACACTCACCAAGTTGAAGACTTTAGTTGACAAAACAAATAAAATCATATATAACTTCACTTTACCAACTTGAACTCATAAAATATTCCCTTTATTTTCTTTTCAGTCTCAAATTCCCCCTCTCTGGGGCCCAGGATGGACACGGTAGCCCAGGTGATAGTGGAAGCCAGCGATGATGCTTTTGGTGTCCTTCAGCTGTCGGCCTCTGCTGTCAGTGTAGCAGAACACTACGTTGGGCCGATAATAAACGTCACGCGTACTGGGGGAATTTTTGCTGATGTGTCTGTCAAGTTCAGAGCTATCCCTCTGACTGCCAGAGTTAGTAAGTTCTGAAGACACAGGGCATGAAAATTGCAATCTGAATATATCTCTTTGCTTAGTGTGTGCAAGGCTGCCACGATCCAACGTGTTTCTGACATCTTATAGGTGAAGATTACAGTGTAGCTTCGACTGACGTGGTTCTCTTAGAGGGGGAGTCCAGTAAGTCTGTACCCATCTATGTCATCAACGATTTGGTCCCTGAGCTGGAAGAGACCTTTCTGATCGAGTTAATTAACCAAACAACCGGAGGAGCCCTCCTGGGAGACCTTACGCGTGCCATCATAACCATACTGCCTTCTGATGACCCTTTTGGTGCCTTTGGTTAGTAAGCATTATCAGGATCTTGTTTAAGTTTTCTATAGTCATTTTGACTTTGCTTATTGTTTATTGAATTCTTTTCATCTTTATATGTCTACACAGTCTTTCAGGCTCTTCCAGTTACAGTAGAGGAGCCTGAATCCAACTCTGTTGAGGTCACATTGCCAATTGTGCGTAATGCTGGTACAATTGGCACAGTGGCAGTCCAATGGCAGGCTACTGTTAATGGCAAACTTGCCGAGGGAGATATAAGACCCACATCAGGAGAGGTCAGATTTGCTCCTGGAGAGACCATGAAGACACTCAGACTGGAGATTTTAGCTGACGATGTGCCTGAAATCACCGAGGTGAGAAGACATGATGAAAATGTGAATTATGGATAATTACATGTCCTTTTATATAAATGTATTAGAATAGAATAGAATAGAATAGAACAGAATAGAATAACCTTTGATTGTTTTTCATTGCAATACATGTTAAACTCATACCTTGTTTTCTAGATTATTAAAGTGGAACTAACTGGTGCCAGTAATGGAGGAAACTTGGGAGCCGATAAGTCTGTTGACATAGTAGTGCCTGCCAATGACAACCCGTATGGAACAGTTTACTTTGAACAATCTGTTTATCGTGTTCAGGAGCCGCTGGATGGAGTTTATAGAGCTAATATCAGTGTGCGCCGGAGGTACTTTTGATTATTTTTTAAAAAATGATTCTTAATATATCTTTGCACAACTACTTCCATTAAACCCGCTTACCTGCTTTCTTTCTTCCATTATACCCATTGTCTTTATTCTAGAGGAGGCCACTTTGGCCGAGTGGAGATCACATACAGCACATCTGACATTGACATTGTTGGCTTGGCGCTTACCGATACGCAAAACCTATTGATGTACTATAACCCTCCAAAGCCAGGAACACCAGAAACTGCCCCCATTTTCACAGTTAACATCACCGGTCAAGGAGACCCTTTGACTGCATGTGCTGCAGCTTGTCTGAGGGAACGTGCTTGCCAGGCCTTCTCTCTGTCATCAGGCATGACTCCACCATCCTGTACATGGGTGACGTCAGGGGCTGACCAACTGACCTCCAAATCTCAGGTTTTGACTTATGTAAAAAACATCACTGCAGCAGATGTCCTGTTCAGTGCCCAGGCTGTGGCAGGAAGTGATTACACCCCTGTGACTGCTCAAAGTGCCTTCATGGATGATGGAGCAGGGGCAGCTAACCTCACAGTCCTAATTTTAACTGATAAATTCCCTGAAATGGACGAGAGCTTCTCCATACAGATATTAAAGGTAGACTCAGTAATATATACTCTCTTACTTTGTGGTATTTATGGCTTCATTTTACATTCAAACTTAGATTTACAGAAAACTGGAAGAAATAAATGTTCCCCTTTCTTTTTCCAAGGTAGTGCTAGTAAATATGACTGTGCCACAGAAGAACCTGCCTTCAATCGGTCAGCCGGACAAAGCTACAGTCACCATTGGAGTGAATGGAGATGCTTTTGGCGTATTTTTGATCTACAGCCTCAGTCCCAACACCACCAATGAGGGCCTTTATCTTGAGGTCCGAGAGGAGCCTGCAGTTGTAGTGCCCCTGGTCATAGAGAGGAGAGGAGGGAATCTAGGCACTGTCACTGTGGAGTGGAGATTTGTTGGAGGAAATGCCACACCAGATGCTGACTTCACTGGGACTGGAGGAATTCTGATCTTTGATGGTATATGTTACTTTTGATTATGTGTTATAACTTCACTGTTAAATGAGTTTTTTATTGATCCAGTACAGCTTGTGCATCTAACCAGTGTATTTTATTTTTTCTGTTATCAGGTGATCTTAAGAAGACAATAACAATAGTAATCAGAGATGATTTTCAACCAGAGGACAATGAAAGCCTCAGGATTGGTCTTGTCAACACAGCAGGAGGAAGTCGAATTCTACCCAGTTCGGACACTGTAACCATAGTGATACTAGCTAATGATAACGTTGCAGGAATAGTGGGATTCGATTCAGCCTCACGATCAGTCATTGCCAGGGAAGGTTGGTAGTCCCTCTGCATGTGATGCTTTTGTGCGAATCCATGTTTATTCACTTTGTCATTCCCACATAATGATTTTCAAGTGTCACATAAACGTGCTATGAAAGCTTGACAGTTATGTTTTGCCAGACTGACAATGTAATAAATTTACTCTGTATGTTGAGAGTAAAATTGCCTGTATGTCCATTTGCTGAAATGACATCAATTTTTATGAATATTGCATAAATTATTGATTAGATTCATCAAGTCGATAATTCTTCAGCTACATTTCAGCTCTTAAACAAAAGAAACTGTCTGTAACACAACCCTCTCCTCACCTAAGGTCGAAATGACATATGGATGTGATAGTAAGAATAAGCACTCATAGTAAGAGCAGGGTGCAGCGACAGGTGGTCCCCGAGGTTGCAGTTATCATAAAATTATTTATCCATGAGCTGCTGAGGTCTCCATGCAATCAGAGATATTGAAGATCCTCTGAAGGTATTTACAGCAAGAAAACAATATGAGAAAGTGATCTAAAAATTGCTAGCCATGATTAAAAAAGAAACTAATTTACTCATAATAGTGGCAGTTATCATGTTATGAAATAATCAGCAATCCTTCAGATAGATTTTTACTTTTTAGATGTTTTGGCTAAATTGGTTCCATTTCATATTACAGGCGAAAGACTTCCTTTGTTGGTGTTGAGAACAGCTCCAGGTCTGGGTAATGTCACTGTGGACTGGACTGTACAAGGACCCCTTGCCCAGCGAACGTTCACTCAAACTTCAGGGACACTCTTCTTCACTGAGGTAGATAATAAACTGTTTATAGTTTATTGTAGGTTAATTAGACAGTATGGAGATAAATATTTAGCAATAAATAATTTTCTTTTGCTCTTTTTCTTGCATCTCCAGCTGAAATTATTTATTTGTGCCATTTCTTACAGGGAGAACTCAATGACACCATAGTCCTGCGGCTTCTTGACGACGCCACACCAGAGGACAAAGATGTATACAGAGTTTCACTGTTCAACATACAAACTTTTGGTAATTTCTTTTGAGTAAAAAACTTTACATCAGATACTTGTGAAAAAACTTGAACTACATTAAAATGACAATAACTACAAGCAGTAATTATTCCTCCAACTTCTACACAGGTGTTGTGGCGACAGGCCATGCTGCACTGGATGTTCAAGGCAGTGAGGCAGTGCTTACTGTGGACACCAGCGATCAGCCCTTTGGGCTGCTGACTATTGCCCCGTCATCCCTTCGGGTGACCACAGAGGAACGAGACCAAATTGTCAACATCTACATCAACAGAGAGTTTGGAGCCTCAGGTCTGTGGGATCATTTTGCTGGAATTAAAATCTTTTTTACTTAATGTATTTTATTTAATTTATGAGGTTTTATTTTTAATCTTATGACTTGTAAATAATTGTTTGCATGCAGGGGCAGTAAATATATCATATGAGGTTATAAGAGGTTCCTTACAAAACCTGTCTGAGGTGGAAGGTGCTCTTGCTGACCCTGGACTAGACTTCATCTCTGGCACTGGTTCAGTCATCCTTCAGGATGGGCAAACTTCAGTTGGCATCCCAGTCACCATACTGGAGGTAAAGACTGGATGTCTTCTTTACTCTTTTCTTTCTTTACATTAATCAGAACATGAAACTAGAGTGTTTAACAAACTACTGACACTTCTTTTTTGCAGTCTTCTGATTGCCATTGGAGCTTTTGAGTTTCTGTAATGTGAACTGATGAATATAGACCAGCTGTTAGTAGAAGTTTCACAGCTAAACCTACTTCTTGCAGATTTGTCTGACTGTGTTATGTAAAGCTTTTAATTTTTTTCAGGATGACACACCAGAGTTGCAGGAGTTCTTCTTGGTCAACATAACATCAGCTGTCCTCATCACAACCCTCGCTACTGTTCCCCAGCTAGGTATGGGTCATTTTAGCCTGTAATCCTTGCTGAGTTTATTTCTAATAACCAGCATAGACAGTATAGATCAATGACATCCAACAAATGTGGCGTCTTTTATGTATTTGATCTGTTTTTTCTGAGGTATTGTATAATGTCATAAAATTTATTTCCCTTTTCTCTTTTTGAAATCTTTCATCATTTGCTATTTTCGATGAGCAGAGGTTGTGTATTGCACTTTACCAGGTAAAAATATGTATATTCTAATGTGCACAAGCTTTGTCTAAATGCTCCATGAGCTTGTAGCTGCAGTCCTGCTTCTTATTCTGTAGAATCCAAACCGCAGTCCGATTTATGAATGAGTAACTATAGAAAGTGATGAGTTGACAGAATACTACAGTCAGAGCGGCACTTGGAGGTTCCCAGAATACTATCAGCCCACTGCCTGGAGACACACGGGAAACACACAGCCACTCTTTTGGCAGCAATTATTATGTGGCTTGGACAGTGAGATTGATGCCTTCTATGATTGAGGAAGCGTGGGGATTTGGTGGCAGTGAGTAGCCCTGTGTGGTGAGGGCGAGAGAAAGCCAAACTAAACCCACTGCTGGCCTCCTAGTGTCTTAGCCAGAGAGTCAATAGGAGAAGACTATTCAGGGGGTCATAAATCAGTCCACCTAAAAGACTTGGCTGCTCAGCTTTCCAGGGCTCTTACAGGAGACGCCTCCTAGTTGTAATCCATTGCTCAAATGTACCATGACGAAAGATAGATCTTCTACAGTGTCCCCTTGCAGACACGACTCTTACTGCTTGCTTTCTTAGTTACAGCCTGAAGCTGTATACTGCGGACCTGTTGATAATCTGTAGTATGCAGATTATAAACAGCTGTTAACTGCTTTTAGTTAATTTTCACTCTGCATGTGATTCCTTTTACTAGACACCCAGGGTTTGGTTGCAGAGATCACCATTGGGGCTAATGATGGAATTAGAGGAATCATTGAATGGACAAACACCATGTAAGAGCAACGTCCATTCATATGTTTAATATGATGCTAATCTGCACATCTCTGTTAAAAGCATCTTTCCACATGTGCTCTGGTTTCCAGGTTTGAAGTGAATGAAACGATAGGATTGTTGACTCTTGTGGCCTACAGGAACAAGGGAACATATGGAAATGTCTCTCTTTTCTTTTTTGCTCAAAACTTGGAAGCTCAGCAGGGACTGGATTACAATACCAGTCAAACGGTTGGTCATGCCCAGTAGTTAAAGATTGTAAACCTAATTTTGTATTTGGAATAGCATAAACATTTAGTATGCTCTCATCCAAAGCTACTCTGGGAGTTTGCACAAACATAAAGGAGAGTGAATGTTTGAATTGAAAAGCCTTCTGTCCACCCAGATGCTCCATTTTGTTGATGGTGAAAGGCACAAGTTTGTGGAAGTGGAGATAATCAATGACGCCATCCCAGAAGGGCCTGAGAGATTCCAGCTCATCCTGTCTGATCCGTCTCCTGGGCTGGAGCTGGGCAGCAACACTACAGGTAGATAAAAAAAAAAAAAAAATTAAACAAAATAAAAACAACAACAAAAAAAGGTTAAGAAAAATTGTCGAGACACTTAAGATCTTTAAAATCATTGTAATAAAATAATGAAGTACAGTTGTAGAGACCAAAACAATGTCACTAAGTTCTGCACACTTATATTTACCCTACTGTTACATTAATCATACTTGGTTGGTGGTTGCTTTCTTACCTTAATAAACTAAATTCAATAATGAATATCAAGAACATTATATTTTCTCACTCTCATAGCTACTGTGACTATCCGGGCCAGTGATGATGGCCACGGTGTAATTTCCTTTAACACCAGCGACCATCTCCTGTTGAGCGAGCCCACCTCTGTGTCAGAGTTGCGCGTCAGTGTTGCAAATCTCTACGTGGTTCGAAACCCTGTGGAGGGCACGTTTGGCACCGTGTCAGTTCAGTTTACCATCACTGATGCTAATGGCAGCCTTGCAGAGGGTGATCTGATGCCTACACAAGGGTTTGTGGTGCTGGAGGATGGGGTCAGATTTAAGGTAGGTGGGAGTAGATTTTCCTGTAGTAGCATATCAAATAAATGCTTCAAAAGAAGAAGATATATTTAAGACTATTTTTTTTTTTAGCAGAAACGTAATAAGTGTCACTGATCCGTAAAATGGCAAATAACCTTTTCTGATCATCTGTGCTGTTTCAGATGCTTGAAATACGGGCGGTGCTCGATGCTGAGCCTGAAGGGAATGAAACTTTCACAGTGGCCCTGTCCAACCCAACAGGAGGTGCGAGGCTTGGTGACCAACTCCAGACTTTCATTACCGTTCTGGAGAATTTGGCCCCGTCTGGCTTGTTTCGAATCGGGCCAACTCTGAACAGGTCTCAATACAATCACATCAAAAGTTATGAAACTCTGAATGTCATTATTACGTGCAGAATATTTGCACAGACTTCTGTGAAAACATGTTTGTGCTTTTTGTTTTGTGCAGAACCAGCACAGTGGTGGTTGCTGATGAAGGTAGCAGTGCAGTCTTCCTCACCGTATCTCGCAGTAACGGTCTGGAGTCAGCTGTCAGTGTGGAGTGGGAGATGCGGCCTGACACAGCTACTGCATCTGGTGAGACTAGTAAATATCTTCAGTTACCTTCATCTCCTGAAATCTTTTAATCAGTTGTTTTTCATTGTCAATGTATTTTCTAGTGGGTCCGCTCCCAGTCATGGGTGTGTACCAGAGCTTGGTGGACAAACCTACATCTGCTTGGTGCTCCCTTCCTGAAGAACCTTCATTTATGGCTGTAAGGCTGGATAGGAGGCCTGTAGCTGGATCCTCCCAGACCTTAGCCACCTTGTATCGATGGCAAGGTGTCTTTGTGGCAGTAGAGGTAACGCGTTGTTCCTGTCGTAGGACATGTCTATTTATGTAAAAAAAAAAAAAATCCACTAGAAACTGGAATGTGAGCATTATGATCTCTGTATTTTTGGTTGTTGCAGTCTGTTGGGATCCAGGACCCGGCCTCATGTGTTGGCTTTGCAGTGAACGGTTCTACCTATATAGGCATTACACATGGTGGTGCTCCCTTTTTCCCTGCTGCCAATCTTAGCATTTTCAAATTGCAGCAGGACCTCAATATCACATTGGCAAGTGTTAACCCAGACATAATGTATTTTGCATATTTCTGTGGGATTCATTTATATAGTCATTATATTTTAAAACCTAATTTCTACAGGAACAAGTCTTAGGCGTTGAAGCTCTGGATGTGAAACATTTCTCCACTGAAGGCAGAGATTATCTGATAGCAACAAGCCAGGTGAGACTGACTGTTTTACATTTTAGACAAGTCTGTCTGAACTCTTTTTGATCATATCAAAATAATGAAATACTCCTCATTAGGGTTATGAATGAACTAAATTTTTATTTCATTGACTCTTCAGATTTTTGTTTGGACGGCGGGTTCATTCACACTCCATCAGACTCTGGACTTTGAGAAAGACATCTTGAGCATAACTCCATTTACTCATGCAGATATGCACTACCTGCTGGTGTGCATTAACAGTCAGAGTGCCAGCTGCCAAACGCTTCAGTGGACTGGTGGAAGATTTCAAAACCCTCAGCCTCTCCCAGTTACTGGCAGAGCCAGACAGGTGGAAGCCATCAACACGGGAGCAGAAGACACTCTCCTGTTAATTGCTACTGAAGGTGATCTAACTTGCTCAGATGTCATACATCATTTATGAACATTGTTAAATCTGTTTTAAAATTGCAACTACTGCCAGTCCCTGTACATGTTAGCTGATGTGTTAAGCAAAATTAATATATATTTAGAAATTAAAAAGCATGCTGCAACTTAGAACCTCCCTTAAATCAGTATGTTGAAGAATATTGTATGAACCGATTTTGAGGGAAAACACACTTACAAATGCGCTATTTGGGCTTTTGGAGTAGTTTCTGTTAGAATTTTACTTCTGCATCTAAAACCGTAAGACAGGAAGTGACTTAGGAAAGAAGAGCTGGTGTTATGCTGTGACTGTGCTTCTTACTGTTTTCATGGCAGGGGGGCTTTTTTTTGGCACACCGGCTCCCCTTTCCTACGCCACTTCCTGTCTTACAGTTTTAGATGCAGTAGTAAGATTCTAACAGAAACTACTCTAAAAGGCCAAATAGTGTATTTATAGATCTGTTTTTATTCCAACAAAATTTTAATACTGATTTAAGGAGGTTCTAACCTGCAACCTGCTCTTTAAGACTGACCATTTTCATTTTGTGAAAAGATTGTATATTTATGCATGGCCTGGAATGGTTGTTAAGTGCATTTAGTCTGCAGTACTCAAACGATGGTTGTGTTTTTGCAATAATTAGATGTCTTTTTTTTTCTATGTAGCCATGTTTTCAGCGTTCTTTTTAGTAGATTATGTGGTGGTTACATGCTGGTTGGGATAGTACAAACAAAACAGATGATAGTTTAGAACACAAACAGAAACTATTTGTTGCACAAGAAAACTTGCAGTGCAAAAAAAATTCACATCATAGATCAGCTCACATTTATGCGCTTTGTATATTTGTGAAGAGATATAATCCTTTTCTGTCTGCACCAGTGGTGAGTTTTCAGTTCAAACTTGTTGTGGGTTTATGGGAAAGGCCTCAGTGTGGGGCAAAGCACAGCCACAAAAAAACACAGAGGTTGTAATTTGTCACTCTTGGGTGTGTCGGACAAGTGGTTGCATAAACATGCTATTTGTAGCGTGAAGAAACTTAAATCTGTAAGTTTTTGTTTTTTTGTTTTTTTTAAAATATGTGACCGCCTTTTTCTCCAGGTCTTTCTCCATCTTGTGAGGTGTTTCTATGGGGTTTAGGAGGAGCTTCACCACAACTTTCCCAGTCTATTCCTCACCCTGACCTCACCTCCATTCACTCCTTCACTGCTCCGTCTGCAATCAGTAAGCATAAATTTCATTTGAATAAAAGGAGAAGTCAAGCGCCAAGTAAGATAATTTCTTCTAAGGTTGAAATTAGTATATGAAAAACTGTGAAATATTGCAATCCTGGATATAGGCATCATGTATCTTTATGCCTTTCAAAATAATGTCCAGATTTTTACCTCACAGGTTTCACTTCTTGATTCATAAAATATAAAGAACCCCCCCCCCCCAACAAAACAATGTTAACAATACATAAACACAGTATATTTATAAAAAAAAAAACAAAAAAAACATGCATTCATGAAAAATAATCAGTCTTTATCAAGTTAATTGAGCAATAGAGTACAGAATTATTTTATTTACTTATATTCAGCCACATGTACCGAAACTGAATGAATGGCTTTTAATTTCTGAACAGGACAGCAGTCATAAACATACAACCAAAGCAACCAAAGAATTTCTCTTCAGGCAGATGATTAAACTCAAGAATTGAGTTTAATCATCTGATTTCAAATTTTATAAAAGAGAAAAATGAGAAAAGACTGCAGGAAGTGAAGACCTGATAGACTTTTACATGAAATATCTGTTATTTATACTGAATTAACTCAGGCACAGAGTAGAACTCTTGACCATAAGCTCAAGTGTCAAAACTGTTTCTTTTGACATTTTATGTGGTTGTGTTTGTCATTTGTACTATTTTAAAAAAATCAGTTTTCCAAAAACCCTAATGTCATTGGGTTTTTTTTTTATTCTCGTAGCTTATGTGCTATTAGCTGGAAGAAATGGTTCATCGCTCTACTCCTGGAGGTCTGATGTCAACCTGTTCACCATGATCCTGAGAGCTCCTCAAGCCACTAGCTTTCTCTCTTTCATGGTTCCATCCCTCAACACCACAAAGATCCTCTTGGCTTCTTCTGAGGAGAATAGCTCCACTGTTTATGAGTTCACATCTGTCTCCAATCAGTCAGATTTCATACCCAGGTAGGTGACTTCTAATATTAGGGATAAACCGACTCATAAAAGAAAATCATTTTAATGAGCCCGTTGTGCTTCCTTTACTTTCTCACATTCAGTTTTGGGGAGTTGAACTTTGCTCCAGGTGACAGTGAGCTGGAGATAGCAGTGAACATCATAGATGATGACATCCCTGAGGTGGAGGAGTTATTCCAGGTGAAGCTGAAGAATCCAAAAGGTGGTGCTGAGATCGGATTTGGTGGTCAAGTGACAGTTATCATCTCAACCAACGATGATGCTTATGGAGTCATTGGATTTGCTCTGGTGAGCAGACAAATCTTGTGTGAAATAGTCATTATGTTAGTCATTGGGACTTACCACATGTTGTTCATTTAAAGGTATTGCTAAGCACTGGGCTAAGATGTAGTAATCTGATTATGTTCATAGAATTCCCTAAATATGGAGGTTGAGGAGTTGGAACAAAACAATCAGATTTCTTTCACTTTGGAGAGGAAAAGAGGGAGCTTCGGTAGACTGACTGTTCACTGGGCTGCTAATGGTAGTTTGGCTGACATTTACCCCACATCAGGAGTGGTAAGTAGCCGCTAAGACACATCGCAATATGCTTTGACAACATCTCACCAGTGGTGGAAATGAATTATAACATAACAAATATGAGAACCAGTTTAAAAGAATCATTTTCATCACAGGTAACATTCTCTACGGGTCAAACGTTAGCCGTCATCTCAATGGCGGTGATAGCCGATGGTTTCCCAGAGCTACGTGAGAGTGTCACAATTAGCATCCTGGATGTTACTACTGTGGGCCTTCAAGACCTGAGACATGCTGCTATCATTGACAAGCAGCGATCTCAAGCTCTCCTCACCATCTTGCCAAATGGCTCTCCATATGGTGTGATTGGATGGCATCTGGACTCCCAGTTTACTTTAACAGATGAACCACCAAGTAAGAATCTTAATCAGAAAAATGAATGAATGGCAGATGCTGGTCAGTAAATGTGGATTGTTGCCACATTTCATTTCAGTAATTGCCGCTGTGGGTTCAGCTTAAGTTGTAGGTTGTTACTAAGGTTGTTAGTGCAGTTGCTAAGACCCATTTACAGTAATTAAACCTGGAGATTTCCTGTAGATGACTTCTTCAGATTTCCAGTAGGTGAAGCAATAAAGGATTTGTTTAAATCTCTTTATCAGTCTACCCAGGCGATAAAAGCTTAGATAGAGCTATGTATTCAGTTTCTTACATATTTTTACAAATGTACATACATTGAATTTGATCTTTTTGTTAACTATTGCACATTATTTCCCCTCGGGGATGAATAAAGTATCTTTGATTATTGTGGTTAGGGTTTTTTTAAAATGTTTTCATCATTGTATCCAGTTACCCCAATCCGGTTTTTCTTACCCTGCAGGGACTCCAGTCAATGTGACTCTTTCTGTTGTAAGGGAGCAGGGCTCCTCAGGTGAGGTGGCAATCCATTTCCAGACCAAGCAAGCCTTATACCAGCCACCACCCAATCAGGCCACAGCAGGAGAGGACTACTTAACCAGAGATGACACCATTATCATGATCAACGGTGCTACTGTTGCACTTGTCACAGTCACAATCTTACCGGTAAGAATGCGATTCTATTTAACTTAATTCATTTTACAGTCGTTTTAACTTCCCTCCACTGTACATGTGTGTGTGTGTGTGTTTTTTTAAAGGATGATATTCCAGAGCTAGCAGAGAGTTTCCTTGTAAATATCACTGGAGTAGAGCTAATCAGCGGGTCAGCTGGAGTTGGGCAGCCCAGTCTGAAGAGGCCCAGTATGGAAGTGGCAGAAATCACCATCAGAGAGAACGATGATCCCCGAGGCATTCTGCAGTTCAATGTTTCCGAAGTGAGCACAGTACATGCAGAAACGTCTTTAATGCTAATAATTGAAGCATAATTAATAAACTACTTTAGAAACCTGTTTGGTTTGAGAAAAGTCTTGAAAGCAATTAATAAATGATGAAGATATAATTATACTTTATGTCTTAAATCGCTTAAAATATATCGTATGACGGTAAGACTTTACTGAACACCCTGTCTAGGATATCCCTGGAAGTGTTTTGGCTTTTGAGCTATCACCACCAGACAACATCTTCTATCTGTCAGTGGTGCGACATGCCGGTACAACTGGAAGACTGGTTGTGTACTGGGACGCTGAGCCAATCACTGCTGATCTTAATGACTTCAGCCCCACATCAGGAAACCTCACTTTTCAAGATGGGCAGGTAAAGCATGGCTTATTGTTCTCAGCTAAAATGAAGCTGACTTAAATATATGGGACCATGCGATGAGGCTTCTCCACAAAGTGTGCATGAGTTAGTTTATGTTATTGCTCATCTTTTAGAGGGAAGCCAGAATTGCCATTGCCATTTTGGATGATGAACAAGTAGAGACTTTAGAGACCTTCAGAGTGAATTTGCTGCGTGTGATCGGTGGTGCTCGTCTTGGACAAGTGACCTCTGTAACTGTCAGTATTCCAGCCAACGATTCACCTCTTGGACGATTTGGTTTCAAGGAACTACAGGTCATTAAACAACCTAAAATAAAAACTCCAACATATACTGGAAGTGTTCACGTCACATGTCTCCATTGTCAAAAATTCTCATATTTTGTTTTCTCCTCCAAGATAACGATCAGTGAACCTGAGTTTGTGGATGATCCAGCTGCCGTGGCAACACTAACAGTGCTGCGTAGTGCAGGGGGGGAGGGCGCAGTGACACTTTCATGGCAACTGCAAGCCCAGGCTGCGAATGACCTTGCACCTGTCAACGGGACTCTTGTTTTCACGGAGGTACAGTAGCAAAGTCTGCCATTGTTATCCCAGCTGATGTGTTTTTTTTTTGTTTAGTCAGTTTAATGGCTGATCTGGAATGTCATAGTAATGGTTTTTTTTTTCTTATTGAGGGCTACATTTCTTTTTACATTTTACAGACTGAGTCGGTTAAGTCATTTGTGATTAAAGCCCTCTCTGACAATGTACTGGAAGGAGATGAGCATTTCACCGTTCAGCTGTTTCCTGCTGACAGCGGTGCTGTTATCGACCCTTTAAATGGTTTGTAGTCATTAAATGACAGTGCTTCAAATGACTGAGAAAAGGTGAAGTACTTTCAGGATACAATAATCCTCCTTCTTTGTCACTTTTCCCCTAAACTATCATGTGCAGGTGTGGTCACCATAACAATCAGGGCAGACAAGGCTGCCTTAGGAATTATTGGAATAGCACAGTCATCTAGGAATATCCTCATTGGAGAACCTCAGGGAGATTATAACGGAAGCGCTGTGGTCAGGTAACATATGCATCATGAACAATTAGGACAATATACCAGATTCAAATGTTAGGAATTCAGTTTATTATTGACATACACAAAACTAAAAATTGTTTGCATTTCTGTGGTTCTCCTCAGCCTTGTACGAGGGCCAGGTGTGTTTGGAGAGGTGCAGGTTTACTGGAATATCACTCCAGCTGTGGCATCTGAGTTTGAACAAATCTCCGGGACCGTAACCATGAAAGATGGACAGTCTTTTGCCTCCATTACTCTGAAGGTACTGAAATGTTATGAAAATGAATTGAAAAATTGAGGTTTAATCTGCATAGCAGAGACAAACAGAACTGTCTCCGTCATGATGTATGATGTTAGGTCCTGGATGATGAAATCCCTGAAGAGCGCAGTGAGTACCAGCTTACTCTGACGTCTGCAACAACAGGACTGGAAATAAGTCCCATAGCTGGGCACGCAAGGATTTCCATGGCCGCTAGCGACAACCCTTTTGGGCTTTTCTCTTTCACCCATCTCGAAATTAGAACAACGGAGGAGGAGGGAATGGTGAGCTCATGAAAATGGCACAAATATTTACTTCCTTAAGCAAGAGGGAAATGATGAAATGAGGCATATACATGCAGTTGCCTACCCCACAGATGTGTCCTGTCCTTTCTTTTCCTCAGGTGAACGTGACAGTGAATCGCTCTTTTGGCAGTTTTGGCAGTGTGTGGGTGACCTATGAGACCTCAGAAAGCTCTGCAGTCAGTGGGATAGACTTTGTTCCAGCTTCCGGACGACTACTTTTCATTCAAGAGGAAACCTCAAAACAAATCACATTGTATATTCAGGATGACAACCTTCCAGAGGGGCCTGAAATGTTTTTCCTCAACATCACTAACGTAGAGCCAGTCAATCTGAGGTAAGGAAAAGATTCTGATGTGCAGTAGATAGTACGAGGCATTTTGGCAAAGATATTTGTGATAGCATCATCAGAAGGGATGTTGTATATTTCCAGCTAGATTGCAGGCTTCACAGGAGGATGAAAGGTTGTAGTCATCCACTATATAAACACTGCAGAAAACCACTGTATTGAGCTGAGTTGCTATCGGGTATTCTTTATCCTGTATCTCCCTCTTGTGTTTAGTGCTGTGGACTACACAGTGAGAGAGTCTGGGCTACAAATGGACCAGCCTCCAGTTGTAGGCAACATCTCTTCTGTTGTTGTGGTAATCCAACAGAATGACAATGCTGAAGGTATCCTGGAGTTTAGGCAGGACTATCTTAACTTTACAGGTAAGGATCTAAACAAAAGCAGTTTGTTTTTATCTTATGAAATGCTGAAATGAGTAAAAACACAGTTTTTTATACATTTTTTCATTACACTAATTGATACAAATGAAACATTCACTGTATGCACACCTTTTTTCTCTGTTTTTTCCTTCTTTGTCTTTTTAAGTTGAAGAGGACGTGGGTACTGTATTCATCCCAGTGGTGAGGAGGGTGGGCACTTATGGAATGGTCTCCTCCCAGTATTTTTCAAGAGGCTTGAGTGCAATCCCTGATGTTGACTACATCCTGCATAATGGCTCCGTGACGTTTGTCCACGGCCAGAATATCAGCTACATAAATGTCACGATTATCGATGACCTGGACAGGTTGGAGGCAGATTTGCATTGGTTACTATTGAAATATATTATTTTATTCTAGTTTTTAAAAAAAACAACTAAAACTCTGATCCCCAGTGAACATGCAGAGATGTTTGAGATCTTGCTGGTTGGAGGAGCAGTTGTGGGTCCGCAGCATGTTGCGAGGATAACCATTGGGAAGAGTGATTCTCCAAGTGGGGTGGTCCGTTTTGTGAATGAAAGTCTAATCACGGTGGCAAACCCCAACTCCTCACTTCTACTCAGCCTCGTTCTGGAGAGAGCAGGAGGCCTGCTGGGCAATGCAACGGTATGAAGAATCATCAGCAAAAGAAAGTCCCGTGATGCCATTCTGTGTCCGATCTTAGTGTGTCTTGATGACTTTTCTTTCCTTCTTATAGGTTGCTTGGGTCATTCTTGGTCCTAACACCAGAGAACTTCTTTCATCAATCAATACTGACATCAGAGGGCCTGTAAATGGATCCTTCTTCTTTAGGGATGGAGAGCAAAGCACAGGCACCATAGAGCTGCAGATTTTCCCCCATGGGGAAGTGGAGGTGGAGGAGACATTCATAATAGAGCTCAGCATTCTTTCTGGAGAAATGTATGTCGATCCTCTGGCTGGTTCCATAACACTGAAGGTACTTCCTTGTTTTATGACCCAGTTAGGACCTGTGGACTAAGACAATTACGATGTCAAACCACTTTTGCTGAAGGAAATGAGCTATTGCCAATTGTGCTTTTGTCTCTCAGATAGAGAAGTTTGGTGACCCAAATGGTATAGTCCAGTTCACTGATGATGCTCGTAGGGAACGTGTCCTCAATGAGTCCTCAGAAGCAGAGGGTCCACGCAATATCTCTCTGTCGATTACACGGCGAGAGGGTACCGTGGGCAACATCACGGTAAGATTATTTATTAAACGTATGTTATGTTTTTGTTGTTCCTGCTATGTGTTGCAGATGTGGAAGTGAATTATTTTTGGTTCTGGTTGAAATTGTAAAAACAACCAAACTTTCGCTGCAGGTCCACTGGCAGATACAAAGTGAGTCTGATATGATGGGCGACTTCCACACCTTAACTGGCTCAGTGATGATCCTGGAGGGTCAAAGGGAAGCAGAGATTGTTCTTAGCCTGATGCCTGACACAGTGCCAGAGCTGGAAGAGCTTTACATCGTTCAGCTAACAGCTGTGGAGGGCGGTGGCACGCTCAATGCGAGCCCAAATCTGATCAGAACCCACATCAGGTTTGTTATTTTAATTCTACACTGCAAAAATTGAAATCTAAGTAAGTTTAAAAATCTTAACTTGAGTATACATGTGCTTGTTTTTTTTAAAGGTAAGATAATTCTTAGTTTTTATGCCAGAGAATTCCTCTTGTTTTAAGAGTATTTTTACTTGTTTTGGGAAGTCTTGACAAGCCAATTTTTCTTGTTCTGTTGGCAGATAATTTGTCTTATTTTAAGCAACATTTACCTAATTTTTGTATATTTTTTCTTGTTTTTTAAGGCTGAGTTTTTGCAGTGTATATAAAAAAGTAGTCTGACAAGTTAAAAAAAAACAAACTAAAAATTCTGAAGTTAATTTTCCTCTTCTTACACTAGGGTGCCTGCTAATGATGAGCCCCATGGTGTGTTTACCCTGAACCCAGTGCAACAGTCTATAGTGGTCGTGGGCTCAGGCTCTGACGTCTCGAGAGTTCTGGTGGTGAATGTGACTCGACTTGCTGGGCTGTATGGGAACGCCAGTGTGGGCTACAGGATCAGTGGAATGGCAGATGAGGAGATGGACATGAATGAAATGCTGGGAGGAAGAGCTGAAGGACGGCTGTTTATGAGAGAGGGTGAATCCTTTGGGACAATCACCATACCCATCAGCAGCCAGGTAAGAGAAGATGCTTCCTGATCCATATCTCATATTGTTTTGAAGCATTCGTGTGTGTGTTCGTGTCCTTCCCAACACTTTCCTTCTTGTAGGTGTTTTTGTCAGTTGGTGCAAGTTTCACAGCAGAGCTCACAGATGTCGGACTAGTCAGCGCTATCCAAGGCACTGAGCCTCGCCTTCTTCATGAGGCCAGTGTCGCTATGGTAGCAGTACCCGAGGAAGCTGCCAGCTCAGAGGTGAGATTTTTTTTTACTATTAACATTTTATCTAGATGTTTTTATAAAGGGCAAATTGTTCTTAGTAGATTGTCCCAGCTAAAGAATGCCAACTCATTATTGCAGATAATAAAGTCATAAAGCAGCTTTTCAGCTTTTCTCTATGTCTGCACCGACACACCTGACTCAAATAATGAGTCATTGTGCAGAACTCCATAGGATGTTGGATCCATTTAATTAGGGTCGGGTGTGTTGAAGCAAGGATATACTGAAAACCTGCAGGGCTGCATCCCTCATGGGACTGAGTTGAATAGCTCTGTCACAGAGCATGACGCTGCTGGTGATGCAATCACCTTGTCCCTTCCCAAGAATTTCTCTGAATCAAAAAGTTGTTAACATCAAAAGTTAAACACTTTTAAAAACTAGTTAAATTGGATGGATGTACATTCTTCATTATACGGTTCACAAACTTACGGGTAGTCAGAAAAAAATAAACCTCTAAAACTGAGATATTGCTGCATAATCAACCCCTCTCTTAACATTCATACCTACATTTCCTGTCACATTTCCATTTACATGTCAGATTCTATGTAACCACCATAAATAGACACACGCTCTCCTCAGCTAGTTACAAAATTCTCTGATGTGCACTATATGTGAGCAAACAATGCTAATCCATTATTAACTGACTTGTTTCATTTGTGTTGTGCAGGTTGGCTTCGCCTCACTGGCTCTGCAGGTTTCGAGTATAGAAAAGGGGACATGTGAGGCGAAGGTGATACGAACAGGGCTGTTTGGGGACATTAAGGTTCAGTGGAAAGCTGGATATCCTTCAGGACAGATTCCATCTGGCTTTCAAGCAGGGGCTATCATGCCCAATTCAGGTAAGACAGCCAGAGGTATTGAGATTTAAATAACAGAATAAGACACACCAGTCTAAGCATTTATCTTTCATCACATAGTATAAAAAGATTATTTTGTGTTTTTTTTTATTACACTTCCAATCTGGCTACTATGCTAAACACATTCAGGGAATATTTTCATTTAGTTGTGCTCTTTCTCTATACATAGGGTCACTGATCCTGGCCCATGGAGAGAAGACCAAAGTTATATCATTTACAGCTGTTGCTGATGCATTAGAGGTGGCGTCTTATGCGATCCACATCACAGCTGCCACTGCTAATACGGCTGCAAGGGGAGCCGTCAGGCTAAGGTAGTTTTTCAGCAGTAGTTACAGGTTGTGCTTTAGCAAGTAGCTTTAAATGTGACTGTACTTATATTAGCCTCTCGTTTATGTCCTGTCCTTCACAGGCCAGGTTTTACCGTTGCAGAAGTGGAGCCACTGGGGATCTACCAGTTTGCTCCTGATTCCCGCCAGCTCGTTATCGCGGAAGACATCCAAACCATCACACTTTATGTTCAGAGACTTTATGGTTCTCGTAGCAACACCACTCATCTTTCCTATACAACATTAGCTGGCACTGCATCAGCAGGGGAAGATTTTCTTTCTGTGTCAGACGGCCGTTTGATCTTTGACTCCCCTCACCAAAGCAACGCTTCTTTCCGTCTTTCAGTTCTTGACGACTCCCTTACAGAACCCGACGAGTTCTTTCAAGTCAACTTAACAAAAGTTCAGGTGCTTACTCCAGACTTATCCTGGGCACACACCTCTCCCCGCCTCAACCATCAGTACAGTGTGGCTACTGTCACCATCCTGGCAAACGATGCCACTGGTGGAATTCTGAGTATCGGACCCTCTCTTATCCAAGTACCAGAGGACCGAGATGAGGCAACGCAGCAGGACAGGAGGGTTGTTCTAAGGGTGCGCAGGTCTGACAGTGTTGCAGGGCTTGTAAGGGTTCGGGTCCAGGTGTATGCAGGTGTGTTCCTTTGTTTTGTGTTGTTTTCTTTTTGTTTGTTTTTTAACTGTACAAAATGATGTGCTGTTTAACTCAAGCTTGTATTATTTGTTGTTTAACTTAGATGGAAGCACAACATCTCCTCCATTCGCTCTGGAACCTGACAGGACTCTCGCCACAGAAGAGCAAGACTTCCACTTGCAGTCCACCGTAGTGTCTTTGCAGGCTGGTGAGGACGAGTCAGAAGTTATCCTCATTATCCTGGATGACTCGGAGCCAGAAGGACAGGAAGTATTCTTTGTTTACCTCAGTGATCCAGAAGGTGGAGCTCAGATCACAGACAGTCCATACCAGGGCTTTGGAGCTTTTGTCAGGATCACTATTCTTGGTAAGAAGATTGAAAACAAATATTCCATTCATATTGGATGATGAAGTCAAATCAAATAAAATGTGATGCATATGTGATCTGCCATCAAATGACATTTGAATCCAGGCCTAAGCTTTCATTGATAATTGGGGTTATAGAGATATCACCTTTGTCTTGGCTGTAAGTACACTATACGGGTTACAGTTACTTATACCTCGCCTGAACTTTTAAACAGTTTTTCTCTTTAAGTGTTTCTGACTCAGCTTTAATTAGATGTTTAGTTACTGATGCTGCATTTAGGCCATGACCACATGAAGACAAGTTTAATTGTATCCACTCAAGATTTTTATTCTTTGGATGCTTTGTTTACATGGGAACAGTACTTTGGGAGCCTGAAAATGCTCATTTTTGAAACCCAAAGTAAATAAATGAGGATAATGAAAATAAAAATTACAATGAAACAATATTTAAAAATGTGTATTCTTGGTCAAAAATATAAAAAAAGCTACTCAGTAGGCCACACCTTGTGCATCCAAACAATTTTTGGCCATGTATTTGTGGATTAGTGGGATTAGTAAACCACTGCAGGCTTTACGCCTATAGTTACCTTAACTTCAGTTTGATCTGCTTCTTGGTCTTCAAGACAGTTATTTGGGAACCACTGGTCTTTGCTACATGATCGGTAGTGATGAATAACGAAAGACTAGAAAAAACAATTTTAGTTTAGTTTAATCAGTTTAATGTAATCGGACCAGAGAACCTTTTAAATCCTGTAAAACCTGGGGCCGTTTTGTGCATTTTGTTTTGTTTGATTCCCAGGTTAGCAGTTAATCCAGTAGGTTTTCTTACCCTGCAGTGCTACTTTGATGGTCTGATAGTAGTAGTTGGGTTTTCAACTACCTCCTGTGTCTATTGAATCCCAGTTTTTGTCCACTCAGTTTACAGTCTTCCCCACCTTTAAGACCCGAATCTAAAACACCCAGGTCAGTGGTTCTCAAAGTTTTTGAGCCACAAACGCCAAGATAATATGCATTCATGTCTGCAACCCCCACCCCATGCGACAACTTTCCATGTCTGGTTTCACTAATTCCACTGATTTGCACAACTACCATACTGGTTTCCAGCTTCCTTCTGGTGTAAGATGGTGCCTGTGTAGAAATCATTGCAATAGACTGAGCCTTTGACGACGCTTTTTGCCAATCAAGCTGCAATTAACACCAAAAATAACTTAAATAATTAATTTGTCATTTCTGTTTTAAACCAGTTTTTGTTTTGTTTTGTTTTTTTTCTTTGTACTTGATTCTTCTTCAGGGAGTGACATGCATAACGGCATTGTTGGGTTTAGTCTTAGTTCTCTGATGGGCCAAGTTCTGGATGAGGATTCAGACAACAGAACAGCTCTGCTGTACCTGCAGAGACAGGAAAACAGGTAAGTAAAGCATGCAGATTTTTTTTTTACACTTTGTCAACAATTAAGGTTATTACAAGACTGTCATAAAAAATGGTTACATTGCCACTTTCCACCATCATTCATGTTTACTGTTAGAATTTCCTTTTTTCTCTTGTCTCAGAGCCTTCGAGGATGTGCAGGTCTTCTGGAGAGCTACTTTTAGCAAAGAATCTCCAAGTCTTGTTAGTAACGGAGTCGACCTGAGCACACAGCTTGTGCAGACCTCAGGTACAGCAACCTGTAGGAGAGGAGAGATCATCTGTGCTCTCACTCTGGAGGTCTTGGATGATGAGGTAAGAAAGTGAAGAAGAGGCCTAGAACAAATACAGCTACGAATTTATTTAGTCTTTCTGACATTAAAATGTGTTCAACTAAATCATCAAAGGGAAATTTACAAAACTGAACAAATATGACAATTCTCTGTGCTTATTGCTTGTCTGGATTTTTTTTAGGAGCCGGAATATCAGACATGGTTCTTGGTGGAGATTTATCAAGTGGGTGCAGGAGCTGCCATTAATGACACCGCTCGTTTTGCCAACATCACCTTAGCAGAGAGCGACAGCCCACAAGGTGTTGTGTACTTCACTGTGGGCCATAGACTGCCCATCGCCACCCTGCTGACCACAAAGCTCAGTCTGCAGGTCCACAGACGTGCAAGCACAGCTTCAACCATGGCTCTACAGTTTCGCACAGTGGTAAGTGAGCCCAGTGAGAATTAAGTCATTCACTGCAACCATGCAACACAGGTGGCCCACACAAAGACACAAACTGAATTAGGGACAAATATGGTGAAAAATGTAGTGGACTTCTTGAAAGTTGTAGAAAAAATCATACAAGGGGACCAGTTTTTGTTTATTCACATTTGCCTTAGAGTTGTCACTTAGTTATTCCTCTAAATAGGAGGAATTATCATTTGCAGACATGTAATAAATCATAAAGATTTTATATTTGCTTCCTTTTTAATAATTTAAATCAAAATGTCCAAATAAGTTTTGCAAGGTTGGACCTCGCTGAACATATTTATGTCATGGCTTTTAATAAATCTCTCTTTTAAATATCTGATGTAAACAGACACTGTGAAAATATTGATGTTGCACCCAAACAGGACTACAACTTTGTGTCTGCAACGTAATTCTCCCAGTCTAGCCAGTATCATTTTAATTTTAGTGTTCAGAAGACAGTAAGACCCAAAAGCAACACACATACTCAGACACACACCATCTCACTGTGCAGGGAGGTGACGAAACGTGTTGCTCATAACTGTCCCACATTCCTGTGTGTGCAACAATAAATCATAGCAGAACAATTAATCGCTGACAAAAAGAACTAAAATGTTTCTGCTGGACAAGAATATGTTTCCTAAAATGTATTTCTCTCCAGTGTGTTTAGGTCGCAATAAAACCTGCATACAGTAGGATGCTTTCTTACAATAAAATTGATCACGTTTGACATTATTACAAAAAAATATACAATTTTTTTAACATGACACGATCCCAATTTTTTTATCTGGGTGACAGCTCTACACGTCCATACTTTGCCTTGTTCCATTTCTTTGAGAGAAAATAACTTTTTATGTTAACACTCAGATGATGAAGACATTGCCTCTCTTTTTGATTCTGGAGATGAAAGTAAGAAAGATTTCAGCTAAAATCAGAAACCTCACACAGACGCGTGGTTGGGTCATTTGCTTTCATCTCTGCCAGACAATAGGCTTTCTGTATTATGAAAGCATCGTCCTCATGTGGTTATGCTTTTACAACAAATATTACATAACAGTCAGCTTCACTCAGCCACTTGTGCTACCAGTAGAAAATGGACTGTGGAAGCAACTTTACAGTAAAAACACACCTTTGGGAAGTTTGATGTATAATTACTTAGTTTATTGTCATCCTATAAAATGTGAAACAATCATGACACTGCTTCTTTATCCTATTGCAACTTAGATCAGAATTTACCTCAAAATATTTCAATTTCTTTTTAGGAGCTTCCGAGGGAGGAGATGGTGGGTCCCTATGTGATCTGGCCTGCTAAGGAAGGAATGGACTTCCCTATACAGGAGGGCCAAGTAACCTTTGATGTTGGGCATCACACCACATCAATAGACATTTACCTGACACCCGACCTTGCCTCATCCTCACCTACACCGAAACGCTTCCAAGTTGAGCTCTACAATCCCACAGAAGGAGCCACTGTTCACGCTCAGTTCGGGCTAGCGAATGTAACTGTGGTGTCAAATGCAGCAAGTGAAGCTGTGTGGGTCCTACTGGACCAGCTGCATCAGCCCCTTGACCCCACCATATTGAATAAGGTGCTGCAAAGCCTTAAGAATAAGGTTGTTTCATCTCTTACTCGAGAGCAAATGACTGCTGTGCTTGAAGTTCTGGAAAAGGTAAGGGGGTTAAAGTTAAGACTTCATAATGTATCGGACTAAAATGCCCTAAAATGCCCTAAAATAACTTATCAAAGTCTACAAAAATGTTTTTGTAGACTTTGTAGCTTTATTTATTAGATGTACAATGGAGACTATGCTATGTTGTTTCTGAGTCTTTTCAACTTTTTCTTTCTCCTGATCAAGGTGCTTATAGAAGCAGACCGGACTCCCTTACAGGAGAGCAGTCGGAATTTGACCTATGACCTGTTATGTGCCTTGGCCAACCCAACCAGAGTTGACACTCGAGGCCTTAGCCACCTTGCTGGGGTGGCAGAGAGATTTGCTTTTTCCCTCCTTACACACAACCAGTGTGAGATGTAAGTACTGGTGTTAAAGATGAGTAAAACAAAATTCTGTGTGTGTTGCTGTATTCCATATATAAACACTACTCCGCAGTGTGTGTCACATGACTACATTTCATGTTTTTGTTGTTTGTTCTTTGTTTAATTTCTCCAGTATGGGTACTGCCCTGGAAACATGCCCTTATATGACCATCTCTGCCTTCCAATGGTATCCCACACAAATTAATGGACACAGATTCAGAGGTCGTAATACAGACTTCTTCCAGCTTCCTGATACATTGCTGCCAGTGCCAGCAGTCTCCACGACAGACTGTGGCAACCTAAGCAGGATTCAGCTGACTGAGTTCAGAACTGAGCACTGGTTTCTCATCAATGATACATTCACAGCTGTCAGTGGAAAGGTAGGGGCTGCTGTCATCATTTGATCACATTTGAACAGCATCTGTAGTTTCACAGTTATGAAGAAATGTTTTTGTTGAATCAGCAGGTGGCAGTATTGTCCTGACATAGACCAGTCATTCATTTTGATGGTACACAACTGAGCTCCCCTCTGCTGTTGCCTCTGTTCGTAGGTATTCTCAGCCAGCCTCCAGGGCAGGGGGTCGCGACCCCTAGAAGATGGCAATGAGGTGGTGTATCGTATCCACTCTCCTGGCCAGCAAGTTAAACCAGGAGAGTCTGTGTGCCTTCTGTGGAACCAGACCACTGCAAGGTAATGCTGCTAAGACACATTAAATAAGATGCATCTTAAAAAAAAAAAAACGACAGTGTTTCCTAAATATACCACTGGTTAGTTTTATTTAATTAGTATCTGAGTATATGCCCTATGAGTGTTTTGTTTACCCTTTATTACCTCCAAATATTCATCACTTATAGCTGTAGACTATTTCAAACTCATTTGTTATTCCCACATTTAACTGGAGGAATAGAAACAAATAGTTAGCTGAAGAGAAGTCAAGGTTTGGTCACTCTAAGACTGCTTTACCGAGAATTGAGATTTCTTTTACTCTTCTTTTTATATCTGCATATTTAGTCTCCTACAATCTGCATCCACACCCCAGGAATGTCCCCAGTGTTTTGTTGAGGACATTCCTGGGGTGTGGAGTGGGATTTGGCAGGAACACGCTGTTACAAGTTAGGAGTAGGCAGGTTTGGTTTGGCCAGAACAGCTACCTGAATGATGAATCCCAGAAAGAGATGAAAGGGGTGATACTGTTAGCCAAAAGAGGGAAGACTGTTGAAGCTTGTTAGTTAAACCAATGCAAATTAATAAAAAGGAAAACAAAAACAGGTTTTGTAAAAAAAACAAAAAAAAAAAACAAATGTGAAAACAAAAGTGTTTAAACATCAAATATGTTCTCAGATTTTCATCATAGCAGAGGACTGTGTTTTGATTTTATGCTGTGGGTTCACTTTGTCATTTGACTTCACTAGTTACTTTATATTGTACTCTGTTCCAGTGTCCTATTTTCTAATCTAATGCAGCCTTATTTCCTCTCCATTAGCTGGTCACCAGATGGTCAGTACTGCAGGGTTGTGAAAGAAAGTGGGAATTATGTGGAGTGTGCATGCTCCCACTTGTCTATTTACGCAGCTCACGCTGAGTTTGCCATGCTAGCATCTTACAACGAGGCCTTCTATGCTTCAGGATTTATCTGCATCTCAGGTACAAACAAACACCACATCTGCAGTGTTACTGATCTGCATCCATGTGCTGTTCTGTGTTGTAAAATCATATGTCTGACTGTTCTACCTGGTACATATGAGTTTAATTTTCTGTACTACTATATTGATTTTTAACATTCATTCTGTACTCTCCATTTGTGCTTCCTCAGGGTTTGCGTTGGCCATCATATCACATGTGCTCTGCTCCCGTTTCCCCATGTTTGCTGCCAAACTGCTCACCCACATGATGGTGGGGTGCCTTGGAACTCAGGTAATTCAGCTAGTTTGCAATAGGTTGTTTTGGTGAACATAGACATTTTCACCTCTTTGAATCTACCTACGTTCTCTCAGCAGCCTTTTATTTCTGTGCTCAGGGATACAGAAAATCCAGTCATCTAGATGTGTGTATGTGTATTACATTAAGATAGCTGTAATGTATAAATGTAAACCTTTACATTCAAATTCCAGTTAAAGGTAAAATAACAGACACTCAAACATGCATACCATTTAAACATGCACTCAGATTGCAAACACACACATGCTGCTAACTCTGACCACACGATATTTCACAGCTATCTTCTTGGAAATGTGCATGGATGTGAACACAGATAATCAGATGTCATTTGTTGCGTAGTTTGCGGGCCACTGCGTCCTGACAACACAACCATGCCCACCCGCATCCATGCCCATTAAAAACGCAAGCTGTCACATAACCATTGAGTGAGATAGATATGTAGCTACAGGTTATTCTCTCTGCTGGTTCCGATCATGTGTGTGTGTGTGCATGTGCGTGAGTGGATGGGGGACTGGTAATTTTCCACTGGTCCACCCTCTCTTTGGCTGACAAACACAAGCACTTTCTAAAGCAGACCTTGGGGGCTAGCTACCTCAGACTTGACCTGTTTATGGCCCAGGCAGAGCCCCTGAACCTGAAGAGGTTTTGGATGGAAAATTCCATCCTGTTCTCTTCCTAAGACCTTCTTCCTCGAGTGTGTATGTGTCTTAGATAGTGTATAGCTTCAGCATAGTCTGTGTGATTCTGTGGCCTTCTAATCAAGGTTTGTTGATGAAAACTTGCAGTTGAAACTTTAACTGAATGTACACTTTCGTATTAAGATATATTCTCCAGTTGGTCAGCTTGTGACCCAAATCTTCTGGATGAAGTTGTGGTCTCAGGATGCAGAATGCACTGAATAAAAAATGATCAACTGACATTGCCTTTATTGAACTATCCCTTTTTATCTAAAAAACTGATATGACTGAAAAATCTCTGGGAGAGGTGAGCAGATTTGTTTCTAACATCTTTGTGTCCAGCACCTCTACAAGGTGATTACTTTTCAGAATCATTGTGGACTAGATTATTACTTGACATTGCTGAGGTTTTATTTCCAAATCAGAAAAATCTAATTTTACCTCTTTGGCTTACTAACTTTTCATTTAAATTAAATCAAATCAAATCTGTTGATAGAGAACTTTTTGTATAAAAAGCAACACAAACCCAAGTATATAGCAGAAAATTAAATACACACCTCATTGTTGTCATTATTATTTGCACACAATCACATGTGCACTCATACACACAATGTCCATGTACACTCCTCCTACCCCTACCTCATTTGACATGAACATGAACATGAACTCCCATCTCTTTTTACTGTCTCTTAACTGAATGTTTGTATAAAAATGTAAACCGACATAAAAATCTGATTTGACACTGGTGAGGAAATTATATCTGAGGCATCCATTTACAGTGGAAGCCAGTCCACTCATGAACACAAAGGGTGCCACCACAAGAACCATCCAGATCATGGGAGGCAGGAGTCCACACCGCAGATAGGGTTGCTGTGCAGGACCCTGCAGTATCCCAAACAAGACCAATCACTGCAACAACCCTGTAAAATAAGCAGGCAAAGCTCCCAATGTGGAGCATCTCTGAAGGAAAACAGATAAGAGACAAGAACAGATAAAAGAAACACGAATAAAACTACAGGTAAGGAAATTAAATTAAATTAAAATGAAAGCCAATAGGCTGACAAATAGGTAATATATACATAAAAATAAAATATTGACTGTCTCTGCAGCCCTGAGATTCCCTGGCAGGCTTTTCCACAGTAAGGACTAACCAGAGGTTTTAGTTCTGACTTTTGAAACAGTTATAAGGTCTTTAGGATCTCATGGTTTCTGAGGGCTCATCATTTAAAAGGAGGTTATATAAATGAGAAGACTGAAGACCATTAAGATGTTTATAAACTACTTAAAGAACCTTGCAGTCAAGCCTGAGATGTACTGGGAGCCAGTGATTTTGTAACGCGTGTAATTTGTTCCTGCCCTCTGGTCCACAGAACATATGCTGCTGACTTCTGGAGTAATTGGAGGTTAGAAATACCCTTTTTAATGTAATTTACTAGAAATGAAAGCGATGCAGCAGCAAGAGTTTGGAATAGGGGGAACTCTGGTATTGTTGGGTTTGTTTTGTTTTTTTTGTTTGTTTTTTTGTTTTTTTACTCCAATCCTGTTTTTAAGACATTTTAAATGTGTGGAATAAAAACCCAACTCAAAAATTCTAAGTTTTAGATAAATACTTTCTCTGGTCTTCAGGACCAATAATTAAAACCTCTGATTTGTGCTGATTAAGCCTTAGAAAGCTCTGCCATCCACGACTTTATATCTAAAATACAGTTTGAAAGGATGCTAATTGTTTGTAGGTTATCAGGAGACATGCTGGTGATTGATCCCATTCCTCCTGATAACATCTCCAAGTAGCAACAGAGTCGAACTGAACCTTGATTTTATGGATTCTAAAGGAGCATGTATCTACCCCTTCAAAATGTCGTCTATCTGTGAGACAGGTGTAAAGCTATTAAAGAACAGTACCTGAGAGGCCCACCAGACTTCTTGATCTGTTTAATCAAATTAGGCATGAAATGCAGCACAAAGATCCAGCAACAGCAGGACAGATATTTCAGAGGCTCCATGCTAAGCCTTTTGTCATTACTGATCTTAAGAAGGGCCGTATCAATACTGTGGTTTGTCCTAAAACTAGACTGATATTTTTCAAAAATCTTTTGTTTATTATAAACTCTTGAAATTGGATAAAAACTTTTTTTTTTTCAATCATCTTACTTAAGATGGTAAGTTGGATGCAGGTCAGTAACTATTAAAAATAGTTGGGTCAAAGTTGCTCTTCTTCAGATGGCCCCTCTCCTCTGCCATTTTACAGGCACATGTGAAGACACCTTTCTCAAGACAGTAATTTACTATGTTTAAAAGCTCACACTCAAAGAAATGTTATTAAAACTGTGTGAGAATTGGGTCTAACAGGCAGGTTGTTGGCTTCACTTAGAAAAAAAAAACACAACCAAGCATCTTTGCATTACCCTGGGAAAAAAAAAACTACCCAATACTTCTTCCGGTTAAAGCAATGCATCAACTTCTGAAGGGGCCTGTGAAGTCCTCACATGTAGTGTCTGCTGCAGGCATGGAGGACTTATTCATATCTGTGTTTATTAAAATATCTATTGTTTTAAAAATGAATTTGGGATTATCTTTGTTGTCTTCAGTACCACTGGAAAATTGAAGCGCATCTACAATTAGCATCCTGGACATCTCCTTTGCCAGAAACTTCCAGACGCATTCTTACCTCATAAGATTATTTTGTTTCCCCACAGACCCAAAACAGCAATGTTTCGAAGGACATCCAAAGTCTGTGTTTGAAAGGATTTGTCTGCATCCACACCTTGCTAAACTATTAGGCTTCCATGTCACCTCTCCGCCAGTCAAAATAACCTGTCTTTGGTAGATAATAGTTAATGTATGTTGTTAAGACATTTTCCCCAGTTTTGCCTCTTTAAATACAAAGAAGACACTGAATCATGAGTTTTTAATTGCAGGTAAAGTAATTAGTGACAGTACCGTCTCCCATACTGGTGGGTCTAAGCCTTGCTCATGCTTCGCCTCTGGTTTGAACGGTCCGATTTTGCTCCAACCCCATGACAGAGAAAGCTTTCTTACGTGAGGTGGCTGCTATTAGTCACTGACTCTGCCCTGTGTGTAGAGAAAATTGAAGCTGCCAGGGTGATTAATTTCACAGTGCAACAGCTAGAGAGAACAAGAATAACATCCTGGCTTTCCATAGAAGGGTAAGATTGGGTGGGAACCATTGAGAAGGTCTCTGGTTCAGTTTGGCTTGGTTTTCATCTCTTTAATGTGTGACCAGAGATTGTCACACATTACAGAAGATGAAGAAGATGAGCAAACTTATTGCATAAAAATAGAAAAATGCATAAACCTGTTTTATATGTCCACATCAGTAAGCACAGATGTCAGGGAACATGCAAAAGGTCAAAACTCAAGGAAATAAATGACTGTCAATGTTCACAGGAATGTAAAGGGGAAGCATAACAAACAAGTTAGTTAAACATGTTGGAAGTGATGTTTAAAGAAACCTACTAATAACACGGAGCTCCCGCTACAAGGATACAGACGCCAGACCTCCTGCTGAGGGGATATTAATGATTTTTCCTATCCACCACCTTTCGGGAGATTGGTTTCACTCTGATTTTGGCTGTGTGAGAGTTTGTCCCATCGGAGGTTATACAGTAACAGCTTTTGGCAGTCATTTTGCCTTTCCCTCAGCAAAGAGCTGGTATTTGTCTCAGTGGAAAGTTACCCATGTACTCAGTATTAGTCATAGTTTTATTTAATTCTATGCTAGAAAGGCCTTAGAAAAGTACTTTATTTATTTTTGGTGGGCAGGTTGTTGCAGTCATTTGTTTTCTTTGGAGAAATCTTTGGATGACAGTAATAGAGAAAAGGAAGATTTGTTATAATTTCCAATCTGATACCAAATTGAGTAAATAATTCCCTGTCTTTAAATGTGCAGATGTGCATGCGCATTTTGCTATCTTATCCAAAAAAATTCCATATTACGGTGCTTAATGGTTTTACTTTGGAAGACTGTTTAATCAGAATAGGATGTTGGACCTAATTTTATCTTTTTTATTTATTTGCTATAATGGAGTTTCCTGTTTCTTCCCTTTCTGTCTGCAGCTATTTCCTAAGCATTAAATGTGCATGTTTACATGCATGCATGTGTACACCCAGGTGCTTATGTGGGAAAAGACACATATTCCCATCTCTGCTGCAAACAAAACAATTTAAATTGTCATCCATTGTGGTTAAATGACCCATCGCGTCATACAGGCCCCCCAGCTCATGAATGTTTACTCTATTGGTATTGCTGCTTTATTCCAGTATCTGGGAGGTGTTTAGGTGACTCTTAGTTCTGGCAATAAAGGATTTCCTGTTAGTTCTGGGACTAAATCCAGCATTCAGAAGTCTGCTCTTTTGTCTGCCAACATACATAAACATTTCACTATCTTCTTTCCTTTTTATGCAACACCCTCTGCCGTCACTTCCCATTTCTGACCAGAATACAGAGGCGTTGTGATTGCTTTTGGGGTTTTAAAAAGTTCCTTTTGGCCACCTGTGGGTTACGTAGGAGGTTTAGGTTTTACATATGAGAATTTCTCAGCTCTCAAACAAATGCTGAATTGCACAATCCGTGAACTTAATATTCTTGTGTAGAGCGTAAATCAGTAAACACAGAGTTTGCGTGTGTCTTAGTGTATGTGCACTTCTCTTCCTGACGTCAGAGAACATGCTTATCTTATTTTAGCCTGGGCTTTTTTTGTCTGAAAGATTTTTAAAACAAAATGGAAAGCCCTAAGAAAGGAAGGGGTGAGAAATTAAATAATGTTTCCTTCTCTTGCTCTCTGTGCTGCTTCAGATAGAAATTTTGTCGGAATTTTGCTTTGTTTTGTTTTTTCAACATTTCAACAGAAGTGAGCATCCTTACAAAGAAAGAAAATAACAGAATGTCCTTGATAAGAATTTAATGTCAAATCAAACCTGTTTACTGTCAGCCTATCACTATTGACAGAATGGTGATGAACGGGTATAAAATATCAGCAGTCCAGGCTTGTGTTATTGCGTGTTTGTGCAGACAACACAGTGGAAAGGTGAAGACAGCCGCTGGGGGGACTCAAATTACGTTCTGCTGGCTAATCCCACGACTCCTGCTTTGTATCGCCCTGACTCCTGTCCTCATAGTCTGATCCACTGCTGATCAAGTCAGAAGCATCTCATTTCTCTGACCTTTTTCTCTCATAACTGCTGTTTAAAACAAAAAAAACTTTGGCATTTGTAGCTTTTTCATGTCGGAAGTTGGCCCATTTTTTTTTCTTCTGTTTTTTTAAAGCTCACTTACATTTTATATAAATATATATATGTATATATATATATATATATATATATATATATATATATATATATATATATATATATATATATATATATATATATACATATATATATATATATATATATATATACATATATATCAAATAATTATGAGTAATGTCCCAATTTATTATCTGTCTCAGACTGCTGCTAGCCTGAGCAGACAGCAGCAAAAGATTATTTCACTCACCCCCCCCCCCCCCCCCCCCACCTACCACCACTGAGATCACTGGGAACATCCTGTGTGACTCATCAGGTTGACCATGAAGCCTTTCCATAAACTGATTACAGACACTCAAGATCATCAGTAGTGGAATAAAAATTAATGTAAGCAGGTAACCAGTTGGGCTTTCTGTCAAATAGCTTCAGATCTAAAATTACTTCCCTTTTTCTTGTTTTTTTTTTTTCATTCATTTTAAACTAAACAATGACTCAGCATATGCATATGCATTGCATTGCTTCGGTTGTCCCGCATCTGATGTTACATGGAGCTGTGACTTTAGTGGTAAAGGTTCATTTTCTATATCGCTTAGTCAAAATCAGGGTCATGAGGAAGCTGGAGCTGTCCCAGCAATAAGCAGGCATTCAGACATCTCAGACATTGAGACCTTCAGTTGGTTTAAATGATGTACTAATCTAAAGAGATTTTATGCAACAGGTAGTCAGATTATTTTAATTGTTGATGGCTTATTTTTGTATGCTTTATTAAAAAAGAAAAAAAAGGCAATGCAGAGGCTTTAAAGAGGAACATACTTGGTGTACAAGTCATTTCTGCTCAATCATGATTCATTATGTTGTTGTTGTTCAAACAGTTATGTTTATGTGTCTGTTGTCACCTCTTTGTTCTCTAGAGAGCTAATCTGTTAATATCCAACAGTACAGGAGCTTAATTAATGTTATTGGTCATCAAACCATCTGCTGTGCTTTAGCAGACTCTGACCTTTCTGGACTCTGGAAGTTACACATTCATCTTTTCCAAATCTGTGCTGTCGTGACAGCTGGTGAACCTTGAATTGCATGAACTTTCCTCTATTTCCTGAAAAAGCATGAGGACACAACACTCATTTAACAGTTGATGGAAAATTAGAAAGAAAAAAATATTTACAAGTTATGGCCAATATCTTACTATTAATGCTTTTATTTTCCTTTTTACTTATTTTCTTTTCTGACAGCTGTTATTTATAATTGTATTGTATATTTAAATCATAATACAGTTTAATATCAATATGGATGCTCAACAAAATAAATTAATTTATAGATAACATATTTCAAATCAATGTTTCAAAGACTCACAAACCTTGGCACTAACTAACTAAACGATTGTCTGTTAACAAAAACGTTGTATTTATTGCCTGTTTAATCAGATAAAATGATTCAACTAGCAGATGCTTGTTCTGAAATGTGTCTAAAGTGTAATAAGAAGCAATGCTGGTTTCCCTGCTCCAAGAAAACCTTTCACCTGATTGCGTGGTGTCACTAAGTTGCACTTATTCAACCAGGACACGCTGAGAATGAATGATAGAGCCTCTCCAAATTCTTAGTACCCTGCTCTATTTTTGTAGTTTCAATGTTTATCCTGGCAACATTTGATGTGTAGAGTTGACTGAACTTTGGAGGTTTGGGATGCATTTACCCTGAAACTATTAAGGTCAGTGATGTTGCTATTATCGCTGGATGTTTCCTGTGGTTTTTCTAGGTTAGGTCAAACAGGAGATTTCCCAGTTTTTGAGTCATGTGAGGCAGAATTTATATTTTTTTCACTTAGTTTCAGTGTTAGGATGGCAGTATGTTAACCTGACTTGATCAAGACCTTACTGACAGCTATCTGCCAAGTTACAATGTCACAGAGAAAGGTACTGTGTGTGTGTGCGCGCGTGTGTGGCTTTGGGTTTTGTGTGCATGTGTGATACAGGCTTAACATCCTGAAATAGATATTTAGAGCCGCCTGACTTCCTGAGGGCATCAGGAAGTGTTGAACAGAGGAAGGGAAAGGCGTGCAGTGAAATCTAAGTGAGATGTATTTATGATACTTCTTTTGTTTAGAATTCCTTCTCAGTTCATTTTTGGCTCATCTTGAAGCACAATAGTTCCAGAGTTTGATTAGATAACTGAGTTCAATATGATGACTCTGTTCTGTGTTACTTTGATTGTAAGTGCTGGAGGAACATTTACAGTAGGCAACAAAAAATGGAATGAAAAAGTAAAATGAAAAATGCACACGTCTTGCAATCCTTTGCCTCTAGGGGTCACTGTAGCTCCATGGCCAGAGTCAAGTTCAACAGTAGCAGGGATGAAGTTCCTGATCGATGGATCCTCTGGGAGCTGCTTCTTTTTATGACCTAACCCTTTCTGGAGCTCACTAAGAAAATTGCTGCACAAAAGGAAATTGTCTGATTCAAATCATCCAACTATTAATTATTTATATGAATCCACCTGTAAAGATGAAACCTGCATGACTTATCTCATTGCAACACAGTTCTAGATGACCCATCAGAATAATATATAACAGATCAATTTTCACAGCTCAATGCAGAAAGTCCATAAACAGTTCAAAGTTTAATTAAAATGGGATTTGAGCTAAAGTCTTACATTAATCTTATTTAATTTAAAATGAGGTCTACCAAAAGTAAATAAAGAGGACTAGCTGAGACATGAAGAGGTACATTACATTTCAGCTCTGATTCTAATGAAGCCTAAATCTTACAGTGTGACATCATCGCACAGTGCACAAATTGATTCGCTTCGTAAGCCGTCATTGATAGACACAGGATCTCTCTTGCATCGACAACCTGTTGTGAATAAAGCTACTTTAGTAATTAAGTCTCGGTATCTGTTCTTTGTGGCAGTAACCCCCTGATACACACATGATAACGGAAGCATTAAAATAATTCTGGCATGGAAGTGGTGCAATAGCTCACAATAGAAAAAAACTGCATAGTTCTTCATCGTCATGTCTGTTATGTAACTTACACGGCACTATCTTTATCATGTCAGTGTACTTATGGGTATGTTATAAAATATGTGAACCACTGTGGTCACTCTTTTCTGCCTGACTGTTGACACGGTGCACATCATCGTGCAGATGCATTTCAACGAGACTAAGACAAATGTTCTGGTTTCCGCGTTCTGCATTGCAAAATGTAATCTCCTTTCCCAGAATAGAAAACAAAAAAGCCCGACTGTGCTTAGCAATCAAAACTTAGCAGAGGGACACAGAGAGGCTTGTGGCACAGCAAAACAGACCCATTGAGTGTGTGTATTCAGGAAGCTGACCTTGAACAGCTGGTTATTGTGTTTTTATAGCTTTGCAGATGCACATAATTCTGTGTGGGAGAGAGTGTGTGTGTGTGTGTTGTGGCTTGCAATAAGATCTCTGTTTGCTTTCTGTGACTGCTTTGCTCCACATGTTGAGGAAGGAAGGAGTCATCTTGAAAACAGCACTGATGCTCCTCTACAGTCTGACTGAGAGAAAATAGAGGCCTGTTGGAATGCAGCTAAATGTGCATCACGTGGGTGGTACTGCTTAGTTTGTCTGTATGGAGGAGTTTGCAGTTACTGCTAGTGTCTTTGTGAGCAGTGAAAGGGGTATGCTGCAACAGCAAAAAAAAAAAAAAAAAAAGCATTGTGGATAATGTCTGTGTATGTGTTCTCAGAAATACTCATTCTCTAAAACAAAACTTGCACCAGCATCAAAACAAACCTGGGTTGTCCTTTATTTAGATATTGTCTTGGGTTGAAATAACGACACTAATGACACTGTAAAGTTGTTGACACTCTTAGTTGGGCTGTCACATATTGTACTGACACTTCTTTGGCCAAGATTGTGATGAAACATGTCGGTTCGCAACCGACGCCCATTTATTCTGTCAATATATCAGTTGTTCCCAGAATAGAGAAAAAAGCTTTTGATAAAGTCATGCAATGCTATATGCAAGAACATAGACAAGCTATTGGAATGTAGCTGTGTGTATTCACGTAAGCAGGTGCAGATGCAGTGTTGTGGTTGTTTATACGTGAAACACACCAGAGGGGGTGGGTGTTTATTTGCCAACAGCTTGCTCAGCAAGCTTGCTTCAATCCAAGAGTCAACCCAAAACACCAGTGAACTTTATGTCTTCAGCTTGACCTTATGTAATTCAACTACAGCTGGAAAACAAATCTAGATAACACTTAAGATGCTTACAGTGAGCTGGTGGAGGCTCAAATGATAGAAAATATTATTATCGTGCTGATTGGAGACTTGTGTAAAGTAAGACTGAACCAGTTTCTCTCTGTCATCCCTTGACTTTTTGTTCTTTAAATTAATCTTACGCAATCGTTCTCTATGTCTGGTCAGCAGCTGTGAAGTCAGATCAGTTTTGTCTCCTCTTTGTCCACAAAAACTGTCCCACTAACCCAGCTATCAGCCATCTCCTTATGACCTTCGTCTTGGAACTGGCAACCCCCTGTGTTTCACATGCAGGAACTGTGAAACTGAAGGCACGTGAGGAGACTGATGATGCTCGGACGTACTGAGTTTAGTAATGAGAAAAGTAAAATGGTGTTGCCAGTCACATTCCAGCTTAAAGGGATCTGAAGTGGCCTTTTGTGTACAGTTTCTGGACGTTTTAGCCAGCTTTGCTCATGTTTCTTTTTCTGAATTTCTCAGCTATGGATGAAGAAAGACAATCCATTAGTGACATGGGAACCTAAATCTTTGTTGTTGTTGTTGGTCTTGTTGTGAGGCATGGTGTGGGAGAGCAGTGGTGAAAGAAGGGAAAGGTGAAAGATAACCTCATTCATATTTCTCTCTTTCTTCTCTTTATCTCCCTGAACAAAGGCAGAAGCGGAAACACCCAGGATGCAGGCTGATGCTGGAGCCAGCTAGATCAGACCGGTAGCTGTTAGAGAGAAGGGGGAGGTGAAGCAAAAAGGAAGGAGTAAGAGGAGGAGGGGGGAGATGAAATGAAGGGTGGAGCAAAGGATTGAGTTAGGGATAAAATACCAAATAGAGAGGCAGAAAGAGAGAGGATGTGGCATGTAAGTGTTTTGGTCAAGTTTAGATGGACAGTCTGTCAGGCAGACAGCTGAGACCCCACTCCCTTTGTGATGTAATGCATCAGCCACATGCTATTTTTAGCCACATTTGTACTCGTAGCATCAGCACACAGGCCTATTGATCAGCTGCACAGCTCCATGGGAGGATGAGCTGCAACCAGCAACAGCTTGAAGCAGCTCCATCAAGTTTGGATATTTTCTCTGTAAGGGCTTGATGTCATAGTATTTATTAGATTTCTTTCAAATTTAAATTTTCTTTGCTTCTACATTTTTAAATTATTTTAATTTTTTCTTCAATTGACTTCACTGAGATTGTCTACTGCCAGCTTATATGCTTCACCGACACTGAATAAAGTTAACAAATAAATATTTAGATTCTTTCACTGGATTGTCAAATCAAGTGAAATAAAATAATGTTGACAGAGTTGCAATAATCCACAACTCAGCAATATATCTGAGGAAAAAATAACCAACACAATTGACCACATTCTGCTATGGTTTCTGGGTTACAGAACAGGTTTTCTGACTGGACATCCAGTTGAGCGGGTACATGAGTCGTTCACTTCTATTCCATTTTCATCCCTTTTCATATTTCTTACTGTCTTTTGCTCATTGGCAGCATTTTTTTTTAACACTGAGCTGATAACTTATATTTTCGTATGATACAATAATTTATTAGCAAGCATTAGGGTTGATGAGCTTTGGTGTTTCCTGTTTTACCTGGGAGAGAACAAGCACACGCAACTCATGATTCGGTAACTTATATTTAGTTCCTGCACCACTTTCCAGTCTGTAGCCTGAAGGTCCAAACCTGTTGAGTCCTGATTTCTTACACAATAGAAACGTACAGCAAAGGACACTGGCAAACACGTTTGTTAGGAAAGAGCGAAAAACTTTCAATCCTGTTACATCTCAACCCAGCTTACACGTTCATGCAGCCGGTCACATTGTAATATTGACACATACTGTATCTGTTTATTTTCACAATGGACTCAACAGAAACCATCATATCCTAATACCTACTTAGAAACGTCTTTTAAAGGCCACATCCATGTCTGTTCCAGTCCTGAAGCCCAGAAGAACTGAGTCTAAAAGGTTTCAATACCTGTAATCTTTTCTTTCCGTGAAGTTATCTTCGTAAGCAATAGGTGCCATAGCTACACCACTGATGACCGGTGATATGTTTTTCTTTGTTAAAGCATGTGAGCTAATCCTTACAACTTCTTATTTTGTTACCAATACTCATTTGTAGGATTAGTCTCTTGCCTCACTCTTAAGTTAAATGCTTATTGTTTGTGGCGTCATTTCAGTTTGGTAGTCCTGCATGCAATTATCATGAAAGTTGGCTCAAAAGAGGCAATCACTGCAAGCCTGTCTTTTTTTTTTTATTATTAGTTATTAGTTATTTTATTATTATATCTGCTAAACAACTATTCTAAAACAATGTCTGATTTTCGTGGGTTTATTTATAGTACATCTCTATTATTAATTCAGTCAGTTTCAAGGTATTTCAGTGGTTATTGTGTGGTACCAACAACTGTGCAGTAGCCAGACGAGCTATGACAAGAGAGCATTATGTAATGAGTACAAAAATGATTGTCAGATCAAGTTTCCTTTAGCGTTCACATGTCTGTTAATCTGATGGCAATAAGATAAGGAGTAAAGCAGTGGGGCGGCTGTAGCTCAGGAGGAAGAGCAGTTGTCCTTCAACTGGTAAGTTGGGGGATCGATTCCAGGCTTCCCCTGAAAAGCCAAAGTGTCCTAGGGCAAGACACTGAACCCCAAACTGCCCCCCGATGTGCCTATCGGGGTATGAGTGTGTTGAGTGAGTGTGTGTGCGAATGGGTGAATGTGACAAGTAGTGTAAAGTGCTTTGAGTGGTCTGTATGACTAGAAAAGCACTATAGAAGTACAAGTCCATTTACCATTTAGCAGACATAAAATATTATCTATCATGTCACATGTTGACAAAGCTAACACTAAATTCCTCCGGCAATGCATACTTCTTTATCTAGTGTTTGATGCTGACCTGAGCCACATAGTTACTTGCTCAGGACACAACGCACCCAGGAGTCAAACATCAAGGCTCCTGCACATCTGGAGAACAGCCACGTCTCTAAACAGTCTATAACACATACTTTTTTCAGCCCTTTGCCATGTTTTTTTTTGGTTTGTTTTGGATTTTTCTTTTCATTTAAATCATGGCAAAAAGTTTAATCTTGATGTTCTGTCACAAGAAGACTAAATTTAAGTGAGCGCATTTCTCAAAACAACCTCAAATCTAGATGTGTTGTAGACAACAGAATCCTATTGAATCACCACATTTAATGATTTAAAGGAGTGTAGTGAGCTGATGTGAGTGAAGACACGACCTGTGCACATTTACATGTTCTGCATGCTTTGCTATGACTGAGTCTTTTGCAGTTTATCTTTTCATTTCTCACTTAGAAATGTCTGCTTTCAAAGCTCTTCCAACAATAGATGTGTGTCATACTGTACCCTCTGCCAAATTAGCTAACTCTGCCAAAAAAAAAAAAAGAAAAAAGCTACATTGCATAATCTTTGTTCCCATAGGCTACCTGAACAGCCTCTCAGTTCAGACAGGATTCCAGGTAGTCTGTGCACAAGTTCCCCTCCCTTCCTGTGCTCTTCCTCCCACCCACATCCTTCAGGCAAGGCTTAGGGTGTGTATGGTAAAGTGACTCATGATTATTAATTTGTCTTTTTTCAAAGATGCAAAGAAAGTCCCTGTGTTAGTAAAACCAGGAAAACCCAGGATTGGAAATTTTGTGTTTTTTCTCAGTTATTTAAAAGAGAAACAATTTAGGAAAGAGCAGTAGAAAGAAATAAAGCCCGAGAACACACTGAAGAGAAGGACAGTCGTGGTGGGACTATTTTTTACATATACCTGCACAAACAGGTGGTTTAAACAATGGGGGTACCTTTCAAAGGGCTCTCTAGTTAAACTTAATGCCATCTTCCTTTAATGAGGTTAAGATGCTGCTTAAGGGCAAAACATTTTCAGTCAAGACCTTTCTTTGTATGTATGCAAACATATAAGTACCAGAGTGCACAGAGTACAATGTAACGCGCATTTGACTCCAAGTTATCAGTGTGTCAGCACCTCCTTTCTCCTGCTTGCTTATATTCACCTCCTTTTTTGCTCCACGCTGCTGGAAGCTAGCCAACAGGCTGCAGGTTGCATATCAACTGCTTGGCTGCAGTAGCACCAAAGGTGAATGAAACTCTCTGATGGACAGCACAGATGCAGCATTTTATGCCACTCTCATGGGTTTTCTACACTACTGCTTCCTATCTCACAAACCGGTTTAGACCGGTGTGTTTCCATCTCAAAATGCTCTCGCTCTCGATGTCTCTCTTTCTCTCGCTGTCGCTCTCCCAGCTTCTCTTACTTTTACATACACATTTTCAATAAGCTTGTTTTATTAAGCCAGGATTGTGCGATCCCACTTCCTTACATTTATGTGGAAAAATTCTGCACCACCTACACATGTGTGCCAAATGTGTGTGTCTATGAGCTAACATGAAGGTATTTTTAAATTGTTGCTGTTTTCATTTTTGCCTCCACAAACTCTTACTGCATGGTGATGTAACAGGTCTGCAGAAAAAGATGTTTATTCTGCAGAGGAGGCGGGGGGGGGGGGGGGGGGGGGGGTTGATTCTGATATCTCCTTTAAAATGGTATCAACCATAAAACTAATAAAAATGATGCCACGTGCTAAACAATTCGCTGACACACCAAGAAGTGCCTCACCTGTATGCAGTGGTTATGCTAAATGCCAGTGGTGTATGAAAAGAGAAAAATTGTGAGCATGAATTAAAACAAAAAAGTCCCTGTGTCTTTTATTTGTCAGAAGGAGAAAGGGTTCACTAATGTGTATTTTCTCTGTTTACTCCACAGATTTGTTTCCTGGTGTCAGCTTTTCGGGGCAGAATATTCTCAGAGGACAGCTGTGCTACTCTGGCGCTCTTCTCTCACTATTTCCATCTCAGTCAGTTCTTTTGGATGCTCATACAGGTAACATCAGAATAACAAGAAATGCACAATACATTTCAGCTACTTGAGCTTGATGTACGACCTGTCCAGGCCCAGCGATTGCAGGGATAGGCTCCGGCTTCCCCGCAATCTTTAAAAGCAGTTAAGAAAATGGGTGGATGGATGGCGCTTGATGCAGCATTATTCCTACATAGCATGTAGAAATTGTAGAAATATTATTTTGTGAACTGTTTGCCATTGTGTGGGAGTCTGGGTTAGATTATTACCCTGTTTTATTTTTTTCATTTCTGCTTCTGAAAAAAACACATGAGATGATGATTGTTTATCTGCTTCTTTGATGTCAAAGTATGTAGCTGTGTCTGTTCAGTTTTTTTTTTTGTTTTGGTTTTTTTTTGCTCATCATTTTGTTTCTGTGGTTATTTATTTGTTAGGGTTCTTTTTTCTGCAATCAGCAACAGGTGTGTTTATTACCTGAAGAAATGGGAATTCTAACAAGTATTTTTCCTTTTGCTAAACGTTAAAGCTAAATGTCCCTCCCTCTTTCTAATTTTCTCCTAATGTGGCACAGAGAATGTTCCTATTCTTAGATTTTATTCCTTTAAAAAAAGAGTGTGTGAGCATTTAAACTCCATTCCTACAGCACAAGACAAGGCTGTAAGATTAACATACCAGATTACTGCATAATATGACCTCTGAAGTCAAGCTGGTGCCACTTAGTAGCACCTCAACCCTTCTCTTAACCATGTGACCCACATTTTGTTTTGCTCTAACAGAAAGGCAAATTAGGTCATGATATAGAAAAAATATTTTCATCATACACATTGAAGAATATTGGAGCATTGAAAATCTTTCCTACGGCTGTTTTGTTCCTTCAGAGCAACTAAAGAGGACTTGTGAGCACAGGAATGTTGTGAACATTAGCTAGATTCTTCAGTAGCCCGCCGAGTGCTTCATTATTGACCCAGTCTATAAACTATTTATTCCTGATCTTCACTCTCCATATCTGCAAGGAAACAGAAGATTTTCATTGTTCATGAAAATTTGATCAATATTAAAAAAGAAAAACAAACAGAAAAAAAACATTAATTTATTCATTTTTTATACCGCTCAGTCAAATTCTGGGTTGTGGAGAAGCAGGAGCCTGTCCTAGCATTCATGGGGCGAGAGGCAGATACAGCCTGGACAAGCTGCCAGTCCATCACAGAGCCATTACAAAATCATTGAAATTTTCTATTAATTTAAAAAATATTTATCTTATCTTTTTTATTTATATTCATTGTTTGTGGCATTCATATTCTTTTCAGAAATGGTTTAAAATAATTTTGTGTGCACTTGTAGAACGGCTGATTACATACGTCGGACTTCAGTAAAAACTTAGACCAAATATTCTAAATTTGTTTTTGTTTTTTTATGTACATTATTTCCATGAATAATATCTTCATGTAATCATTTTGTACACGTTATGTTTGTAGCAAACATAATCAGAGTTTATTAAGTAAACACAATCTTGTCTCGTATATATTATATTATTGGTGAAGTTTTGTAAGATTAGCTTCTGGATAAGCTGATGGGGACCGAACACAACAGGGTTATACTGGATCAAGGCTGTGCAGAACAAGCTGAATGTATTCTGTGTTTTTTATGTCAGGTTAGTTACTGACTGATTTCCGTGACATCTTAAGATTTAAAAGCTCAGGCAAAGGCTTTCATGTGGCTTAAGAAGTGTTTGAATCTGGATGAAATGAGTTATGACGCACAAACTTTTTTTAGATACACACACATGGATTTAGTTAGGATGATAGCAGAGCTGATTGCATCTGGTAGAAGGAAAATAAACAATGATTTAATCCAGACAGAGTTCAAATAGCAGGTGGAGAAAACGGTCACTTTTAATGTGAGGTTTTATTCCTGGACACTCTATGTAGCTCGCTGAAATTGTTGGGTTTTTTTTTTCGTTTTGTTTTTTTTTTTTTATAAATTGTCCTTGTTCTTCCATCCAGGCCTAAAAGCCTTTCTGGTCATGTCTTGACTGTCAGCAGTTATACAAGCTGACCAGGAAAATTTTCCTGCCACTCGATCTTTCATTAAAATATGGCAGGGAAAGCATCCAGCCGTCACTAGAGTCTCTTTATCGACCCCCCTCAAAGTCTCCCCTCCTACTTTTCCCTCCTATCAGTTTGCTACTTGCAGATAAGTGGCTGAAATAAGCAGGTGCCAGCAGCCCATCTCAGACCAAGAGGAAGACTCAAATCAATAACATCAGCATGTGTATATGAAGATGTGGATCTGAAGTAAATGCTCAGGGGAATATGCAAGGGATTAATGCCAATCATTTAATCTCTATCCAGGACAGCCACTTCTTGACTGCAGAGGCTCCAAGAGTCAATAACAGCGTACTTTAAATGTGTGTAGTGTTACATCAGGCACTTTAGCTGCCAGGAGTGGTGTTAATGTTGGCCTTTAGTATGTGCCTAATATTATTACTGCAAGTTAAAAAAAAAAAAAAAATTGGCTCAAGTATCAGTTTTACAACCTTGTAATTAGACAACATGCTGTTATAGTAGCAGATCATTGTACTGAACCGTACGAGTAACAGAATAAGAATGACTACAGGGCTGTTCAGACGAATTTAAAGAAATTTAATTTATTCATTCATTCATTAGCCTAACTGCTTTGTCCGATTAAGGGTCACGGGGAAGCTGGAGCCTTTCCCAGAAAGTCTTTGGGCGAAAGGCAGGGTACACCCTGGACAGCTCGCCAGTCCATCGCAGGGCCACACAACCTCTCACGCTTATACTCACACCTACGGGCAATTTAGAGTAACCAATCAGCCTAACCAGCATGTCTTTGGACGGTGTGAGGAAGCCATGCATACACGGGGAGAGTATGCAAACTCCAATGGCCACTGTCCAAACCTCACCCCAGCTGAGGATCGAACCAGCAACCTTCTTGCTGTGAGGCCACAGTGCTAACAACTATGCCACCGTGCAACCCAGCAGGATTTAATTTACCTGAATTTACTTTTTTTATTTATTTTCCTGAAACACACTTGAAACTCCATCATGAAGGGAATGTTTATAAGCTAATGATATATAGAAGCTCATTTCAGACATGAGGAGGACAGATGAAGAAATAATTTAGCCTAAATTAGTTCTGATTTCAACTTGGAAACATGAAAAGTAATTTAGTTGCAGAAGTAGTATCATTTTGGCTGTTATGACATAGCAGAAGGCTAAAAATGTAAGCAGACCTAAACATAGAAAACCCTTTAGTAAGGCACTAATACCAAGCTACAGCCAAACATCGAGTCATCTTAGTCAGCAGAACACCTGCTAATGTGGGTGCCAGCTCTTTGGCCTGGGATCACAATGTTTTTTTTATCAACAATAAAATGTGGATGGAAACAGTTTAGCACAAAGTTATCTGTTATCCGTTTACCGTGTCTCATAGCCAGGAAAGAGCAGCTCTTATATTCACTCTCTGGCCCCAGGTCAGTGCAGTCAACAACTACAACCAGTTTTGTACTGCATATAATGCATCTGTTTGTGTTTGACTGAGTTCATTTTTGGATGTTTGTGTAGCAACATCTGTTAGGCCATTAGTTCTACTATATGATTATGGTGACAGCTGAGACGGTTATTTTAAGGAAGAGGTCAGCATCTACTAACCTGTTGCATCACAATGCCCTCTGTGCGAATGTCCTGCTAGAATGTATATAGATAAATGCAAACGTCATCAGCTGGTAATTAATGTACTGTATCTGTTGAATTAGCTTTGAGGGATGATACCAAAGTTTGTTTTTCATGTGAAAGTCACTAGTTTGGTTTGGAAATATAACCCATTTGTCATAGGATCAAGGTAATTAGTATTTAACACCCACCAACAAGGACTAAAGACACCCAATTTAGTTTTGCCATTTGTTTTAAAAAGTAAAGAAACCCTCTGTCTTTTCTCTCCGAAGCATTAGTTGTTGAAGTCTTGACAGAGAAGAAGACATTGTGTTTGTATTGCAATCAACAGGTGTTGAACAGCTGCTTATGTAACAATGCACAACTTATTGTATCAGATGGATGAGACGATTAAGCCTGCTAGATTACGAAGCAAAGATTGCTATTTTGGAAATGATGTGACGGCGTTGCATGTCCTCACAAGCCGAGAAAGATTCGTTTTCCAAAGTCCCTTCTGTTTTGAAGGGGAATCATTTTAGTGCATGACAAGTAACTGTACTGGCGCTTTAGCTTTCTTTTTCTGTTTCCCTTCCAGTAATTCAGCTGTTTTCTGGAACTGTTTCCACAGGCCGTAAACTTCTGGCAAGTTCTGGTGATGAATGACGAACACACAGAGCGACGGTATTTGCTCTACTTTCTGTTGGGCTGGGGCCTTCCTGTGCTGGTCATCATCGTCCTGGTCATTGTTTTGCTCGGCGGCTTTGGATGGACCATACACGCTGTGTACGGACTCGTGCAAGGAGACGTGTAAGTTGACAATGCACATATATAGAAATATAAATTGACTTAATTAACCTGAGGAAAGGGAAAGGAATGTGGAATCAAAACACTAAATAAGGAGCCTTTTAAAAGAGTCTGAGTCCCTCTTAGTGACAGCAGTTTCCTTTTTGAGCTTAGGGAAACTCCAGTCCACATGAGAGAAAAAAGAAAACACCTGAGTCAGTGACGTCATATGAGGAGGTAGCTTGCCCAATCAGCTGAACGAATAACTGAAGGAGTTTCAGTGTTTACATCCGTGGCCTCACAGAAACTTGAGTCTTCACCTCGGAGGTGGAGTCTCTTAGAAACCATTTACCATACTGTAAACCTAAAACTGAAGCTGATGAGATCATTTAGTAAAAATCTGCACAGTGCTCCTCATTTAGGTGGGTCCACTGAGGTGTACTTCCAGTATATGTTTGTGCCAATTTTCATGCATGCTAGGTGGGAATGGTGAGTGTTTGTCGTACAAAGTTAAACACAGATGAAGTTTGAACCCTTAAATCACACCTTAAATTAGCCAGTGGTCTTAGGTGTGGCTGTTATCCTTGGGATCAAGTGAGTATATGTGTTTCCTGTGGAAGGGTGGGCGGGTGTGAGACAGTGAGTATACACACGAGAGAGTTCAGGACACAGAGGAGTATTCAGTTTCCCGGAGAGCTTACCCTCCTCTATGAGGGAGTGAGGCAGCCTTTGAATTAATTTATTTCCTCTCTGTTGCTCTTCATCAGAGTAAACAGATTACCTCTTGTTTTCTCACCGCTCCAGCTGTCTCAGTTTCACCCTTCATGCGTAACAAACAAGTGTCAAGCTCAGACTTTAATGTCCGAAAGTATTTTTGTTGTAACTGTAACTGTACATTGTCACTTAAAACACTCTTTTTGGTTGTTGTAGCAACTGTTGCGAGACCCCATTTTAAAGTAAATAACAATGAAAAGTAAACAACTCAGAGCCGAACTGTTGGCTTGACTTGATTTGATATTTTTAACATCGTCTATTATGACTGTGGTCCTTTTCATGCCTGACTGCGTTGAAGATGTTAGAATTTTACTAATTCAGCGAGGGTTTCATATTCTGTGGTCTGAAGCTCACATTACTGGCCTGTGTGGTGGGACCTCATTTAATGTTTACCAGTGCACATGCTGGTGATTGAATGTTTTAACTTTAACAGACCTTTGCTTGAGTTTAAGTGTGAGTTAACCTGAAACTGAGAAATCGGAGACAGTTTAATTCAGAGACAAAAGTCAAAAAGATGGTTGAGTGTTGGGAAAATAAGAGAAAAACTATGTTAAATTATTCAGGTTGCACACTTACAGGAAGCATTGGATTTACAACAAAGAAGAATCTAGCCCTTACCAGTTTTATAGTCTTAAATGTGCAAGAAATTTGCAGCTGGATAGTCCTGTGATCAGATCATCCCAACATGAACTGACCACTAATTCTGATTCCTTTAAACTCTTTTGATTTGTTTCATTAACTCTGAATTTGGTCTTCTGTAGAGCACATGTGCTTATTGACCTGTGACCTCATGCTGCCAAATATGAAAAAGTAAAATCCCAGCAGCATTTCTTTAAAAACCCACCATAAAAGGTACTGCTCACTTTGTTTTGTCTCGTTATCTCTACCCTTTACTTCTCTCTCCAACGACAAAGTCAGTGAAGTAGGCCCGTGGGTAATTTTCCTCATCCTCCACAGGAATCCCTGGGATTTCTCTTCCATGTGAGACTTTCAGTACAGTAGGCCCTCCTTCCATCACAAGGTCACAGCAGGACAAATCTCCATTTTCCTGCACATTCTAAGCCATCATTTCACCATCTTGGTGGGAAAAAAGACGATGCCAGGATTTTATTTGGCATACTTCTTCATGTTTTGGCTAGCATAGATCCAATTATTTTACAGCGGCTGCTGAAATCCTGCGGAGGTCCTATCTGTACGGGATGCTCCCACCTAAGCGGGGACAGAGCTTGTTTTGTGAAAAAGACACAGTCGCTTGACTGTTTTCGCTACTTGTTTGCCAGCTCCTGGCAAATAAATAGCAGTTTATACAGGCTTGTTGAATTTCTAGAGGAAACTGTTTCCCTCGGTTTTCTTTAATAAACGCTCCTGGTCGATGGAAGCTGGGAAAGAATTCATGAGGAAAAATAACAGAAATAAAAAGTAGATTATTAACACAATCCAAATGAAAAAAAAACAGATATGAGGAGAAACTTAACTGTAATAAATGATTATGTGGATATCTGTGTAACCACTCCACATTTATCCCCTTGAAAAGCAGGCAATGACTGTGTAGTTATTTGTCCTTTAGTGTAGCTTTGTGCTTTAAATGGGAAACACATGTATGCAGCTCAGGTCTAAGATATTATCTTGCTGTAGCAGCAGACTGACCTGGTTGTTCAGAAGAGTATGGAATATACGTGTTTTGCAGTTTCTGTTGAGCAAGAATCTTGTGAGACTTAGATCGCCTTAGAGGTCCCAACCAACAGATCCGGTTTGTGAAACCTGCAGAAACAACGTCTTAGGGGTAAATATAGAGCAATGAGCGCATTTAATACGTTTTTGTTTTCCCGGAGCTTACGTGTGACCTGACCACATGCCGTACTTAATTCATCCTAGCATGATTTTCTTATCTTACTTCCTTGTCTCTTCTTATATTTTGCCTTTGGTGTTTAAAAAAACATCATGATGATACTAACAGTAAAACCAAATCAATGGCATTTCTATGCTTTTTCTTTCCTCTAGGTGTTTTATCCCAAACATCTATGCAGCTCTGTGCACGGCGGTGCTCGTGCCTCTCATATGTCTAGTTGCAGTGCTGGTTGTCTTCATCCATGCATACCTGGTTACAGATCAGTGGCGTGCCTATGACGACATTTACCGCGGACGGACCAACAGCACAGGTAATAAACCACATTAATGTATGCATCAGTCCAGATTTGAGAAAGATTGTAAAATATATGAGGTAAATATATTAGATTTGACCTTTTTTATCTTGCATAGAACCACAGGACTAAAATGCCTGCACCAATATCTGTTTTTTTCTTTTTAGATAATGTTCAACCCATATTTCACTTATTCCGTCTGTGCTGCGGGTCAGACAGAAACATGACCGCAACTTAACATTCTCGACACCTTGCTGTTTTGAGTAAAATACTGCTGACATTCTCACTTTAATTTAACCACGCCATTTTCTTTGACTGAGGATAACATCCCCAAAACCTTTCAACTAAAACACTGAATACACACAGTGCAGTGATGTTCTAAGATGAATGCAAACAATCTCAAACTTGCACATTATGCAGCTGAAGTGCCTGTGCAGAAATAGCCATCCTGGATTGTGATGGATGTGATTTAGTGCTATTTATTCAGTGCAGTCAGTCACTTAGCCCACACATAAAGATTCAAGCCAAACCCTTGAGCCCCTCATCATCGTGGTTGTAAGCAGTGGCCATCAGTAGGAATAAGCAGGCTTTAGTTTGCCTTGCTCAGTCAACGCCCTCCGATGACAGAGCAAAGCCTGAATTAGTGCCAGTCCCTTGGCAAGCGTGCACTTCGCCCTTTACACTGTGTGTGGCCTCTGAACAGCGAAGAAAATAAAAAACAGTGCTTTGCTAAACCTAAAGTAGTTGCGCATTCTCAGCAAGAAAAGTGTTGAAATGAGTTCTAAGTCCAGATGTTTGCAGAAATATTTACACTAAACCTATTGTGTTCAAGTTCAACTGACTATACTGTAGCTGCGAGAATTAATCAGCATCAGCTCTGATCGGCATTGATGGTAACATACCAGGGTGTAAAAGCTCATTTTTAATGAGGGTTTTGCTCTTAGGCCTGCAAAAGTCTTAAAACTCTCACACTGAGGCTCTGAAACTGATACTATCTACTCACAGACTTTTGCTTAACACTGATTTTACCATTGTGAAAGACAGCTGGTAACTGACCTCCTGTGCAGGGTCGACATATGCACTGCAGTTTAAAACAATAAATTAGCCTGTCTCAACATTGTGGTCATTGCAAATTATAGTCCAACACAGAGTGCAAGAAACGGCATAATGCAATACCTTCATATTGATGGAACGGTTTGGTCTTGTCCTTGTGGACATAGCAGTAGTTACTGGCCTTAATTCCAGTTATGTGAGAATATTACATACCTCAGTACACTGAAGCTAAACCCAACTGGTTGGGACAAGATTTTATCAGACTATTTTAGCAAGTCAGTTCACTTTTGTTTAAAAAAAAAAAAAAAGAAGAAAGAAAGAAAGTCTGTTCATTTTTTCCAAATTGTTGTCTGAAGTTCAGCTTCAGTTTGCTTTTAATGATGGTCACACATATAAGCTTCCACTTTCTGATTAACTTTAACACACACATCGACAACTGTTCATGTAAAATTTGAATTCAGTCTCGACTTTCCAAACCAGTTGATATATGTCCAGAACCTGTTAAACAGCAGATACCATTTGGACAGTAAGTGGTAAGGTTGCATTTTCAAATTCCTCTCTTCAGCAAACAAGATGAGATAAGCCGTGGGCTAATCTGTGCATGTGTGAGGGTGAGAAGCCCACATGTAAAACTCACAGGACTGTGTGAAATATGGCAGGACCTCTGACGTCAGTGAAATCACTCTGGTGTGCCAGTGTCCTGTTTGAGCACGTTCTTGAGCCCATTTGCAGGCATAAACTTGTGTTTCTGCCTCTTTGTCCAATTCAAAGCTTACCAGCAAAACTCACCAAATGGTATATCAAAAGACCATCTGTAAACCCTTATGACATCAAGTGAGTCCACAATACACCTTGTTCTTTTGAGACAGATATTTTTATGGTGCCAAATGTTCACTCATCCCACTGAGGAAATTTGGGGGGAAAAAAAAGAGGAAATATATGTAGTGAAAAGGTTTTATTGTTATGTGTTGTTGGGCTTACATTGTGTTTGAGTTTGTGAATTAGCTATTTGTGCATGAAGACACGTTTTCACATTTACACACTAATGGTATTGTTCAATAATGTTGAAATGAAAACTGTTGTGTAAATGCTTTTTTACTTTGGATAAAAACTGATTTCATAATCTGATGCCTGGCACGGATCCAGTGAACAAATCCTCAATGAGAAAATTTAATAATTCAATATATTTGATTATTTTGCTGTGTTTGTCCCATTTGTTCATCATTTCTGGTTTTAATGCATCCCACTCAGCACACGCTTGTTATTACTGGTTTTTAATGCAACTGCTGACTTCTGTTCGACAGTAAAGTCAAGTCTCGCAGTGTCCCCTTCTAGTTTTGTCTTGTTACGCTATGAGTCTGTACTGATCAAAAATAAACATGAGTTTGTGGAGGAAAACAGCTTCCGCTTCGTTGTCTGGGTGGTATTGACATAAACATTGACATAAACAGTCAGTCAGTATTTTACAGACAGTCCTCATTTGGTTCTGGAAACCTGTTCTTGCTGTGGGAACTCTGCTCTGTCCACAGACTGGAATGTGCTTACATTGTTGGAAAAATCTAACCAGGGAGGGAGGGAGAAGGAGACATAAGTGCAAGATGAAAGGAAGATGGGGAAAGAAGTCTGGGCTTGTAGCTGAAAGTTGGAAAAGAAACAAAAAATGTTCTTAAGCTGCAGCACTTATTAAATTCATTTCTTAACTGTGAAAAAAACAAAACATAAAAAATAGGAAAAGTGTGTGGAGATTGGGTGCAAAGCTCACTGAGACTAAATGTGAAATAATAACAGCAATAGAAAACAATAACCAGTGTATCAGTAAAAAGTTCTTCTAAGAAGTCAGTCTCAGAGTCTCCCTTTACCTCTGACTACTCCACCCTCCGGAAGCCCACCAGAAGCTTCGACAAGGACGTTTAAGTGGACTGAAACAGAATAAATTTGCTGCTGGATAAGAAGCAGAACTTGGAGCATAGTATGAATGTGGTTATGGAAGTAACACCTAAGTGAGGGCTTTTTGTGTAAACTCGGGCCCCATGCCCTGTGTTTCCATCCTACTTGTGAAGTGAACTGTACACTGTGTCCTACATAACACATATAAGCAGAATCCAACCTGAGTGACTCAGCACTGGGATTTTAAAACTAAAATTTCCCTTAGGATTCAAAAGCCAATTTATAGCCGGTCTTTGTTTTTAATGTTTTTTTTTAACAATGTTTAAATTGATCACACTTTGCCATTTAATGTCATAAACTTTATTCCAAATGTTCATGTTGAAAAATGTGTAAATGTGGAGCATATATGACTACTGTGAATAGCACAGCAGGTTTTCAGTCACAGAATAATTACATAAAGTGCAGTGCAGCAACCTGTAGCCTCAACCTCAACCTTAAACCCTGATACATACACACATACACACACACATATATATATTTTTATATATATATATATATATATATATATATATATATATATATATATATATATATATATATATATATATATATATATATATATATATATATGTGTGTGTGTGTGTGTGTGTGTGTGTGTGTGTGTGTGTGTGTGTGCGTGTGTAAAAATATTGAGATTGCAGACATTCTGTGCCCAGCAGGGGTAGTTTATTCTGTTTGGGTGTGGATGTTATCACCTTTTATCTTTATCTTAGAAAATGAGACACAGTGTGGTGGCAGAGAGTGAAACAAACATGTTATCATCATCTTTGGTCCGAAGTCAAACTTACATCACTGTCACATTAAGTTTGATGCTTACAACGTGGGTGTGTTTTGAAGATTATGTTGTGATCCATAATAAAACTTGAGTAATGCATTACACCTGTTACCTGTAAACAAATATCCTTCCCAGTTTCTTTGGGTTTTTTTTTTAGAAATCAATGCTCATTTCATTCAAGGTTTTAAAAAGAAAAATTGTTAAATGGGTTTTATGCAATTATTCCTTTCAACAACTACTACCATCATGTCCTTTTTAATTCCTGTCAAACCGGATAGAAACGTTCTCCTTTGTTCTGTCTGTCATGGTAAAGTCAGTTAGTTAAGTCAAGCCAGTCTCTGCTTCAGTGTTGCTTTTCTCTTGAAATGTTTCATTTTAAAACCTGAGAAGTACAAGAGAAAAAATGCTAAATTCATAGTATCTTCCATTGAAAGGTCAAAGGTCAATCCCAAGCCATAGTTGTCATCTCTACTTGTTCGGGATGACAAGCTTTAAGTGGTCAAAACGTGACACCACTTGCTAAAGAAGAGCTCATGTTTGGTGCGCTAGCAAAAAAAAAAAAAAAAAAAAAAGATATTTGTCATAATCTTCTATGAAATAAACACTTTGCACAGTGCATAGACACTTCAGGTAATGCTGTGCATACTGTGGGGTGTGTTGCTTGCTTTTGTAGCAAGTGTTGGATTACATTTATGTTGGCGTGTGCGAGAGTTACATGTAGTGTTTGCAAACATGTCACACCTGTTACAGCTGTATGTTGCCTGTAATGAGTGTCCAAAGTGATCACTAGTTATTTCAGTCACAACTGCTAAGTCATGATCTTACATTCTTTTCTCTTACCATATGAACTATTCCATCTTTTAGAGTTTATTTCTCCATTTTCTTTTTAAAAAGCACCTCCATCTTGCTTTCTACCACTGCTGTTTGATTACACGAGGCTAAACATGCTTACACCTCAGTTGCTGCTACTATTTTAACAAGCAAAATGACTACATTCACTGTTTGCAAGATCAGTATCAGTACTTCTTATTCATTTCCCTGCATTAGTGTCACCATGACAGCTCAGCAGATGGAGTTCTGAGTGGACAGTCCAGCTCTTTAGAGTGCATGCTTTGTAGTGTCATACATAAGTATGTTTGTGCGGCTGAGGTTTGCTCATGTCTCCTCTCCAGCAGCTGTTGCTTTAATCTGGGTCCACATGAGCCCGCATTAATACCACATGGACTCAAAGGGCTATTGGAGCAGAAAAGTCGTACACCACTGTTGAATAAGGGCTGTAAGAGCCGGCTCATTAAACAGCTCTCAAGGCTTTCTAATCGCTCTAACATCCTCTCAGTTTCTCCTCACTGCCTTGCTTTTCAGTTTATCAGGCCTTTTAGGGTCTTTTTTTTTTTTTTTTTTAACAAGTCTGTTTTACACTGATAGAATCACATCAGACACAGTGTGTTTTGTTTTGTTTTTTTACTTATTCTTTATTTGGTACTGCTATTGTTTTTAAGTCTGATGTTTTTATTTGGTCTTCAGAGGTGCCGCTGGTCCTCTACCTGTTTCTGCTCATCTCACTGGTCTGGTTGTGGGCTGGACTCCACATGGGCTACAGGTACCTATGGATGCTCATCCTGTACGTCATCTTTAACTGCCTGCTGGTGAGAACATTTTGTTTATTGTTTGCATACTTGCTTTTTGTCTTTTCTCTTCAATAATATTAGCATTTTTTTAAAAAAAAAAAATACACCCATTGCTAAATTTTAATTGCAAAGATTTGTTGTATTAAAATTGTGCTTATGCAATGTATCAACAAGATTAAAGTACCTATTATTTAATTGTTTGAATGCAACATCAACCTGTCTTTGATTTCCAACTTTAACTCAGTGAAGCTTAGATGTCCTCAATTGTATGATATGTGGTCCCCATAGTCTGTTTGAAAGTTGGACTGCTTTTGTTGGGCAGAAATAGCGTGTATTTACAAATCAGAGTAAGGTGTGAAGTTAATGCATTGCTGGTACACCTTGGAGTCAGTATTGGAACTGGTTGTACTGCTGGGTTGGTACCTCTTTAGGTCAAGGTTAAGTCAGCTACACTTGACCTTGGCGCCTCTCCAACCAAGGTTGACAATATCATTCAGCTGATGTTGCAACACTACCTTCCTGTGTGTCAGCGAACATGGATGCAGCACTATTTGTTCAGCATGAATTTCCCAAAGGGAACAGCAGTGACATACAGCAAAAGTATCTTCTTAGTGGCAATAAGGTGCAATGACTATGTGGTAAGAGGTTTCGATCAAACTCTTTCTCAACTGGTTGCTCTTGCCTTTACTTTAACGTTGTGTTCTATAAAATCAACAAACAGAGAACCCATGTGTGCAATAGTTTCCTCCTACCCACAAGACGTGTGTTAGTTTAAGGTTAATAGATCACCTTTTACATGTAAGTCGCTTTGAATAAAAGCATCAGGCAAATGGCAATAGAAAAGAATACAATGGAATACTGTCACTTAATATCTCCCCACAGCTGGAAAACATCAGATTTCTTCAGTTTCACTATGTGACGACCATTACGCCAGTCACAAAATAAATAAACACAAAAACAAAACAGGACTAAAGTGTATATTTGTGCAGAACAGTTCAAAAACTGCACAAAATATAAACAACCAAACAATGAAAGTAGCTTAGTTGATGAGCACCGTTGATTAATAATAATGTGAGTATCCTTTTTTTTTTTTTTTTTAAATGAAAAATTAAGCTTAAAATGGAGCAGAATTTCAGCAGAATGTATGTAATAGGTGTCCATATCATTGAAATGTGATATGACCAAAAGGCGGTACTGGCTTTACATGGTCTCTGACTTTGACAGATTTTTTTTTCAAGGAGTGCACATTTACATAGTAACAGTCTCTTGTGATTTTTAATGTAAATGCAACCACTCTCACAATGTTGAGAAAGGGTTAAGGTAAGACAGAAAAGCTTAACCTCTTCACCACCTGCTGAATGCATGATCCTGTTTTAAGATTTTGCTCATATCTCCCACTAAGAATCAGGACCTGGGTAGCACAAACAACTTGTATGATCTTCCAAATGCACTTTAAGCCTATTAAGGAGTCCTGCAGTGAGTTTTAACTCTGTTTTTTGGCTTTTGTATGGCCTCAGGATGTTTTCTCAATTAAAATTATTGTTAAAAGGATCTAGTTTTGTAATGCCTTTTTTTAGAGGTGACTTGTAATGTCTTGCCTATGAAGATGTGCATGAACATCACCTGGCCTCTCTCACAATGCATTACTTTCTTTCTACTGTCAATGTGGTCTCTTCTGCCATCATCTCAGAGACACCATTTGTCTGTAAAGTGGAAGGTCTGTTGTAACCTGCGGTGATATGTGGCATCCACATGTCAAAGACAACAGTGCTGCACCAAAGTAAATTTCTCCCGCTGGTGCACTGACAAATTAAAAGAGGTGATGTCATCAGCAATGGTCGATGTCGCACTTAGCACTTGTTTGCCGACTCAAGTAAGGATTATCTCACTCTGTGACATGATGTGGTCAGTTTCCTCTGGTGATCACTAGGCTGAAGGTGCGCGTGGTCTTTTGTCATAAGACTGAAACTGTAAATTACACATTCATTTTTCAATCAAATTATTTTTATTTGTTTTACTGTGTTCAACTGACCTGTCCAAGCTCATGTATAATCCACCTTCAATTAGAAGCATCCATGCACTCACACACACACACACACTACAGCACATAATAGAGGTTTTATAAAACCGAAAGGGATCATGCTCACCTAAAAGATTTTCTCGATTTGCTTTCAGTTTGCCCATCCTCCTTTCACAAAGCACAACAACATGTGCTAATCAGGAAACTTCCCAAACTCTGGTAGACAGAAAAAAAAAACCTTGTTAGGACAGAACTATGGCCATTGATTTTCTGTCCAGGTGAGAACACTGCAACCTCAAAGCTCTGATTAAAGTGGGGGCCTCTGGGGTCTGCAGTAGGAATGGGGTTGATTCATCAGAGTGAAAACAGGAGCACTAAAGCTTAACCATGTGTGAGGACACTGATTAGCAGGAGCAAAACACTCATCCAACACAGTTTACACAAAGTATCACTGAAAAAAGCGACTGTGTGGAGATGGTATTGAACAAATCGGGGTTGTAATAATTAGATTTGTAATTTTTGTATGTATGTATGTTTTTTTATGAGCCAACCTTATTTTTGTCACATTAATGGAGAATTAAGGTGATTTTTTTTTTGTTGTTGTTTTTGGTTGGATGAAAGCTAACAAAAGCAAGTAAGATCCTGATAAACAAGACTGACAATGTGTTTTCTTACCACTCTGCACACACTTGGAAGTCATTTTATTAAGATGAATGACACAAAAAAGATTTTCATACTCATTTTGGTGCAACAGGAAGACCTTTCGACCATACGGCTAATTAGCTGTTTAAAGATTTAAATTACTACACAGTGAATGAAAAGGCTCATACTTATGCTACATGATCACCTTTTTATGTTTGCATATTTATTCTACTTGTTGCTGTGATTTTTTTTTGTTATTGAGTTTTATCACTTTGAGGCTGGAGGATTTTACAGTGCTGAAGTGGTTTTTGTTTCCTTCATGCAGTGAATTTTCCATTAGAAGATTTTTCCATTTCTACCTTGTTGTTGTTGTTGAGGTAGTTATGTGGCACACCACCCTGCTGCTAATTACTGGCCATTATTAAACCGCTGCAGATGTTACAGCTGTGCATGATTGTGTTTGTGTTGCAGAGTGTGCAAAACTCCTCATTCATTGAGCGTTGTGAAAACAACCTGCAGTTTCCAGCTTGATGTTCAAGAGAACCAAACTTAAAAGCAGTTCCTTTTGAGAAGAACTCATTTTCAATCCGCAGCTTATATCGTTTTTTTCATCCATCTTCACCAGCTCCATGCACTCCCTTTTCTGTTGTGCATCTGTGCCTCATCAAGCTGAATTAAAAAACCATAATTAAATCACCACAACACGACCCCTCGTTATCTCCTCCTGATGCCGATAAGCCTTACCTCATTATATTGGAAAAGTTAAAAATATCCACAGCTGTGAAACAGAACCATTCTTCATTGCAATTCAGTGCCACCCCCGACTTCCTTATTTGACCTTCTCTAAAAATAGAACACAGGATATGTGTGTGTTAATGTGGAAAAGAATATCCAGGACCCAAAGAGTGCTCGCACAAACATCAGCTGCGTGAAGCCTGGAAACACTAAAGACTGAAGAGAAATAGTCCCGTTTTGTAATCACAGATTTGCAAAGAACATAAATCTTTTTTTCCAATTCAAAGATTACAGCAGATCAAGTTCAGTCAAGAGCTGTTTTGCAGAACTTGAGGAAATTTTTTTCTTTAGGTATATATATATATATATATATATATATATTTTTTTTTTTTTTTTTTTTTAAGCAGATTTTTTCAGCATCTTCTCTAAATGCGTTTTTATTAATCCTTTAGACTTCATATGCTTCTTTCTATGGTGCGCCCATCTTCCTAAAGCATCTTCCCTTTCCTTTGCACTCTAGTCAGAGTTGTGCTGTCCTTTCTGACGATCGGGGACTATTGTAGTAAAGCCTGTCCCTCACGCTACACTATAAGATAACAATAGATAGATAATAATATTCACACCCAGAAATGAATACACACCTGGCTTCATTTGTTTGATGGGAGGTACCTGTCCTTCCCAGACTTATTAAACAGAAAAAAGCAAACAAAAAGTCATAGCCAGCACAGTCACTGTGCACAGCACTCCGCCCAGCTCCTCTTGCACCCACGGTGACTTAGCTCATCTCCTAGGGGACATGGCGTAAACTCCTCATTTTGCAGTTTCAGCTCGCCTACCTGTCCTCAGAGGCACACTCACACATTGCCATGCACAGACACAATGTGTTTATTCTTAATATCTTAGTGTGACAATTTCAGAAAATACTGGGCAGTAAAACACAACTAATGACCTGTAAGGTGTGTCATGTGTTTTTCATCTGTTTAAAGCGCTTTTTTCCTTCTCATTGTGCAGCTGCTGCAGCTTTACAGTGCACTCATAAACACAGTTTCCAGTTCGGATTCGTGCAACCATCCACCCTGTTTTTAGGATGCCACTCTGTGGAAGCAAGTTTTGGTTATATGGATAATGTTTATTTCTTTGTCTGGCAGATTTATTCTTTATTAGTGACGTGATCTATTGTTTCTGATGAAAGATGCAACTTCAAACTTAAAACCTTTAAGATTTGAGCTTTGGAGTTCTTTGTACCTTCAGTACCTTCTTTTAAAGACAATCATTGTGTCTTCTGAGGTTTATGGATAATTACTTTAGAGTTATATTTGGTTTTCTTATGGTTATAATAAAAGATTTATGTGATTGTTATCAACAATTAACTTCTTACCCATTTCTTGGCATTTTAAGTCAGTCCTTTTACACATGTATTTATATAGTAGGCAACATTGCCTACTGGATGATAGGAGTGCAGGGGCTCGGTGTGTGGAGAGAAATTCCCTTCAGGAACAATAAAGTCTAAGTCTAAATTAAAGATATTTTCAGTGGGTAAAAATGGACTCAGTCCTTTTGTGCACCTGTGTTCACACACACATTCACATGATTGTGCTTTGCTTTTTAGAGCATTCCAGCTCTGTCTGCAGCTGACGTCATCACCTGGTGATGACTGTTGTGAAATGCAGGATAGCTGTGTGGCATTTGGCATTCTGGTGTTTTTGGGTAGTTCACAGCCTGGTGCTGTTGACTGAGAAGATTTAGTAATGACAAAGACGTAGAAGAAACAGAAATGCCAATGATGTAATGGCCCAGCAATGAAGTAATTTTTTGGTAATGGTGCTAGAGCAGTGGTTCTCAAACTGGGGTCTGGGCCCAAGGTGGGGGTGGGGGGATTAGAGCAAGGCTGAAAAAAACCTAGGAGTTTTTAGCACTGGACCAATGGGAAATGGGGATGAATCAACAAGAGAGACTTTAAGTACAAAAAATAGAAGAAAATATATGGAGCATATCTGCCCCTGCTTGACCAGGTAATGGGCAATAGTAATAATCAATGGTGGGTAATGATGACTTTTTATCCTGAACACAAAGAAAAGCCTGTAGGTGACTTTTGAAATAAATAAACTTTCCAACTGTCATAACTAGCAGAGTATTTTTACTAAAGCAGCGTCCATCTCATTGAGTACTCAGCTCACCTGAAGTAGTTGGCAGAGATTCTAGGTTTAAAATATTTATAATATATCACACTAAAGCAGAAAATGGATAATAATACTGACACTGGCTAGGTTTTAACTATAGTCAACTAATAGTTACTAATGACGCATTTCTTAGTATGTTCTTTGATTCATGTGACTGGAGTGGGGGGGCTTGACATTATTGCTGTTGATGAAAACTGGGACCTGTAGAAAAAGTTAGGGTACCACTGTGCTAAAGGATGCTGTTGCTATTGACAATTATGTCAAATAAGCTTTATAGTCACAGAAAGTCCAAGTAGAAGACCAAGTAACATGATTCCATGTGCAACCAACAGGCAGAGTGATGGGCTACTTAATTCTTAATGCGTATGAATGCTTTCTCTACAGGGCTTGTATGTGTTTGCCGTCTACTTCATAATGCATAACCAGCTGTGTTGGCCAACTAAAGCCAGTTACACTGTGGAGATGAGTGGCCATGATGGTCCTGAAGCCACGTACCAGGGAGGGGGACCCACTACTGTAGGAGGCGACATCAGCAAATCAACTCAAAATCTCATCAGTGCCATGGAAGAGGTACACATGCATGCACACACGCATACACACACAGTGCTTGATGAGCCATCAAGTAGAAATTAAAGACATCTCTTTTTTTTTTTTTTATAGCTTACATCTAAGGATGTTCTGATTCCTAAAACTGTAGCTCATATTTTTCTGGCTGCATCCGAGTTTTCTCAACACTGATGAGGAGAAAAACATATTCTGCCCTCTCAATTGCAGCGTCATATATGGCACGTGGTTGAGAAAACACAGCCAAACTAGGAGTCAATTCATCTGAAACTAAAATGAAAGCACTAAGGTGACTTTCTACTCAAGTAAAATTAAACTCACATGTGTAGAAATCTTCTCATTTTGAAGCAAATAGTTACTTGTTTATATGTACCTTGAATTAGTTTTTTGCTGACTTTGTTAACATCTGACAGGGAATGAGACAGTGTCTGATATTTGTTTTTAGACAATTTTCACATGCTGCTATATATTTGATCAACAAAGCAGATAATGTCCAACAAAACTGTCCTTTTTCTTGTACTAAAGGCTGAATAAGCCTCTCCTAAGCTTCAAATAATTTCTGTATTCAGCCTCAGCAGAATGTTGCTCAGATTTACATGATTCATCTGTATCAGGTCCTGATTCATCTCCTTTGCCTGCTCATGGCGTTTGACGAAACGGCTGCCTAGCTGTCTTCGTAGGACGTAACATCTGTTCTTAGTGTTCTTGACTCATTTGCCTTCTTGCTTTTACTCTGTTGTGAAAGCCATTACAATTCTGGCAATGTAAAAATATATTAAAATAAACATTCAAAGTACAGACAGAAATGCTTTTTTTTCCATCCCTGCAACATGCTCGTGTTTTCAGAACTCTGTTTCTCACCCAGTTTGTTTTGGTGGACATGTAAACCAAAATAGCAAATGTAATATTGAGCTTGTAAAAACTCACATTTTTCTTTCACTCTTTTGATATTTCACTCTCTTGCTTTGCTTCACTTTCTCAGCGTCTCCCTTGGTCAGTTTTGATCTCCCTTGTCTTTTTCCCATGCCCTCATTCCCATGGCTCTGTTTGCCCATTCCTGGCCCTCCATCTTACATTTCTCACATCAGTTGAGCGTGATTCCACTAAGAACATTCATACTCGTTCACTCAGACTGCTTTCACACTGGATCGCCTTATGTAAAATGTAGTATGTGCAAATTCATGTGTGTGTGGCAGTTTTCATGACTCCCACCTCAGCTCCTCTTTTGACCTTTCTTTCAGACTGGCACATCGCATGTGAGCAAACACTGAAAGCACTATGTACTAACACATGCAGCACTTGTGTAAGAACTCCTCAGCAACTTTTTCCCTGGAGAATACCCTATAAGGAGAGATAACAGGAAGAAGACAGAGGCTGGTTTAATTTTGTTCCTCTTGGGAACTCACCCCTCTGTTTCTGTTTCTCGAGCTTACTTCCACATATTCCTCATAATCTTGTTTTATTCATGAAAGCACACTTCTGCCTTTTTTTAAGATTCAGCTGCAGTGTAGTCAGAAAAATGAGAGTCCAGACAGAGATACCTATGAAAGCCAGTGAGAGTGTGTGATGAGTAAGTATTTAAGGAAGGAATAAGATCCTGAAATTAGTGTAAGAACATATATGTTGGCCAACTCTTTGGCATCCATGTTTTGCTTTCTCTCAGAAATGATGTGACAGGTTTGAGGTGCTTAGTTCAGCACACTGGGACATGCTGTACCAGTCACTACCTGGCAAGGCTTGTACCCAGACGCTCACACATTTATATATGTACATGGGTAAATGAAGAATTCATAGTGAAGGAATAATTAAAGAGATTTGTCTGCAAAGATATAAACATAATATAATATTTTATCTCCACCATCTTTTCTTTATGGTTTTTATTTCCACTTTTATTTTGCTGAGTCATAAATAAACCCCATTAAAAAACACCAAATAAAATGCATCTTGTTGGCATTTTCCTTTTTTAAAATGTACTTATTTATAGGTTTTATACAGTGTTTAGCCTAACTCTGCAGGCAGCACAATTATATGACTTTTGGTTAGATTCAATATGAAACACTAAAGTCACTGACCTCCTTGTCACCCCGTGCACCCCCCACTATAACCCTGTGTAACCCTTAGAGCTGCTCGGATAGCCTGCCCTCTGCCTGACCTAACTCATGACAGTCATGATTACATGGCTGACAAATGCAGCTATTTTCTGAATCAAACAATTGTGGTTTATTGCTGTGTATGAGACCTTATTTTGCACTGCGTTCATCCTCAGGTTAACTTTTTACACACAATAAATAAACTTTATAGGTTCTATAAGGTACTTCAGATGTTTCCCATTGAATACATTTATTGTTGTATTCATGTTTAATACGTTCATGTTTAACTGCTGTGATGTATCAAAATGAAATTTTGCAAAACTTCAATTTGATATTTGATTTTTTGAATTAAATAACTGATTTTGTATTTATAAAATAAAAAAATGGGTTTTTTTTTAAGTCAAGCTTTGAGGCAGCAGTTGCAGGAAAACTTGTGTTGTTTACTGGTTGGATAATGATGTATGTCTGTGTGTGTGTCAGGTATCAGCAGACTGGGAGCGAGCTTCCTTGCGGCCCAGTATGCAGCCCAGCAGCGTGTTCAAACCCAGTCCTGTGATGGGGACGTACACTACAGAGGGTAGTTTTATCAACACCAACCTGGTCACCGCAGACGAGGAGTCGCAGGAGTTTGATGACCTCATATTTGCCTTAAAAACTGGTGAGAACGATCATTCAACCGTAGACAGGCTAAAGCCTGTAATGAAGTTACTTCATTTCCAAATTAATCCTAACACAAAAAAGTCATTTTATTTGTTGCATCTTGATTTTAGTTTAAACAGGAAGGTCCCGACAACTGCAACACAAATTCCACCATAACAAAAACAAATAGCAGGACAACAATCTAATGTTTATTTGGGTATGATTTCTGGAAAATAATTAATCAAAGACAAAAATGAAGTTAGAAAAACCAAAATACCCTGTGGCACTATTTATATTTGTTTATTCTAATGTTAAAACATTTAATTAAATCAATGTGTTACATTCTTGGTTAATCAGAAACCTGATCTGTTGCCATATTCAATATAAAACTGCCATTTAACACTTTGTGCAACGTATTCCCACAAGATATACAGAAGGAAAGATTGGAGCAAAAGGTCACAGTAATCCAGCCTCTTCTATTTCTCACAAGATCCTTTTAAAATAAAACCAGTTTATAAATAAAAGTTTAACCAGCTGGGGTTTAGTTAACAGATGGACTGGATGAAGTATGTGTGTGTGCGCCTGTGCATGTGTCTGATTATTTTATGTGTGCACACAGCAGTATCTGCTGCATTCATTAATTCACAGACACCATTTCTGCTTAGTCATGTCTCTGCTCATCTTAAATGTTTCTGCTGTTGTGTAAATTAGCCTTCTTGTGTTTCACTGCTCAATATGTTCACTGATATGTAACCACCATGAGTACATACACATGCATGCACACTTCCAATAAGTACGTTGCTATGAAGCGTCTGAATGAGTAAAGTCATTTTTACACATCTGAACATTTTCTAAAGAGAAGGTCTTTTGCTGCAGACATTTTGGCAGTTCTTACCAGTTCTTACTTCAGTTCTTACCTGAAATCTCAGCATAAATCACTATTGATCCACAGCTTCAAAAACAAGTATTAAATTCATTCTGAGACACTTAAATGTAATTTAGGCTTCTGCATGTCATTGTTTAGAAAACTAGATGCATATTTTCCTCACATTAATGGAAAAAGCAAATGTCTTTCTCTCCTGATGTTGGAGAAATAAGGGATATGTAAGTGGGAAAGACCAACCTGACGAGCCCCTGAAGTTAATACAGCTGTGGCAACTCAAGTTAAAGTTAATGTCTTATTGACTTCAGAGAAAAAATTAACTCTTAGGAAAAAAGAAATTATTGACAGCTATTGAGTAAACATTAAACAGTGCAGTCCAGGTCCTCCTGCTTCAGACACAGCACACACATAGTCTAAATTAGATTCCTTCATAGCAGGTGTGAGATTGAGAAACACAGGATTAGGCTGAGAAGGCAGTGTTACATCCAGTAACACATGTATGTGTGTGTCCTCTTATTAATTTTATGGTAAGAGGTAAGTTCAGAACAGGATGTGTGTATCCATGTTTCTCTTCATCACAAGTAATCTGAGAGGTGAGCTGGGATACTTGTCTCTGACCAACTCTTTTCTTGAGGCGTTCCTGCTGTCCTGAACAACTGTTGTGTTCAGCCTTTAGACACAGCTGTAATTTATCAGTGGCAAACTCAGCACTTTGTAGTTACCAATCATATCACTCGGAGGGACAAAAAGGCAAGTTTGCAAGATTTAATTTCATCAAAGCAGTCTGCTCTTCCCAGGTCTTTTGGCATGGACTCAAGAAATTAAACCCAGCCAGTACGTAGCCTTGGCCATGTGGAAAATAGAAAGCTAATTTAAAACTTCTTGAAATCTTCTGCAAAATTTCAGTTAATGATTGAATCACCTTGATGCTGCACATTCAAAAACATTTTCCCTTTACTCACTTTCCCTGGTGACCTCTGACCTTCTCTTCCTTCGAACGTGCCACCCTGAACGCATCGCCAGGTTTTAAGTCAATCTCTCAGTCAGCAGTAAAGATAATTTCCTCATCAGAATTACATAACGGGACACCACCTGACAAGGGTCAGTGAGCAGTGCTGTAATGAGGGTCTTCAAACACTTCATTTGGTAGTGAACCATTAAAACACAAACAGAAGCTCACGAATACTCCTAACACATGTCCTGTAGTACCACTGATAGCTGATCATTAACACACTCACAGAACAAGGCCACTTAACATCAGATTTTTGCTGGAACGGGACAAAAAACCTCTTGTTTGTATTTGTTCCATTGAAACATAATGAGCTATTTAAGTGTCCTGCTAAAAATAATTATAAGGATTTATATATAAATTTAAAAAAGAAAAGATTAAATGTAAAAACATACAGTATAACATTTTTTCTGTTGATTTTCATTGAATACTAGCAGTCGAGAGCATGCGAACTGCAATCAGCTCAATAGTAAATTTGTAGCAGAATTTCTTTCATAGTACTGTGCAGATCATTATGAGCTTAACTGCAAATAGACAAATATTTAAACTTCCCATTCAACTCTTATCCAGGTATCAGAATTAAAAACTTTAAGTAAATATGAGGATGGAGAAGATGGCATCATGATTTCATTTCAAGTATTAGTGAAAGTATTTGCATCGTTTCATGGAAATCCCTGGGCTGCAGGCAAATCCAGGGATTTTGTTTGATATACCAAAACCAAACGTGTTTATAGTTCACACAGTTAATGTTTTACCAACAGGTCTGCTTAACAACTTCTCCTTTGATACACAATGACTGATTTAGTTTCACTGTACATCAGTCTATCGGCTTGTTCCATTCACATCTCTTTACCATGACTGCTCTGATAAGGCAAGTTACAGTCTGCTGGATGATACAGGTTTGATTACATAATAGCACAATAGCACAAAAGGCACGTACTAAACTAATGAGGCTGTAAGTTCCGTTAACTTACTGATTTACTAAGCTTACTGAGAATAGATTATACCAAACGGTGTCAAAATGGCCATTTTGGAGACTTCCCCTTAACTGTCTGCACCAAGAGCTCTCTGATTTCTGTCCACTGCACTTTTTCAGAGTTGGCCTTTGCAGTAACACTTAAACTGATATTTACACAGCTTAACAAATCTCGCAAGTGTTCCCTTTGCTGTGACTCCTAAAGTATTTAACTATAATTTGTGGTTACAGAGACAAACTTATGTCATTATGGGTTTGAGCAGAGGCCTAAAAAACTGGCCTCATATGTGAAGAAAAAATAAATGAACAGAAATTCTTGCAGTTGCTGCTTTTAAACCTTATTGTGTTTAGATATGAGCGTAATGTAGATTATTTGAATGTTTTTCAGGAACCGGCCTTAATGTCAGCGATAATGAATCCATTCCTGGAAGCCACGATGGAGGGAGTGTAACCAACTCTCAGATAGTTGAGCTGAGACGAATCCCCATCGCTGACACACACCTTTAACCTTTCCAGCACACACAGATCCCATGTCCTGTGTTTTTCATTCCAGAAAGATAAATTACGAGACAGTATTTTTTTATTGGAAGATTCTTTGCACTAAAACAGTTTCTGTAATAGATCAATTTCATATAGATGTTTGATACTGTATATTATTTTTATCTGTTTAATTATATACAGAAATGTTTTACTAAATCTTTTTTTTCAATCCTTGATGGAGTTATTTTCTGAATGTATATTTTGTTCTTTTAGTTGTTGTTTTTTTTTTTTCTGTAGAGGCTTTCAGATCTGCTCCATAAGCACAACCTCTGCTGCTGAGGATGGAGATTGTGTAACATTGTTAATAAATAATATCCCACATATTTTACATAAGGATGTGCTGATTTCATTTTTACAGCTCATAATCTGTCACACAGACACATTTCTACCGAGGGAGGGGAGTTCTCTGAGGGTTATGTAAGTAGCTTTCTTAAGAGTTCAGAGGTCCCGCCCTCTTGACGGATGCTTTGTGAGGATGATCGGCACACTACAGGAATTTCACAAACCAGTTCCACACCGAGAGGACATCTGCAAGTATGTCTGAAAAACAAAATGTAGCCATTTTCAATGTTAAATTTGTTTTGAGTATTCGCTGCTCTTATCTGTTGTCTTTTAAACGATACATTAAAGCAAAGGCTCAAGTTTAACTTGTTCCATAAAAATCTAATAAACAGCAAAGAAATACAGAAAGCCACTGTAATAGCAGCTTATTTATCACAGCTACCCTCACAGGTGCATGGAGGAGAGTTGAGGTCATGATCCCAACCAATAATGCGAGCTGCAACCATGAGATGTGAGTGTACTGCTTTTGCAACTGAAGAACCAGCTAAATAAAGTTGTTTTGATGAGCTCCCTTCACACTGGCTGATAGATGAATTCTCTCCACTGCTGGCAAATGGTAATGATGCCGTGGAGGAATTTCCACTGATTGTGCATGACGCAGTTGCGTTTTATTGAGGATGTGAATCAGAGCCAGTGTTTCCATCCTTTGGGATCTATAAAACAAATTGATCCAGCTAACTAAAGTGGGGGATACGGCATGGCTGGAACTGCAAAAAAAATTTTTATTTTTTTTTCCACATTTTTATTTTTGTCTCTGGAGCAATATTCCAGGCTTTAGGTAGATTGCACAAGCAAACTTTGAGTCCAATGGAAGGGGGAGAAGTTATCCCAGACACCTATACATTTCTGACCTGAGGTACTGATTACGTCACTTTGAGGCTCACGCTTTGTTAGCACGGAAGTATTGTACTTCAACAGCAACAGCCTCTGGGTTTGATTTCTCCATCTGCATCTGAGCTTGTAAAAGTTTGGTGCTCTATTAATTGTCATGTAACCTTTCCAAGAGCCCTGTTTCACTAAGAAAGCCCATTAATAAGTGAGCAATTCATTTTAATGCTTCATGTTTGCAGCCTGTTGTCATTGTGCCGTTACATATTTTAATTGTGTCCTTTGGGGTAAATTGGTGATTGGAAACTGTGAAATGTCAATAATGTCATTAAGATATGATGCATGCAACATCACTAATTTTGCAAAGGAGAAGGAAGATGGAGCTGCAGCAAACACCTGAGCTTCAGTCAGACTTAATGATAGATTCCTGTATTAATGGCTGGATGAAAACTTCTGACTCCCTGTCCTCATGGCATATTCATAACATGTATTAGTTATGTAAGAAATCGCTGGTATGCAGCCCTACTCCAGTTTTAAGCTGAAGAGAGGTCAAGTGTTTGACTAAGAGTCATGCTTATCAGTGTAAGCATGTTGTAAAACATGGTAAAAGTACAGATTGGTCTTGTCTTCTCTTTTTACAAGTGGCATTGCAGATAAATTGACACGTTCTACACAGCTCCTGCACGCTCATCACAAGTACAGCATGGGGATGCCACTCAGAGTGGGTGTCAGCAATTAACCTCAACTCATGGATTTATCTGATCAAATATGTATTATGTTACACACTCAAAAATAGAGGTACCAGCTTGTACCTAAAAAGGTACAAATGCTTGTTGCTGGGGGTGTACTCTTTTGAGAGACATTTCTGTACCCTTCAGTTCTGGTCTATTTTTGTACCTTATCAAGTTCAACCTCACCTTTTCAAGTTATGTTTTTTATGTTTTCCACAGCATTAGGCCTGGTCCATTCCACCTAGCAATATTATCTTATCTTTAATCTAGAAATAATCTTCAAAAACTCAAAATACTGACCAGACATACACTTAGTTTGCAGCATCTGACCTTCATTGTCTGGTGCAGTAAATGACTGTTAAGTAGTACTACTGTCATCACTCAACTCTGCTCCAGTTTGTAACATTACAGCCATTAACATTACATTTTTTAATGCTGCAGGTACCCTTATGGTCGAAATGGTACAAAGTTGTACTTTATGTCACTTTGAACTCTTTTTCATACTCTGAAGGTGTGCTTCTGGTCTCTTAAAGACCAGTATTGTACTTTTGAGAGAACATTTCTTTAAAATGTACCTATAGGTACAGAAATGTCCTTATCTTGTACCTCTATTTTTGAGAGTATACCGAGGTGACAAGATGAGACATTTTGAAACTTTAATCAATGAATTTTGAGAAAGTACACTAATGAAACAGAACTTCAGTAAAAGTGTTGAAACTATCTAAAGAACTCATCGTAGCCATAGGGGTGGAAGAGCAATTAACCACATCCTCAGCTTAATGTTCCAACCAACCAGCCACAAACCCAGAGAAACCATACTGAGGCCCTCTCATCTGTGCCCGAGGGAAGTGACACAGATAGGATAACAGCAAACTAGGCAATAACAGACTCACAAATCTCGCACAATCTTTCTGTATGGATATAGTGAATATGATGCTGCACTTCTAAATAATTCTCAGCGATAGTTGTATCAAGATGGAGAGTATTTGTCTTTCACTGTATTCTACAACAAATAAGATGCACCTGGTAACTTTTCACCACAAAGCAATAACAATAACAGCTAGTTTAAATGACATCAGCAATCTCCATGGAATATATCCTTCTTTAAATTCAATGGAAAGGGTGTGAGCTTCTGCAACTTGATAATGTCACCTTTTAACTTCTCTTTTCTCTCAGTCTTTTCTCTGCAACATAATAAATGTAATAAATCCCATCATCAGAAAAGTGCAGGTAAGTTCAATACAAGTTAGTTGAACCTTTTACTGGAACATACTACAGCTCATCTGACATGTGCTCCAGCCAGAAAAGGGGTCATGGTCACCATTCTGCTGTTGGATGGTAAGAAAAAAACACAACAGAGAAATTACACACACTAAATACACATGTGCTTCCCATTGCCCTGGTTAACTGGCCCGCTTGACTGTTTCCACATCCCTAAATTGAGTTGTGCTGAACATAATTCAGCCTTCACGTAGAAGAGCAGTAACTTTCAGCAAGTTACTGCTGTGTCTGTACATCTTGTCCACAATATGTCTCAATCAAATTGTCTCATTAAAAATATCTTGGCAATATAGGCGAAATTAGATCAACCAATCAGCTTACTGTGACGTCTTGAATAATCCGTAAGTTGTTTGACGATTATTTGAAAGGTGTGGAACCTGATTATAAACATTTAACTCACCATGGAGGTTAATAAAAATAAAAAAAAAATAAAAAACAGCCATGACAAGATGAACTTGACAAATTGAATTGCTTCAGACAGAGACACACTGTTACTTTCAGTCCAGTTCTCACTAACCCCCAGAGCTCATGCTGAGCAAGCATTCACAACTGGAGAATCTAGTGGAGGTCAAAAACAGACGATTTGCGTCTCTAGCATGCGTTTGTGAATCTGTGTACGGTGCACATGACGCTTGTACTGCCGTCGCATTCCCCATGCTCGTGTCAGCCTTCCCCGAATTACACAGCGCAAAAACCAAGCAGGTTACACAGTCAGAAGAGGCTCCAGTCATGCACCAACACTTGAATAATGTGAGGACGGAGGGGCTCATAGAGGTTTGGCAATGAGCATACTTAAAATGAAGCAGCTGAAGACAGGGTGCTTTTGTACATGTGTTTGCATATGTTTAAGCAATCTACTCATCCCTCCTCACATGTCTATAACCAAAGACACACAATAAACTCAGTGAGGCAAAGATGCAAGTATATCAGTTTCCCAGCGTACATGTGTCTGTGCAAGCTCATGAGCATATTATATCATCCTTCATTAACATGGCAAATGATGACCTTTGCTATAACAAGATCAGAGAGTGCTTGTCTTTCTGCACATGCCAAAGAGACTTTAACCATCTGGTCAACTACCTCTCATTACATGGCTCTCACCGCCACACTGGTGCTCCTGACATCACCAACTACTCATGGAGGGTGTCTTGTTGCCTCGGCAATGCCAATAGAGTCACACTAGTTGAAAACTTTGTATGTAGTGTCACGACCGGCGCGGAAGGCCGTGACAACAATGAGGGAAGACCGTGCTGTAAATACACACAGATGTATTTATTTAAAGAAATAACTCAAAGTATATGAATGCAGCGTGTAAATGTGGAAATCAGTGGTGTAAAGTGGTTGCAAGTCAGTGTCTGAACAAACCAAGCTGTGGGCTGAGAGAGGGAGAGCAAAACAGCTCACAGCCTTATATAGGCAGGTGCGCTACAGCCAGATGCTCTGGTGACTGGAACCGCCCATAGCACACCTACCTACGAACAAAAGAAAAAAGGTCTGTACTTTTCTCCAAAATTGGAAAAATATGTACTGCATTTAACTAAGTCAGTTACCACAAGTATAGTACTTAGTTCAGTTTTGAGGTACTTTAATCCTACATTCATATGAAAAATAGAGGGAAACGTTGAATTTCATCTCCGTCCATCAATGGTTACCAGTACTGGCAAAAAGTGATTGTCCTTACAAACTCCTTGCATTGTGTCAGTCAATAAATGTTCAAATGAACCAGAAATAAAAGAAAACTGACCAGAAAAATGTCCTAAATATGCTTTGTTATCAGATTGTTCCTGTCCACTCTGTCTTCATTAATCATGTGAGCCTTCAAATTTATCTGCTGTCTCTGTATTTTAAGGATTGCTGAAGTTCTGATGGTTGAGTTGAAGTTCAGCCCTGATGTGACTGAGAAGCTCCCAGGAAATTCTGCTGCATTAAAGAAGCAATATAAACTATCAACCCGAACCACTGTTTGAATGTTAGCAACTTAATGCAAAAACTACAGGTTGGATCATTGTGATTTTTTTCTTTTTTCCTGAGGATAAATCTTTGTCTAACTTAGATTCCATTTAGTTTTGGGAGTGATCTGGCAGGAACTGTGGCCACAGAAAATTTTTTTAAGGGATTCTTCAACTGTGTTTTACAGTTGCTGCTGCCCATTGCAGCTATATGAGGTGTGATTCTGCAAAGATGAAAAGCAATACTCTTTGGGGTAGTAGCTATCTGGCTGACCGCAGGGTGCAATGCAGGACTATATTCAGCCAGCAAGAATGAACCGATAGTATTATGTCTGTAGATGACACTCTGTCTTGTTGTCACTATGCACCCTGATTGTCAAGAAAACAGTTTGCACATGATTATCAGCAAGCATGTTAACATACATGTATTTACTTGCTTGTATGTTTTTTGGTTTGTATGTGTGCGCCTACATGTTTGCATAACTTTAGAGCAAAAGTCATTTTATCTAAGAGTTTATGTAGTGCATATCCTTTGCTGTGTTTCTGGGTTACCCTGTTGCTATAAACAACTACCAGAATACGTTTAAAATAACCCAGCAGCCTTAAAGAACAATCAAGCTTGGGCAAATATTTAGTTATTTTAGAAGCATAAAGAGCAAAATAAGCATCTATAACCTTTTTTTCAAGCCTTTCTCTCTGATCATGAGTGACTGTTTATCACCCACAAATTGTTTTTGCTGTGACTGTGGGGCAGTGTTGTGCTAGTAAATGAAAAAAGTAACTTTTACCTTATTCAAGGAATTAGCTCAGTTACTGTTTGATTACTCACACCAAAAAATAACTGAATTAGTCTTACAGGAAACCTTTTAGTGACTTTTTTTTAAAAAGAACATTCTTAAAAGTTTTGCTATTAATATTCCTAGAGCTTAACTGGTGTTGTACAAACTGTAACACAAACACAAAATAATTTTTCAACATTCATTTGTTTCGGTCAAGCCTACAGATGAGGTGAATAAAACAATAAATAAATTTTAAAAAAGACATTAAAAATTAAACTCTCTTGAACTTATGACCACGACCATTGTGCATGACAGACTGTACACCTGAAACCAGAGATCTCTCATTTTAAATCCCTAATTTCATCTCTGCTCAAACTTGTTTGTAACACTTGCAAGTAAATCCTAATGAATTGCTTTGCCACCCAAATGAATAAATGTTGTCTGTCTGTAACAGAAGAACACTTTCTGACCTCTGCTGTGAGTGCACACTCCACAAATACCACAGTCTAAACACACTGCAGACATGTGGGTACTTAGGCAGGCAGATATTGTTGGCAGGAGTTATCATCTACAGGCACGCCTTACATTTACACGACTACTGGAAAAAGATATCAACAAAGCAAGAGAGAGGGAAAATATCAGGGATATGGTTGCTAAAGTCACACGATTCAGAGGGAGACCAGTGACCTCAGTGGAGAGACCTATGACCTTTCCAAACCACAGGAAGTGACACATCAGAGGGAGAAAGTCATCATGCCACGCTGGTTTCCCCGCATGCAATAAGCCAGACCCAGCTGGTTTGATCCAGCATTTCTAGCAGCAGCAGCAACAACATGTCATGCGGCTGAGTGACTGCCTCAGTTAGGCTCTGAACAATGTCAGTTATTGTTTGGCTTTTGCAATGAAATGTCAATTGCAAGACAGTCAGGGTGGGATGGAAGGGTTGACAGTGGGGTAGATGATGGACTGCATCAGACAACACAGTTACTGTTATGAGCAGGACAAGGCTGGTCAGGGCGGAAATTCAATTTAGATTTTCAATAAGTTCCATATCGTTAAATCTTCTGTCTTTCACAATTCACATGACTGTTACATGCTCATTTGCAGACTTTGTCCAAAAGTCTGATTCAAAAAGTGTAAAGAAAAAAAGTGGGGATGTATTACTTGTCCTTTAGCTAGTTACTTGGCTGTTCTCTCTTTAAAATAGGTTTCTCACTTCAACACATTCCAACTGATTAGTACCAAGAACATCTTTTCCAGGAAGCTTTTAGTCTGACTTAATGTGATCTTTTTATATGCAGCATGCTTCACAGGTCATGTTTGCAGCTGCCCACCTATGTTTTTCATACTTGCATGAGCAGAGAACAACGGAAACTTCCTACAAAGTATTATCAGTATTGCATCTAGCAGTGTAGGTGTATTTAAAATAATAGCGATGACAGCAACAAGTTTTTTTCCACACAAGTCCTTTATTGGAATCAGCAAGTGATTATACTTCATACTTTTTATTTTATTAACAATAAATTTAGGTTTTATAAGACTTTACTGCTTAGAATTATCAGATAATGTGTGGGTAAAAATGGCCATTGCAATATGTCTAGATCTAACTATGACTGTTGCTTAAATGAAGCTGGTTTTGCAAAGTACTCTAACATGAATTATCACTGCATGTTAATGACTGAAAATAGAAAATATAAGATAACAAGCACAGCCATGTTGCTTCAAAAGTTGCACAAAGTTTGCATCAGCTGTTTTTAATCAACAGATTTTGCTATGTTGTATTATTGCAATCTGCCTCTAGAATACTTCATGCAACCTCCTTTGAAATGGAAGACATTTATATAACTGTGCTTTTAAAATCTCATCTTAGGTTGTATTGACCCACTCAGTCGGACTTTAATCGAGCTAGTGGATTACATTTTGCATAGGGAGGAACTTTTAAGGCGTTAACAACAGTATTAAATTAAATGGATAATTGGCTTCATAGATGGTCCTTACCAAACATTCCCTTCATCCAGTCTGCTTTGAAAAGGAAAGGCTGAGCATACGGTGAGCAGAGAGTGAGCTGGTCAGAGGACGGTCATACTTATGTGCCACACATTCCTCTCTGTCTGCTCAGCACTTCCTGCAGCAGCTCTCCTCATTGGTAAGGAAAAGAGATGTGCTGCCAAAAACTGACTCAGATGAAATGAGAGAGACCTTTTAGTGTTTTCTTTTTTTCTTACAGTCGCTCTATGTGATTGAATGAGTCACAGAACTGGTGCAAACCAGTCGGCTGCCCTTGTCCTGAAGTGATTCTTGTGGCTGTATGTGTATGTGTCTTTGCTTGTAAATATAGAACAAATACTAGCATGTCCTTTTAGAAATGTAGGTTACAACTTTACATGTTAGAAACTATTAAGATCTGACAGAAAAAGGTGCAATACCCTGTTCAGTACAGCATTCTTTAAAGAAAAAAAAATCCCACTAAATGGTCAATAGTGCCATGTGTAATAGCTATATGCAATTAGACCATGAAGTGTAATATAGTGAAGATGTCATTTAGCCCCTTTTTCTTACTGGCTTATCTTTTTCAGCTGAAACAATGAGCTTCTCTTCAGGACATGCAGGATCCTCCCAACACAGCAGTGATTGGTGCAGAGGGTGCACCAAGATGCTGAGCAGTCAACAGTTTTCACAACTGAGAGATCAAGTGAAAATTAGAATAAAAAATAGGAAGATTTTTTTTTATATTGACTAACAGGAGGGGAGAAACTGAAATATCACCACATGCCAGGTTTAAAAGAAAAAAAGTGGTGTTTCGAGAGAAGGCTAAAACTTCTTTCTTTACTGCTCAAGAGAAGCCATTTAGCCTACCTCCATATAGTAGGATACAAGATTGATCAAATTCTAACATTCTACTTTTATGGAGAATACATTACAGGTCTAAAGAATAACAAGATGTTTTTGTGAAACAGTTTGTCACAGGTCATTTCCCTGTGGTGTAACTCTGATTGCTTCCCCTGTTGTCATAGAGCCAAGACTAATCCCATTAACATTTCAGCAACTCTCATTTTCTTACGATTATTATCTTTTGTGGCTTTCATCAAACTGTCATTTGGACACAATTTGGATTGTGCTCGCAGACTTGTGTAAATAGAGCAGACTATGTGTGCTTGCTCCATGTTTAGCTACCCGGTCATTCCAGACCATTCTTCTGGATTGTGCTTTACACACATGGTCTACAATGCCAGATAATGCAGTTTACATTTCAGTATTACCCAAGGAGCAAACCAAAGGGCTTGGGAGAAAATCCAGCCGTGTCCAGTAAGGCTCAGACCAGGCAGATGGAAACTTACGAAACATGAGCTGGAGTCCCAAGATATCTGTCAACAAATTCAAGGAGAAGAAATTCAAGTCTTATGTTTTTTATATTGTGCTCCAGTAATAGATGGAGAATTTAACAGTGTGACTAAGCAACACATATCATCATCAGAACATTATGATCCCAGCAAAAGATTTCCTCTTGAAGTTCATCGTTTGTTTTGATGAAGGCAGAACTTGTAAATAAGGTCATGCTGTTTCTCAGTTAATGAAGATACTCCTTTAATTCCCTAACTTCTATCTGAAAGTCTGGCTTTTGTCAGACTGCTGATCAAATCAAATCAAATCAAACTTTATTTCTTGAGCACTTTTCATGCCACGGGCAACACAAAGTGCTTTACAAGATAAAATCAAGTCATAAGGATTAAAACAAACAGTGGATAAAAAGGCATTTAAAAATAATAGACACAAGCTCTTTCCACACACTCACACACACACACACAAGGACATAGAGCAAAGAACCCCCCCCCCCACACCCACCCACATTCCCCGAAAAACCACCATTCCCTGAATACTGTCTCTTTAACTGAATGCTGGTTAATAAAACAACTAAAAACATTAATTAAGTGATAAAAATTCTGATGAGCAAGTGTGACCTTCCCTCAGTGCAGTATGAGTCATTAACACTATAAAGACTACATAGAGAATATAAACCTAAAGGAACAAGCCAAACATTTGCTTAAAGCCAATCAGTGCTCTTGGAAAAAGTTCCTGACAAACTTCAAAACTGTGACATGACCACAATGCTGTGTTTATTAGAAATTTATTTAAAATTTATTTTTAAAGAAAATGTTATTCTGCTTATTTATTTAACAACAGTTCCTCTGTTGATAGAATTGAAAATATTCTGCAAAATCCCTCCATTGACTCACTAAGAATCCCTTCTAGACTTATGCACATTGGTAGTGTTGCCCTCTGAAGCAATATTTTACAACTTACACCATTTTACTATGTGGACAAAGGCACTGGGCTATTTTGGAAGTCACTGGGTTAACACCTACAGGATATAAAGCAGAGGCATCTAGGTTAGAGAAGGCAGGCCACGTGATGTTTGGATCTAGTGTTAGCACAACATCAAAGATGCCCTAGAAACCATGCAAACTGAGTGAAAAGAGCAAATTTGTTGAGAAATACTAAATACTTTCATAAATCATGGACATTGTAAGAAATAGAAAATGTGTCATTGTAGACATAAGGGACTGATATGATACATGGAAAGTAAAGTAAAAATCCTCAATAAATAAAAAGGGAGGGTATTAGCAGAAATGCATGAAACATAAAAAATTTGTTTCAAAAACTGACATTACACAGGCTATTTTTAAGGAGAAGGTCATGGTTTATATTAAGCAGTGTTGTAGAGGACAAAGTATTATGTACCTGGAAAAAATGTGCAACCAGCAGGGAGAAGAGTGGCAGAAGATAAAAAAAATTTTGAGGACAGTCGAAGTGGCAGAGGTGGAAGAGGTGTAAGGACAGAGGTGAATGAATGGTCAGATTTGGGGTGAGAGAGTTTAGAGGGACTGGGTGAAGGATAGGGAGGAGGTGACAGATTGGAAGTTTGGAGGCTGAGGGGTAAAATAACAGTGAAAAGTGATGTGAAGGCCTGGACACAGACAGCAGACGGCCCACCCTCTGAAGGCCTCTGTTGCACCTGTTGTTTTTCAGGAGTGAGACAACCTCTGGGGGTGTGGTGGGGGGTGCCTTTGCTCTCTGTGACTCAGGAGAATCTGAGCAGTCACACAGAAGGAGGGTTAAAGCTGAGCAGGGACTTTACAAAAGAGCCGTGAGGGGGGATGGGAACTATGCTATGAGTCAGCCGTGGCTAAAAAAAGGAAGTGGAGCTACTTCCACTGGGGACCAGCAGGGTAAAATAAGACAAGTGGTGAAACAGCACTCCTCAGCCTGGCCTTGCATCTCCTTGAGACAGAACATGAGGTGACCAAGGACTTTAGGGAGGAAGTTGCTTTAAAAAATATGTCCCTTTCACCTTGCACATGATGCTTGTCTTGCAACAAGTGAAGTAAACAGGATTTAATATTAAACCTTAAAATGGGGGGTTAAAACGTTTAAATGAGATGTTGACATTAACCTGCTTATTTGCTGGCTTCTTTTCCTTTGTGACTGAATGCACTGATGAAGGAGGCTGCAGACACTATATAAAGCAGACACTGCATTAATTCAATCCTAAAGTTAGAAATTGCAAGATGTTTATGGTTTATGTAGCAGCATTTCAGTTTCCTTTTTAGGGCTACATAATATCCCCTTCTAAATGCTGGTGACATAACTGGAGAGGTAGGGTGTCGCAGTAAAGATATCTTCTTGTCCTCCTTCTGAGCTCTTAGAATAGAGCAAAGCACCAACGCTGCTTAACACAGTGAGAAAATCCAGTAACATAAAATCGAAGCATATGTTGTGTAGTGCACATTGAAATGTGTGATGATAATGTCAGGTTGACTTTGTTTCTCTCCTTGGGTTCATGTTTTGTTGCTGCATTTCCAGAACCATCAGGCTTTCTGACAGAACTCCCTGCCATCAGCCCTCTTGGTGTCTGCAAAGCTTTTCTAACATGAGACTTAAAACAGATTGTAAATGGATGATAGGAATGTGGATGTAGCTGCAACTGAAAAATGCTGCACAGAGAAAATAAGTGTCAAAAAGCAGTTTTTTAAAAAAATGAACTCTGGATGATTGTTACCTCTTGTGCTCTGGCTCTGATTGGGATTTCTAATATATGCAAAGCATTGTACTATTGGCTCGAATCATGTTTTATACTGATGAGCATCGCAGAAATTTGACCTATGTCACGGTATGGCTGTGGGTTTTTTAATCCCTCTGCAGCCTGGATAAAAAAAATCAACCTGGCATTCTACTTTATTTACAAAGCTTCTTGTTCTTACATGAGTTTTAAGCGCTGAATTTACAATGCATTCATGGATTGATATGACCCCATTTTGTTGCAATGCAATATTTCTCTTTGCACAGCTAATGGACGCCTAACATCAACCCCTTCATGTTGACCTTCTGGATATCAGCTTTTAACAATTTTTGTTTTAGCTATCACCACATCTCTGCTGGGAGGACAAGGAGTTGCAAACTTTGCAGGGTCTCTGCCAGCTGTAATCACTGCAAGGTCTCTTCTGCAAAGAGTTGCTTAGAGTCTGCTTAGTGTTGCAAACATAGTGGGATGTACTTGAATATAATGTGTGTTATGGTGCGTGTGAAGGATGGTGGGGGGTGGAATGCTCACCATGCTGAGATTGTGGTATGACAGGGATGGGAGTCTTGGCATGGGAACATAGCACACTATCACTCTTGCTATCATCTTTCCGTCTACACCAAACACGGAGAGTCCACAACAACCAAACAGCTCCACTGAGGACATCTATAAGGATTTTCAATTAGCACCATCATCATAAATTATACTTAGGGCTTGAATTAAGGCTCCTAGACTACAGGGGTGGCTATCACTTTCGTAAAACAGATTAGAACAAATTCCTTTTCCCTGCCCTTGCAGAAAACGTGACACTATCCGTGAGATGAGGTGAGACTCTGAGGACTTGTGGCTGCAATTAGAAGAGGAATCTGACATCTGTCTTTCATGTGGGGACAAACTTAGAGTCGAGCAGTCTAAAAACTGACAAGTGGCATATACTGTTCATGTGCAGCTGCTGTTTTTGACACACTGATGCGTGCACTCTCATTTATTCATTTTTTCACTGAGAACATGTGTGCACATGTTAATGACGATTGGATGCAGGGACAAATGATATCCAACCAATAGGTTATCTCTCTGCTGAAGCTATATCACAGGAAGGTAAACACACAGACAGAAGCAGGTGACAGCTTTGCGCTATGGTAAGTTATTCTCTTTCAGCTGTCCAGTGTGACACATTCAGTGCAGAGAAACAACTTGCTTCTGGCAAGGTTGAAAAACAGTCCATGTTTCAGTGATGGAAAAGAAGCAACCTGTTTTCTCTGCCTCCTCAGACACAAGAGCTTTAAACTGGTATCAACCAGCTGTCAAACCGGATCGTGAAAAATAATCCCTACCTCTAAAGAAAGCAGGAAAAGGTCATCACTTGTCTCTCTACCAGTCCATCAGTCTGTTTTCCTCTCTTTGTACTCTGCAACATAAGCAAAGTTGGGAGCTGGTTGAACACAGCACAAATGTTTGTTAGTGTACTTTCTCTAAATAAATGTAACTTACATACCACCACTCACAGGTCTTTTAAAGGTTTCCCTTCATCCTTCCTGATTTTGTAAAGTCAATACAGTATTTTTCTTTCTTATTTCACTAAGACAGATACTTGCAAAGTTTACAAAGTGAATTGCAAAGTTTGACACAAGAAAAATGTTTTTACATTTGTCTGATGAAAACTGATCAATGACAAGTATCGGTGTGAGACATCTAAACTATGTAGATTAGCAGGCTGCTTTTTGTGTATGTTGCATCAGCAATAAAGAGTTTGTTGTTATAACTACAATTTACCAGTATGGAGCACAAGACATGGTTGAAAACTGGCAATAAAACTTCTGAAATCACAAACACTTGTACACCTGTGTAAAATAATTTAAATTATTAAATATGAATGGAAATTGTGTTTACTGAATATATATACAGTAAGTGAGAGAACAGTTTACTAACAGTTTACTTAGGTTACTTTTTATTTATTTATTTATTTTAAACAGGTCTGAAAATGGAATATTATTGCTGTGCTGCCCACAAAAACATTAGAGCTACAGTTGCTGTTTGTGGCATTGGACCACTCTGAACAACTGGATTTGTCTTGACTGAGATACACGCGTGTGACTGATAGCTGAACAGGCGCTCACTGCCGTCTATCAGCTGCAGAAAAAAGTTAACTCTTGTTGATCTGTCAGGCAGTATAACTTACATACAGTATGACAGCAGATATATGTGATGTTTCTCATATGTACCTAAAGAATTATTTTCTAGAAATGATAGTTGATTCAGTAAGTTTTATGACTTTACAAGTGGGTATTTTCTTTTTTTTTTTTTTTTTTTTTAGATATTTAGCCACTTTCTATGGCAGCTACTACCTTTTCAGTCAAGCTACAACATCTGCAAACATGGGATCTTTGACATTTGAGATGTGTCTGATAACAAACAAAAATAAAATCGTAGTATTATCCTAGTGACCACATAATTATTGGTTTATCTTATATGGTTTAGATTTAAATCTTGCATTACATGTTTTATGCATATCTCCTATTATGCGTGCCATTTGTATACCACTACCTCCAACGCATTGATTTCTTCCATTCCAAATACTAAAATTGTGCCATAGTGAAGTGTTTATTTGTCCTAGTGTGATATACCAGCTATGACTTGCTCCATACCTCTAAGCATATAGAATTTGATATTTTTTGTTGTATCACTAAGACAGTACAATTTAACAGACATATTGCAACATAATCTAAGCATCTAAGAATTGTGGATTTCAGCAAATTTATCCACTCCTAGATAACACTTTCAGGCATGTTACAGTACTAATACACTCAGAACGTGAGTCACCGTCATTGTGGTGTGCTTTGTGCTTTAGTGTTTAGAGGTTTGTGTATTTTTTCTATTATGTCACAGTGATGATGTGGCACTGGCAAGCAGGAACTCGGGGGGTCATGTCCAAACTTCCACATCCCTACTGAATGTGCCTGGTCACCCAACGCTGCTGAAAACCTCTGGATCACTGGGGATTCTGGATAGCAGGATTAACTGGTGAGAGGAAACAGCTGAGGCCTGTGCAGTGTCAGCATTTGCAAATCAACACACTGTCCCCACACACATGTTGCCACAATGTATGCCCCCCACTCTGAATAATCCCCTCCCCCCCCCTTTTTTTTTCAATCTACATGGGTCAGACACCCATAAAGGGGCCAGGGGGATTGATGGTAGGAGTGGACAAAGGCAAACTGAAGAGCTTGGTCAAAGCTGACAGGGTTGCTGAGTCATCACTCAGGCTGTCTGTACATGATAACTGGCAATATATGTCTTGAAAGTTTATGAGCTGCCATTCTGAGTTTAACACCAACTTTGATGAGGGTTTAGAAGCAGGTTTAATCTTTTTAGAGTAAAATTCCAAAAGGTTCCCGTTCCATAGAGAAAACTGAGAAGCCAAAAAACTTCCCATTTTTATATAATTTTCATGATCTCCTGGAGAGAGAACAGTCATTCACATCCACTATGAGTGAATCTACTGAGCTCACTTACTCATACGTGTTTGTGGTTTCCAAAGAAGGAAAAAAAATCAATTAGTATAGAATATGCTTTACACAACGTCAGTTGATGAACTACAAGTGAAATTGATTGACTGCTCACAAAACCAACTATTGAACTTCATAATTCGGTCATGTGGCAACAGAGAGAAAGGATTGTTCGAAGTGAGAGCTGGAAGTTAAACATCTATAGTAGTCTGACACAATCAAAGATTTTCAAAGCCATTTAAGATTCAAAATCTATTCATAAGGTTAAGTGCGACTTACACAGTGACATAACATACATAACTTACAAATAGACCTTATCATTACAAAATAACCTGACAAAGACAGGATAAACAGTACATATTAGCCACATAGAGAAGATTAAATACAAAGTATTTCTTTGCAACTTGAATATTATGTGTTTACAAAACGTTAATAGAGACAGAAAAAAGGCCAGGGCATTTAAGTCTTATGTGATACCTCTGAAGCAGAACACGGTGTCCTTTCTTGACTATGCATCATTCAACAAAGGACAATTAATCAGGGGTTATATGATACATGGCTGCAGATCAGACAAAAAAACTAATTTCAGACTCAAATATGAAACGAGACGAGAAAAGTTTTGGGAGTTAATAGTCACTCTTATGAGAGTTTAGGGGCTTTTTCTGTCTCTCTCTTTTTTGTTATCCTAGATAATCAAATCCAGTTCAGTGCAAATGTTTAAGTAAAATTAAATTTCTAGATGTAGTCTTCCACTTAATAAGTAATTGGCATCTGAGGCAAAGAAAACACATTTAAAAACAAAATAAAAGAAGAATAGCAGAATAGTTTGCACTGTGAGAATAATCCGACGAAGCAATGTCAGAGTAAAACATTTATCTCTATGAATATTCAGACATAAAACTGTTGTTGTGCAGTAAATAAAGCTAACATTAAACTTCTCATTTCCATGATCTACTCTTGGAGAGTTTTGTCAGTGTGAAGTCTTGAAGTTTGATGGGTTACAGATCTCATCTGGAAATACACTGCACAGACTGTTTAAATGCTGCTTTAATACTTTGATATTATAACACTGGCAGAAAATATAAATAACATGTAATATCTGCAATCAATGTCTTTGGTTTTCTACAATCTACAGTACTTGGAGTCTTCCTTTCTTGCACCTGGCAACTGAGCCAGGTGCAGTTTTTTATACCACCTCTAGAGGCAGTGTTGCACAATTTTTCAGAAATATGTGTGCTGTGTCCTGCAGATAAGCAACCTGTGTACTTGTAAAACTAACAACCTACTTCAAATATTTTTATTATCCTGCAAGTGATGGATAATGAGTAATTATTACTGCTATTCAGTATTGTTTGCACTTGATTTTAAAATATGTCTCTTTGTTTAATTCTGTCATAGACTGACCAGCTGGCGTGGTAAAGCTATATTTCCACTCATTCCAATTCATTTTTCACACATGACAGCTTATGAAGAATGAGTGTTTATCAAAAGTATAAAAGACAAAAAAACATAGCAGCCCACTGTAAATTGGAACAGAATGTTTATTTAAATCAAAAGGAAGAACTACACAAAAGGTTAAGTCATTCAGAACATAGTATATTCGTAGAATATCTACACATCGTCATGATTAACAGACAAAACAAGATAAAAACATACAAATGGAGAATGAAGAAAATTCAGTGAGTAATATTGCACTTTGCTTCTAAAATGTTTCAGATCCCATCACCTAGGCTTTAAATCTCTGAACATTTCAGTTCCTGCCTTTATTATTAGGTCAGGAGTTTAGCTTAGTTTTGACACTGGACTACCGAGGCCCAAGCGAGTGGACTATGGAATTGACCAACCTGAAACAAATACGTAAGCTTATTCATCACCGCATAGCTTGATTCATTCCCTAAGATACAACCCAAAACAAATAGCTGCAAACAGCTATTACATTAGTTTACCACCGAGGAATTGTTTTATCTACTTCCCCATGTTACCTAAACATCTCAGGAGTTACGGGGTGGGTGTGCTGATCAACAGCTGTTATCCCCAGACCTGAGGGGTGTGTTTGTGTGTGTGTGTGTGGGGGGGGGGGAGGATAGGGTTAGTCAAGGAGACTAACTTGAAAGGTTGCTGGAGAACAACCTGCATGAATGCCCAAAACTAACAACGGAAAAAGATCAGTCGACCCTCATGGACTTCAGAAAACAACACAATCAAGAGGCCTGTTCAAGATGTCTGCTGAACAACACTTGCTTTAAAGGACTTTTTAATCTTCCCTTTTTGTCCTTTTTGAATAAACATGGAAATGTCAAAAACATACAAGTGTTGATGAATATAAACACCAACATAAGTTAGTACAGACACTGAAAAAGAAGTCATGATCAGGTCTTTTCTGTGTCAAGGCCACTAAGATAAGATCACTTCAATAATCTGCAGTTTGTTGATTACTGTCAGAAGCTGTTTATTTAGTTGCCAGCTGGATCTTGATAAGAGCGCGCGCACACACAAACTTGTGTAAGCTACGTTTCAAAATGTAAACTTGAAAACGGTACTAATATTAAAAAGACTGAATAATGCATTAACGTCCTACACAACACTGCTTTACCAAAAAACCATCTATTACATATAAGTACCTACTCATTTTTCCAGACCTTCACCAATGAATGCCATTTTTTAAACATTTTCTTAACAAAAAAGTGCTGCTTTGTGTTTTTTTCCTGACCACATAAAACCTCTGTTACAAGTGGTCTGTTGTACTGAATGAGTTAGAAAACCAATGTATTACTCATTTCAATCTACCACTACTTGTTCTGACCAGCCTGAACAGAGGTTTAACAACCTCCCCCAGCTTTTGTCTGTGCTGGGTTTGCTTCTCTAATGCAGAAGCCATTCCTCTTCATGTTTCATCTCTTTCCTGTTTTATTTATTTATTTATTTATTTTTTTTAAACTAGCATTCTGGTTTCACTGGTCTGGTAAAATCTGTCAGGTGGTTGGATGCAGTAGGCAAGTGCAGCAGGACAAAAAGGGAATGTGATTCATCTCAGAAAGCTGCCTTGCTTCTCTTTAGGTCTGTTGTCTCATTTTGGTAGTGAAAAAAAGAAAAATCATTATTTTGAAACAGTGCAACTTAAAAAAAAAAAATACAATAACAAAAAAAAAATCTCAACTTTTTTTTCTCCACTTTTTTCCCCCCAACCACTTGGCAAGTGAGAAAACCACCTGAGACAGCGCTTTTTGGGCAGTTACACTAGCCTGGCTTGCCCTGAGATAAGGAGCAGGTGGGCTGCAGGCAATTTAGGGTGACATCCCTCCACAATGTACCACACGGTATTGCATACCTCTCCTGTTAGCTACTATTTGAGTGGCAAATGCAGGACTGCAGCCCTCCTAGTCCAAATCCAGAGCAAAGTCAAGACCAAAAAAAAAAAAGAAAAGTCAAAAATTATTCTACATGTAGAGCTAAATACAAGAACTAAATAACAAATAACAAAGATACACTAAACGAGAGGAGGGAAGCCCCACTTAAATCCAAGCTTAGCCTTGACATGGAAATAGTGTGCTGCAGTTATAGCAAAACTCCAGACTAGTTAAGTCACTGCGCCATGAGAAAATGAAAAACTGTTAACATTTTAAACAAATTCAGTGCATTTTCTTACGCTTCAGTCATTTGTTTTTTGTTTTGTTTTTTTCTTTTTTAAAATCAAATTCTGTTCTCAGCATTGCTCAAAATTGTGCAGGTGATGGTCTCACAGGTTAAGCCTGCTATGTAAATTCTCAATCTGGTACTTTGCAAAGCTGAAACTAAACTATCAGTGATTTAAAGAAAAAAAATCATTAAACAGAGCCACACAACTCAAGTAAAGAATAAAATGTGCAAAACAAAATCCCAAATGAGGCAGAAGGACCTAGTCTTTGCTCTGCTGCTGACTGTTCCTGCTAAAAGCAGTCAGACAGACTGTGGTGGTTAGAAGGTAGTTACTTTTCGCTCTTCATCTCTTCATCCCGTTTTTAAGATTATTCTGGTGAAAGCTGGACATGTTTAGTCCCACCATTTGTATCAGGAGCCATGTCCTTATGTGCCACAAGTACAGAAGAATCAAGGGTGAAGAAGAGCTTGGCAAGCCTTGGGGGTTCTTCCTCGTCAAGACCCTCAGCAGGGCTTGTTACTAGTGGGGGCGAGTTTCCATACAGACTGAATCTGTTCATCTGCACACGTCCCATCCTCAGCACACTGACAAACGAAGGAAGTAGTACCCCAAACTTGAGATCCCTGTTTCTCTCATAGAGGGAAGGCAGGGACGTGTTTGTCCGATCCAACTCAGCTGTAAGCAAGTCTTTGTTGACTGGTTGGATGCTTTTCCTCTCGATAAACAGCACTGTTTGAATACTGTTTTCTGAGGAAAAAAAAAAAAAAAAAGATAAAGAGAAAAGGAAAAACAGTTCAAAGCTGAGCCTTGCGAGCAGGTTCCTTTTGACTCCCCAAATCAGTCAGGGGAACTTCAAAAGGTGCGGTCAGCGCGATGGACAGGCATCAAGCCTGCGCTCTTCTGTACGTCTGGCGTGATCTGGGTTAGGATCGATCTGAGATGTGGAAGAGGAAAGCAAAAGAATTGGGTTATTTATGATTTCTATACTAGGAGGCAAAAGAAATATCGGTTTTACTCTCTGTAAGTTGGGTCTTACCTCAGAGTACAGGGGAGGAGGTTGGAAACGGAACTCATGAATATAGGCAAAAAGAGGTCCGTCAAGCTCTCCCCGAGCTGCAGGGACATCCAGACAGCTCTGCCTCTGCTCTTCTGTCACGATTTCTGCATAGCTTGGAGGAGCTGCAAGTAAAGTACCAAAAAATTCAGCACTGCCAAAAATGAACCCTTCATTTAGTTAAAAAAAAAATTTACATTTCAATCATAAGAATAAGGTCCAACATACCTTCCGGCCTCTCTGGCAGACCCATGCCCAACCAGCTCATGCTGCACTGGCTGCTGACGCTGGACGTGCGGGATCCAAATGGGTGTAGGGGGATGGTTCCGATGACAAGGGGCAAGTTCAGGGACAGGTTTATTGCCCCGGGTATGTCCACATATACCTGAGTAACGACACAACACCAGATTAGGATTCGTGAAGAATTCAGAAATATAACCTAAACCAGTTATTATTCCATAAATGAGCTAATGAAAAGCTCAAGCTGGACATTCAGTGTAAAATATAACCTCCTGTCAAATAACTTACAGCAAATATACTCTATCCATAAGTCTATATGTAAGGCAATTGTATAAGAGCATATGGGTCAGTGTCTTGAGGTCAGTTGCTCAAACCAAGGTGGAGCAATTGCCTGGGTGTCTCTGTTCACGGGATAAAGAGGTTATTAGCACCCTCGGGGCAGGTGCTGCTACAGATATTCTGGGCTAATGCTCTTTGCAGCATTGTGGAGATAACACCTGGTGCAATCCTTGGACCAGATTTGGCAATGTGAGCTGAGTCAGCCAGACCCATTAAAATACAGATATTAGATTACTAATAAATTCTGTAAAGATGCCATGTTTGGAAAAACAATGGTGATAAACTACATGGGAAAGGGACTGCAGTGAAAAGCCAAAACTTTTGTGTTTCTGTGTCACTGATCTCTGGACAAATAAGACTTGGCAAACAAAAAAAAAAAAAGAGGATTTAGGTTAAACTTTCACAACCTGTGTGAGAGAATAGACTTACCATGAGAGAGTACTCCACTCTGATAATGCTGCAGTCCAAGATGGAGGGTGAGACTGGTGGGATCTTCAGCATTTTGCCACTCCAGGTTTCTGTTTTGCCTGAGGACAGAGACTCCCCACGCAGGTTGGCCACCAGCTGCTTGACCTCCTTCATCTTCCCCTTGGCATAGAATGTCTGAGTCTGGTAGATGGCTGCTTTTGGCACTACCATCCGGGATGAGCAGTTCTCAATCTCTGCAAAGATCTGGATTGACTCTCCTATAAAATGAAAAAGGACAACAGAGGAAGTTAACTGATATATTTTTTTCCAGTCACAATAGCATTGCTCACATTTGTAATGGGCATAAACACTAATAAATACTAATATAAAGGATGGTACTTCATCTGGCTAAAGGCTGACTATTAAGGTTATCATTCATATTCTCACCTGGGGTGTATCCCTTCCTCTCGATTTTGGCACTTAGGGAAATAGGACCTGAGGTGCAGAACCAACAGCAAAGCGTCTTGTCTTTAGTGCCGGCCTGCGGTGACTGAAGGAGAAGGGGGGGGGGGGGGGGGGGGTTGATATATAAACAATGTAACCAAAAGGCTGAGAAATATGCAAAGGCTACTCAAGAGTAAAATATCCTAATTGCATCCAGAATTGTCAGCTAAATTGGAAATTAGGTAATTTTGAACAGGTCTACAGTTTTCTTTGATTCATACATTGTTTATTCAAAACAAAAAGCAGCTTCTCAGTAGCTTACCAGCAATAAGGGAGTGTTGATGTCAATGTGCTCAAAGACTGTAAATTCCTTCTTGGTCTTCATGGGCAGGAGCCATGGCCTGTGGAGTTCTGCCTTTACCCAGTAACGCACGCTGCCATGCTTTCCTTCGAAAGAGGTAGCCAGAGGTCTGCAAGGAGAATGGGAAAGCGGATGGAGAAAAGAAAAAAGGTTGCGATAAATGCCCAATTCCAACAACATATGCTTTCCAGTTCAAGTCTAGTATTAACATACTTACGTCTGTGGAAGCTCAAGGCTGAATGCATACTCATGTCTTCCTGAATGGATAGTGGTGAGTCCTTCCTCAGAGTTGTCATCGTCTGAAAAACAAGGATAATATTCCAAACACATGTATACCATACCTGGACAAAATGCTCTACGAAGGCATCTGAAAGTCATACCAAAAAACACAGGGTGGGGGAGACAAAAAGAGAATAGGTGGATTTTACTATTAAAAATGTGTGCGATAAATGTATGTATTGAGAGACAAACAGCAGGGCAATATTTAAAGGACACTAAAGAAGATTGCTTGAGGTGCCAGAGACTAAGCCGAGAGGATTGTGCTTTTGCTCGAACGAAGATTCACATCAGCGATTTAAGGAAAAAAAGAAAGAAAAAAGATAAATAAAAGAAGAGCAATGATGTGATGGTGCATGGTAAGCGAAATGAAATTTCTACTTTGAAGAGATCTCGGTCTGTCCAGCAAGAAGCTTAAGTGTTTCTTATTGTACTCAAATGCATTAATGAAAAGAATGCTTCCCAAACAATTGCTCGTAAATGTGTATAAATATGTTATTTTAAACATAAAGTCTTTTTTTTCTATAAAACTGGGTGACAGAGCGGGTGTGTGCCAGCTCAGCACTCCCTCCCCCTAGCAGCAGTAGCAGCAGCCGTGTGGTAAACAAGTGCGGAGCTGTCAGTCAAGCTGCAGACTCCAGCAGGAGGAGACCGGCCCAAACCGGTGCAAGCAGCTTCCCACAGCCGTGCAGAGCTCATTACGCATTCACTGTGCGACGCCACAAATACTACTACAACACAAGGCTCTACAAAGAGAGCCTCGACCATGATCCAGCAATCAAGTATAAGCCTTTTCTATCGTTTTGTGTACTTAAATTAAGAAGTAAGCATAAACAGAAAGCGTTTAGCGACATTTAATTTGGAGTATGGCTTCCAAAAGTTGAGGTAATCAGCTCATATTTCCGTGCAAGTTTTCTTCAGCACAAAAAAAAAAAAAAGGGAAAAAAAAACAAACAACTTTCGACAATAAAATCGGCCCTAACCCACTCTGTCGTTGAAATATGTAACTGTGTGGGACAACTGCACCAGCTACCAGGATACTGACAATGGACTTAAATTTAATCATATTTCCAGAAAAGCAAATTACTAAAGCAAAATGTGTCAAAGAAGCACACAAAGTATCAGTACTGCATCGCTTTATTCGATCGTAATTACGGCGTAGATGCTCCCATCCCATTATCTCATATCCTGCAGGTGTTTTCGTAATTAAAAAGTTGCAGAATGTTCTGTCAGCCTGCAAGATAATGATGTCATTGGCCACACATGAGCACCTTAGCCAATCACACAACGCGCAGAGGACTAGCTGGGGCTAAACTCCGCCCCTTCCCGGTCCAGTTTTCTGAACAGGATTGAACCGCTTTTGAACAATAGGTGGAAACTTAAGAGAAGCCACAAAGAAGTACTGAAAAAGATGTCGTTATGCGACTAAATTTCCAAATACACTTGCACACACGTTATTAAAAGCATTAGCTTCATCCCACCCTGTCTAGAAAATGTTTAAATTCATTTTACTGTCGAATTACAATGAAAGATTCAGCAGCTGTCATCTATCCTGACACATTCAGCACAAACAACGATGGAGCTGTACTTTGACAATATCGCAGAATAAATACCAAAGCCTTACCTAAAGACAGGTAATGAAATGATAAGTTTACCATCTTTAAATTGGGTTATTATTCTGTTATCATCCCACACAACTGTATTTTTCAGTGAACATGAACACCAACCAGCGAGAAGACCATCCGTTTCTACCAAATTTAAACTGAAACTATTGAATCACATTGTCTTACCTCTCTCGTGTCCAATAAGAATATTTTTGTGATTTAGGTATTCCACTTCTTCTGTGTAGTTTTGTGTGTAGGCAGTGTTGGACCCAGCGTTTCTTGACTCAGTCCAACGAACTTTTGCAAATCCTTTTGCGTGGATTTTGAGAGATTTCACACGGATTTCTCCCGTGACTTCGATGGTCACCCTCCCTGAGACGCAGTCCCCGCTGGAGAAGACGGGAACATTGCTGTCATTGAGACAGTCGTAGCTTACTGTGAAGCTCTTTACCTTTCCTAGCACCATGGCGGAATGAGATAGGCTACAGAGACCTTGAAAACTAAAAAAGGGAGTCTATGAAAAAATAATTTCATAGGGGGGGAAAATGCAGTTTTTAGACACTGATCAGTATCTCTGCCCTGCAAAAAGCAGTAGAGGCACGATCAGTGGATTCTTTGCAAGCAGTTCATTGAGCTGTGTGAAGGCTGAGTAACAGCAAAAGATGCTGTTATCATCCGCCTCTTTGCTTGATGGTCTCCAGTCACAGACAAGGAAACCCTCGTAGCTCAGCTCACTTTAAGCGACAGCCTGAGTGAAAAACAACCTTCGGCGCATGCGCAGGGCTGCACTGCCCCCCTCTTCCGCCTTCTGGAAAAAGGCTGATTGAGGAGTGAGCACAGTCAGATTACTAGTATAGCCAAGCAGATGAAAGACTGTACAAAGAAATATTCACTGCGGTATATATATATTTTATAAGAGATCATTTATTTTCAATCAAGCAAATTAAATAAATGGAAAATTTGTGAATAAACAATATCCTACATGACTACTAAATTAGTGTATATTTTACAACTATGTTATAAACAAAGAAAACTCCATTCCTATCTATTATTTTGATGCATGAGTAACGACTCAGGCATCCTATATTGCCAAACATTGTCATCAGAGCCCTTTTTGTTTTACACGATGGGTTCACATAAAGAATCACTGCAATGTCTGTACAATGAAAACCAGGAGAGCTGCATTTTGCATGATGCCTGCATTACAGGACAACCATACATTTTATGTTGGATGTAATGTCTTGTTTAATGTGCAAAAATGTTAAAATACATTCAGATGGTACATATATTGTTTTTGCAATAACACAAGTATCGCAGATAGTAAGGATTTTGTTCTCATTGTGTTGAACTCCCAGTTTTCAGAAAAACAACTCTATGACTCAAAACGCCATCTTGTGGACGTCACTGTTTCCAACGTTTGCTGCAGTATCACCTGTTGAATGTCACAATAACATGACATTACTTTTAAGTAACATACATTTGATTATGCTAAATAGATATGTTTTCATTTTAAATAAGTGTTAAGGCATAATATTACTATGAAGCCAAGAGGGTACAGGAGGAATATGTATGGCAACAGGTCCATAGTTAGAAGATAATACGTAAGGATCAATAACACCATCTTATTAAGATGGGTGGTACTTAATGAAAACCTCTGGTTTAGAAAGACTTTACATTAAAATAGAACTGATAATATTTAATGTGATATTTTTGTATCATAACTAATCCTTTAATAATCGCCTTTCTCCAGATGCTGTGGCATACAAACAACGAGAAGCTATTTTACTATTTGTCGTCTTAATGAAATTTCTACCTTCTACCAAATATACAAATATGGAGACATGCACACTTGAGAAATTTTTACAGTAAGATATCAACAGTTGTGATCAATGTGGTGCTTACTCAGCTAAATAATATAGCTTCATGTTGTAAGATTCACGGATAAATGCTGCCCCCTTCAGTGTTAAAGTTGTCATTACATGTTAAAGTCTTATTCAAACTCCCTCTTATAAGACTTTTTTTTTGTAAAATGTCGCTAATAAAGCAAAACCTAAACATATTATTATTATTATTGTTGTTGTTGTTGTTGTTGTTGATTTGTTTTATTATCATTAGTTTCAGGAAAACAGTTTATTCAATACGTTTTCTTTAATTTAGATGAGGATATATTAAAAGTTTAATTTCTCCTGTAGTGTATCTGAGCGGTTTCATTTTGAGGTACTTTTAATTTGAAGGTTGAACCCGGATGTTGATTATCAGTGAGCTACTATTCAGTAACGAGCGTTTGTAGGTAGGTAAAGTTAGGAAAAACCAAGAGTAGAACGATTGCTTTGTTGCACTTCATGATTTATGAAGAGCATTTAGTCTTAAATGAGCAAATATATTGAAGTTCAGGGAGGGAATAGAAGTCATGAATACATTTTTGTGGACTTTGTTTTTTTTTCTCCAAAGTTATGCTCAAAGTGTTTGCCAAAATGTGACAAGACCCAACATTGTGATGGTGATGAGTGATGCGTTTGTAAGTATGAATTTACCTACAGCTTTGCGAGAACGTTAAAATTTGGCATCAATAGCTGCAACTTTTGTTTATAAAGTAAAGGCATAATGAATTGATGGACTTTGTCTGATTTCTTTGAGATTTTCTGTGTGTGTATATGTGACACTATCTAGGATGGACGACTGTCTTTTGATCCTGGCAGCAAAGTTGTACAACTGCCATATATAAACTACCTCAGGGAGCTTGGCTTAACCTTCATTAACGCTTACACCAACTCACCCATCTGCTGCCCTTCAAGAGCAGGTAAGTGAGCTTACCAGAAAATTACATGTTATACCTGTGTGACTGAAGATGTAACTGAGTGTAACCAGTCCCAGGGTTGGTCTTCACAAGTGAGACTTGCAGTGTTAGCTGATTGATGTGCTTTGTGGTGCCACGTTTGGTTTGTTCTTCAGGGTTCTGGATATGCTGGGGTTATTTGGAAGTGTATGACCAGTCGGGGTTAAATTGAAGTGGGATTTTTCTCTTAAGTCTCTGTTCATAAAATTGCTTGTTTGTTTAAATACTAAGTTCTATGTTTATTCTGAGTTATTCCTGCAACATGAGGACACAAAGTTTTTCTGTCAATCTTTGTTGACAGCAATGTGGAGCGGTCAGTTTGTCCACCTCACTCAGTCATGGAACAACTACAAGTGCTTAGATGCAAATGCAACCACATGGATGGATTTGCTAGAGAAGAATGGATATCACACGAAGATGCTGGGCAAGCTTGATTATACTTCAGGGAGTCACTCTGTCAGGTGGGAAGACAATGTCAGTCTTCTTATTAAAGAAAGCACCCCCACCCTTCATTAAAAAAAAAAAAAAAAACTTTTCTTTAATATGCTTCTGTTAACAAGGCTATGAGCAATACACATGTCACATGTCTAAAAAAAACTTTTTAAAGCATTAACAAGTGCTGTTTATGTCTGAAGGCTTTTTCCCAAACTGTGAATTATTGGCTTTTTGCTTTGTATGTTCCTTTCCACTTCCTCTTTTTGTGGGTATCTTACAGTAATCGTGTTGAGGCGTGGACACGAGATGTTCAGTTCCTCCTCCGCCAAGAGGGTCGGCCTGTCTCTCAACTTGTTGGCAACAAGTCAACTGTGAGGATCATGAAACAAGACTGGAAAAACACAGATGAAGCTGCGCAGTGGATCAATCAGACAGCAGCTCTCTCCCACCGGCCCTTTGCTCTGTATCTTGGCCTCAATTTACCTCATCCCTATAAAACTGAATCTCTGGGCCCCACTGCAGGTGGATCCACCTTCCGTACTTCTCCATACTGGCTCAAAAAGGCATGCTTCTTTTTTCTTTTGCGTGCTTTCTCTCTTGTTCCGGAATTTACATCTCTTGATGTAGACTGTGACAAAATTATACTTTCTTTTTTTTTTTTTTTTTACACACATTCAGGTATCATCTGATCTCATCTCTGTTCCCAAGTGGTTGCCTATGGATACCATGCATCCTGTTGACTACTACTCCACTTTCACGAAAAACTGCAGTGGTGATTTCACCGAGGAGGAAATTAAAAGCATCCGAGCCTTCTATTATGCCATGTGTGCTGAAGCGGATGCCATGCTGGGTTAGTTGACAGGAATATTATTTGCATGAGGCTTGTCTCCTTTGCAGGGATATGACTAAATAATTTAAAGATCAACCTTGCTATTTTTTCCTCCTAAAAATGAAGTTATCTTGGCAAGCTCTATCTAAAGAAGCAGAGCAAACAAGCAAGAAGTTGTTAATTAAGGTTCATGCATGCAAGCATGATATAGGCTTCAGTAATGGAGGTAAATACAAGAATTAATTGTGCCTCTTGCCGGCAGGAAAAGCTTTGTGTTTGCTGTTGATGTCAGTTATTGAGAGATTGATAATGTGCAATTACAGTCGTCCTCAAATTTATTCATAACCCCCTTTTAAAGATGGGAGAAAAGTTGTTACTGAAATAAGTAGTAATTGACAAAAAGAAATAATAAATAAAAATGAAAGTCATGACACTGCTTTTGAATTGCGGACAAATAGAAGTATAAAAAAACAAGCAAATAAACATGATAAACTGATATAGTTTACGTCACTCTTAAGACTAACATTTTGTTGAGCAATCCGTTAAGGCAATCGTTGCAATCAAGTTTTTTTTTCTGTAACCCTCAATTAGATTTCGGCACCTGTTGACAAGTATTTTGACCCACTTCTCATTGGAAAAGTGCTCTAATTTGTTTGAATATCTAAAAGAACTTTTTAAAGCATTAACAAGTTCTAATTTGTTTCAATTTCTCGTTTAGCTAAATTATAATTTATCCAATTTTTATTTATTATTACTTTTATGAGTATCCAGTTATTTGAGTGACTATTGTAAATTTTTCCTTTCTTTTAATGAAAGGGTATTAAATTAGAGGACAACTGAAGTGTTTTATAATAACAATGTACATGAAAAATGTCACTGGCTCATTATACTGCTAAATCGTTTTTAGAGCTAAATATGACACACCATTAGATAATGAAAAGTACATTTTGGATGAAAAAGTTTATGCTTTTTATTAGAAATATTGATATGAATATATGTGTTGTGCTAAGAGCTGCAAGATCCTGTTTAGGACTCTGCCTTCTGCCCTCTCTGTCTCACTAGGCCAGGTGATTTCTACGCTGAGAGAGACTAGCCTGTTAAACAACACAGTTGTGATCTTTACAGCTGACCACGGGGAATTAGCCATGGAGCACCGGCAATTCTATAAAATGTCAATGTTTGAAGGCAGTTCCCATGTTCCCCTGCTCATCATGGGGCCTGGGCTGATGTCTGGCCTGCAAGTCAACCAGCCTGTCTCTTTGGTTGATCTCTATCCAACCATCCTGGGTAAGGAGGTACACTGGGAAATCATTTAAAATTCTAAATTATCTGATAAAAGGTCAAATAATTGCAAAAGAGGATATTAGCATTAGTATTTAAATAATGCATGTGTCTGTTTTGCAGAAATTGCTGGTATTTCAGCTATAGGTAACCTAAGTGGTCACTCCCTTCTTCCTCTGCTGTCCAAATCTGTTCATTTGTCCAAGAAGCAACATCCAGACTGGGCACTGAGTGAATATCATGGTTGCAATGCTAATGCCTCTACATATATGCTTAGAAGTGGCAGGTGGAAATATATTGCCTATGCTGATGGTCTAAGTGTCCCCCCACAGCTTTTTGGTGAGTTTTAAGCTTAAACATATGACAATATGCTTATCAGTTGTACAGGAAGACACTGTGATGTGATTTTTATGCTTCATTTTTGCAGACCTAACACTGGATAAGGATGAACTTCACAATGTTGGGCTCAAATTCCCACGTGTGCAGGTCCATTTGGACAAGCTGTTACGGAGCATTGTCGACTATCCAAATGTCTCTGCAGCAGTTCATCGTTATACTAAAAAAGCTTTTGGTGAATGGCGCAGTAATTTGGGGAGAAACTACAGCCAAGCTATTGCTAATCTCAGGTGGCATGTGGATTGGCAAAAGGATGAGTTAAGCAATGAAAAAGCAGTTGATGAATGGCTGTATGGCTCTTAAGGACCGTTTCAGGACTATCATGATGGTTAACTTTAAGCCTTCTATTTGAATAAAATGTCATTTCATTATGATTAAAGTTTTACTCATACGCTTTTTAACATTTAAAGGGACATTGCAAAGTTTTATTGCCTGTATATTTTCTTCTTTGGGTGTGTAACAGTTTAAATAGTGAATTACCCCAGAGTACTTTTTTAAATAATGTGTTAAAGCTAAAGCATCCCTGGTCCAAACCTCAGCAGGAGAGGGGAGTTCAGACAGTGACCTTTCTGTGTGGAGTTTGAAAATTCTCTCTGTGTTTGCGTGGGGTCTATCAGATACTCCGGCTTCCTCGCCCCACCCAAAGACATGCATGATGGATTAAATGGTCTCTTTAAAGTCTCCTTATGAATGTGTGTGAGCATGAGTGCTTTTTCTCTGTGTATGGCCACCAGTCCAGTGTGTACCCTGCCTCCCTGCTGGGACAGGCCCCAGCTTCCCTGCGAGTCAGTGTGGTATAAAAAAATGAATGAATGAATCTTTGACCCTTGTCCTCCATATAAATTTTGAACAGTTTGAGGGTACTTTGATGCAAAGTTTGGGAAAACTCATTACCTTTTCTTTTTTTTTTGTTTTGTTTTGTTTTTGTTTATTAATCCGTATTCCTTGCATGACCTGTTGTGTTATTGTGTTATTTATTTGCACTTGAACAGTTTTATTCTGTTTTTATTTTGGCCAATTGTGTACAGCACTTTGTTTCGATTGGTTGTTTGAAAGGGCTTTATAAATAAAGTTGAGTTGAGTTGAAATTATTTTTATTTTTATTAAATAAATAGTTTTTCTAAAAAATATTTTGACAACTTTTTTATTATTGTTAGCTAGGTTGTGTTAGCATCGGTGAACTGAAAAGAAATTCACTTTCTTTTGAAAATATGAAGTTTCCTGCTTTTCACTTCCGGGTCATGTAAGAGACTGCAGCACAAGTAGTCAACAGTAAACAGTAGGTGGTCCCAATTTTATACTCATTCTTCACAACCCACAAGTGTAAAAGATGGATTGAGCTAGTTAATATAATATAAAGTTACGGCTAAACATTTATCCCTGTAAATAAATGAGTTTGGGATTGACAAGGTAACATTTGATGCTAAGTTATAGGAACGCTAGCAGAACTGCCACAAGCGAGCTAAAGTAACTGAAGTCGCCTGTGTTTTCTGAAGACCTAATAGTTCAGAAATTTTAGCATCTTGTACAAAACCAAAAAAAACAAAACGTTACGTTCAACGTAAGTGAGGTGACATTTTATACTTTATGGCATAATGTTGAAAATGTGTCTAGTCTTAGCCTGTGGCTAATGTGCATTATTTAGAGTTGCATTGTCACAATATTTTACATGAAATGTTATTTTCTGTTTCCAGAAAATGTCAAATAAAGAAGTGAAAGCTGCACTGAAAAGTGCCAGAGAGGCTATTAAAAACAAAGAATATAAAGAGGCTCTAAAGCACTGCAAGGTATAAAAGGAAAAAAAAAAAAAAAATCTATTTTCAGTAAGTGAGTTGATAGATATTCTATGGCCTTTACTCTATCCAAATTATTTTCAGACCGTTTTAAAGCTCGAGAAGAACAATTACAATGCATGGGTATTCATTGGTTTGGCAGCCAGTGAGCTGGAACAGCCAGACCAATCACAGACAGCCTATAAGAAAGCAGTGGAGTTGGATCCAGATCAGCTGCTGGCCTGGCAGGTAAGATGCTGGTCTCATGAAGTATTTCAGAAGTTACATGAATCCATATATAAAGTACAATTTAAGCAAGTAAATTGGTGATAATAGTAAGTTGGACAATATTTGGGAGAATCAGTGACTGCTTTCTTATGAAGGATGGGACAAGTCCTTAATTTGGGTTCATTCTTGAAGACTAAGTTTTGTGTTTTCTGCTTGGATCCCTAAGTGTAGAAATTAAACTCTGTGTCAGTAATGGATATGTTGTTGTAGGGCCTAGCAAATCTCTATGAAAAGACTGATCAGTGGGATTTCAAAGAGGAGCTGCCAAATGTTTACCAGAAGCTGGTGGACCTGTATGCAAGGTAATATAAACACTTTGATTAAAACTGATTCATTATTAATAGCATTTTGTTAATGGTAGTCACGCTTTTAATGCACATTTGTTGTTTTGGCTTTTTCGTCTAGTAAAATCTTCAATGCAGTTTTAGTTGTATTGATTTTCACTGTTATCCTTCCACAGTTCGGATAAAAACAAATGTTGTGAAGTGATTAAAAAGCTGTCTGACATTTATTGCTCTGACAAGGAATATGATAAGGTAGGTACATATAAAGAAAAGCATCTATAAATATTAAAAATGGACTTTTTCTGTGCTCTTTCACACAATGCTTTGATGTATATGTGTTTGCACACAGTTGGCAAAAGTTTGGATTCAGCTGGTTCAGCTGAAGGAGGAAGATGCAGTAGATAAGAAGGAACTGGTTCAGCTGCTGCAACAAATGATCCAGCTTTTATCAAACTGCATTAATGAGGAGGAGCAGGACTGTGAAGCTGAAAAACATGTAAGATTTTTTTCAAATGTGGGCTGAACATTGTAATTTTTCGATGTTTTGTCTTTATAATCACACACGATTTCACCGTACCTGATCTATTTTCTTACAACAGCAAAGTTTCTCCCATATACAACAAAAACAACATTAAAACACAATTGTTTTCATGTTGTTTTTGTTGTACTTGTCTCTATACCACATGTCTTTGTTTGTGATCACCAGTTGATATCAGCGTTTGAGAAGGCTATGGTTCTCATTGAACCTGTACCAGGAGAGGAACACAGAAAGGTCTCATCAGACTATATCAAATGTCTTTCTAAAGTAAGTGAAACATTAATCATAATCAGGATAATATAGTATATACCTTGTTTCATCTAAAGTATGTGTTTAAAATGTGTTATTGTCACCAAAATATGTTATGTCATCCCTTGCTCTGTTCATGTAAGGCATTTTTTTCCTAAAATGACTTTGTTTATTATGAGTCTGTTCTTATTGCAGCTGCCACATGAAGAAGCTAAAATGAAAGAGGCATGCCGGTCCATGCTGGCACTCTACCCCAGCCAAAGTTATCCTCTAGAGATCCTTTGTAGCCACTACCTCAATACAGGTGAGACATTGTGATATTGCTGCTTTCAGTGAAGTAACTAATTAACAACAATCCTTGCTGCACGTTGGCTGGAATGGTAATGTGTGGATCAGTCCAAGCCACTTTTACTTGGCATGACAACATATCTGTTGATGTTAATAAAAACACTAAATTATTCCTGACTTTTTTCTTTATTTTACTTTTGTAAAATTACTTTCCTCATAAATCAAAATGGAAAGCGATCCCAAATGTTTAACCAGTAGTGTATATATTATTAAATCACATGATGTAATATGACTTAGTGCTATGGTATTTTTCTTTTTGAAGGTAACATGGATGAGGATGCTGCTAGCGCTTTCACTCAGCTCCTGGATTTGGTCCCCAACAGTGGATTAGGTCGCTTGGGTTTGGGTACCATAGCATTGCAAGAAGGAAGATATACAGATGCCATTAAGGACCTGGCACAAGGTTAGTTTTAAAATGACTGAATAATTCAATCTTCCTTTTATGTTAAACATATTTCAATGCTGAGATATACACTCAATCTCCTGAATTTAGTGTGATAACTGTCCTTAACTTGTCTTTTCTGTTTTCATTAGGACTGAAGACAACTAGCTTAACAGCTGGATGGTTTACTCTGGCTGAGGCTCAGTTTAAAGTGCACAGATACTCTGATAGTGCTACATCATGCTCTCAAGGTGTGTTTAACCATATGTACAGCATATGTCTAGTAATGGATCCGTTTGCAAAGAGTATATCTGTTTAGACATTGTTAAGAGTGCGTAAAAAGCAACTTTGTTGTTTGAATCTACAATTTCCATTTCTGCCATTAAAGGAAAATTGTAATTTTAGTCCCTAGAATATTAACTTATCTTCGGTGTGTTTCATTTTTCTAGGTTTGAATGTATGTTCTTCTGAAGACAAGAAGCTGAGGGTCAAACTGCTTACACTGAAGTTCGAGGCCTTAGTGAGAAGTAAAGGAGAGAAGACTGCAGACGAGGCTTTTGAGACGTTTTCACAGGTAATAAAATGGTGTTTGCAATATATTGTTGGATTTTCTATTTAAATTTAAACATTAAACACACACATTTTTTTCTTTGTGCTTTAATCTTAATATTATGAAGTAAAAATTACTTTCTTGACACAAAATGCAGAACGATTGTATCTCCATCTGGACTAATAAATGTATTTCTGGTGTGTTATTTGCTGTACCGGCTCAATATGAACGTGTACAGATTTTTCAGCTGTAAATGAATGTTTGAAAAAAATAGAAGTTCTTTTGAAACATCCTGTCCAGAAATGCAAAACACAAAACTGCTTGCAACACGGAAGTTGTGGCTGCAGATTTTGTCCTCGTCTTTCTATCTCTATCTGATTAGATATTGACTGATCAAACTGTCCAATGAGAAAGCAGAATGCCCTCTGTTGTTATCCACCACTTTGGGCTCTTAAAGGGGAATGGACATGTTGAAAAGATTGGCGATCGTATAACCAGAATGGCTCAGTGGTTGAAAAACCTGATGAGCCAACGAGGTATAACTGGAAGGATGGTTATTCTGTGCAATGAACAGCACTGTCTGGAAGGCAAAGTTAATATGAACTTGGAGCATTCACTCTGGGATAGCCCAGAGGACTTGCTTCAATTAGGCTGGGATTTTCAAAAGTTTTAATTTCCTTACCTTCACACCTTTGGTTTGGTTTGTGTACAACTGTACTAAACTCAAGCGGACAAAACTACCTGGGCAACATCACATGGCCAAAACAACTGATCACCGGTGGGTGATACTCCCACAGAAATGCAGTTTATCAGGTAAAAACAACATAAATATAATGCTGGTGGATAATTATTATGATTTTTTTTAAACTGATCAGATGCCAAGATTACCTTTATTATGAAGCTCTGCTGGAGTATTTCCAAAGTTTCCACTTATTGCAATGGTGGTTGTTGTCACCCTGTGCAGTGAGATATTTTGCTGCTGCTGGTTCTGTGATTTAGGATTGGAGAACAAAGCTGAATCCAGAGATGGTGGTCAAGTGGTTCAGTATGATATTGTACAAAAAAAAAAATCTTAAGATCATGTTTTGCTTTTTTGTAAATGAAAATGACAAAACAACATTAATCACATTAGAAATAAGAAAACAGAAAAGTAATGAAAGTGGGACAGGCTTTATGTTTTTTACAATTACATATGTTAACAGGAAAGTTGGATCACAGATCATGCATAAATGGGTTCGTTCCAGATTTCAGTTAATGGATTGGGTTTAGTCGTCATCATGCATTTGGGCGGGTTGGGATCGGAAGAAAAGGACCCCTGCAGGACTCTGGTCTTTGGGTTCCTGTAGAACGTAGAACATACGTTTTCTGAACAAGTGTTGCTGGTTTTGCTTTTCTTCTTTTTCTTTTTGGTCACTGGATAGTCCGTTTTCAAGCGAACCAAGACCCCTGACTGTTAAGCAGACCACAGTTCATTTCTTTGGTGTGCATGAGAGTGTAATTGGTGTTCATACTGCGCCAAACAAATTGTACCATCCTGGAAGCGGACCACGAGCCACTCAAAGCAGACCAAACACCCGTCCTCCCAGCAGCACGTGCTTTGGACTCACACTCTGCAAACCACTACTTTCTCCTCCATCTGGTCGCTCTACGGTAGTTATCCAATGTTTAGATTCTGGAGTAACTGCTGCTGAATTATGAGGCTCAGCACAACTCTCCCCACCTCCTTGAAAAACAAGCACCGCTTGTAGGTGTTCGTTCTTTTTGACGTTATGATGAGCCCAGATTAGATGAGCTCTTGACTTTTCATGCTTGGATTATCTGTAATGGCCAACTCTTCTGAGAAGGGTCATCTTATGGTATTTTACTTAATAACAGTGAAATTATGAAAAAAAGGACTAAAAAGGACTCAACTCTTAAGTGATTATGTCTATATGCTGTTGAAAATTGCTGTGAGAAAAACTGTAAGCAGTCAGATTGTCAAGAGCAGCGCTAAAAGGAAATAGTTAAACTCTTGGAAACACAACTGGGAGTAGTAAATAGTAAATAATTCCTCTGTTTGATTCTAGTGTTGGTCCTAGATTTATTAAGCATTTTGATGATGTAAAATTAATATGTTGGGTTTTTTTTTTGTGTGTTTTGTTTTTAGATTCCAGAGGCGGACAAAGACCCGATGCTGTTAGCCTTAAAAGGCCGTGGGTACCTCAACAAAGGACAGATTGATCAAGCACATAAGGTTGAACATCTTTGCCCTCTTATATCTGTAAATAAATATGTTTTAGTTCAAGGTAAATGTTGAAAATGCAGTATTTTATCACATATAAATTTGAAAACCTACTAAGCTTGTGAATACAGTGAAAGTTGAGCATAAGTCTAGTATCTTAATGATGGAAGAGTGCAGATTAATTTATTGTATTTTTCATAGCTGTCTTCAGAGCTGGTGGCCTCCAACCCAAGCCTGGGCCAGGCATTGGCTCTGGAAGGACTGGTACATTTAGCTGAAGGCCAGCAGCAGCTGGCAGAGCAGAGGTAAAAAAAATATGGAAGTAGGTTGTGTTTTCACATCAATTAACTGCTTCATTTGTGTGGCACAGCATTGTTATTTTACTTTGTGTTTTCTTGTTCTTCTGCTACCAGCTTCCTAAAGGCTTCAAGCCAGAATCCAGACAGTGGAGAATATTTCTTTTTGCTTGGACAACTCTATTGGGACATGGGGGAAGAGACTCGTAAAGACCGGAGCAAAACCCATACACACTTGTTAAAGGTTATAATGATTTCCCCTTAAAATGTAGAAATGTCTTTTAGAGAATTTAATACTGTTTTGTTTTATATTAATTCTGATGTGCTAATTGTTGCTAGCATTAAAAAACTAGCATAAAATGACAAATCTAACATATAAAGAAATCCTACAATAACTTTGATCTCAAAGTTGAATCAGTTTGAGCTTTCTTTGTCCGTTTCAGGCTGCAAAGTTGGATCCACACCTTGGTTGTGCATTTCGCTATCTTGGGCATTATTATCGGGAGGTAGCACATGATAATGGCCGTGCACAAGGCTGCTATAAGAAGGCTTTTCAATTAAACAGTGATGATGCAGAGTCTGGAGCTGCATCAGTGGATCTCAGCATGGGGCAGGGGGATATGGTAAGTGGTCTCATGGGTAAAAGTGACAATTTTTGGAGTTTCTCTCATGCTGTCTTCTTACTTTACTTGTTTTCTTTTACCCAAAATGCCACAGGACACTGCCTTAACAATTCTTCAGTCAGTCATAGAGAAAGCCACTCCAGGTTCTGCAAAATGGGCCTGGATGAGACGAGGCCTATATTACCTGAAAATTGGAGAACATCAAAAGGCTATAGCTGAGTAAGAATTAAAAAAAAAAAACAAACAAAAAAAAAACTACAAGTACACTTATGACATATGTCCGGATATGTTTTTGCTACAGCATCAGCATTAATTGTCCTTCATGTGTATAGCTTGCAGGCATCTTTGAGAGCAGACCCTGACGACTGGGTGTGCTGGGAGTGTTTAGGTGAGGCTTATCTAAACCGGAGGAGCTTCACAGCAGCTCTGAAGGCCTTTGGCAAGGCCCATCAACTGCAGCCCAGCTCCATCTACAGTGTTTATCAAGCAGCTGCAATCAAACAGACGCTTGGTAAATACAAAGAGGCAGTTGCAGAGTACCTGCAAATCACAACACACCAGGACTACGTTCCTGCTCTCAAAGGTAAGCGTTGTTTCAGAGTGTTTTTAACATGCACAATTTGTCACGATTTACTACCTTTTGTCATGTATTTCAGGCAACATAACCTTCAAAAGCTGTAAATGTAGTTTTATTTGTATGATGTGTTGTGAAGGCCTTGGGGAGTGCCAGCTGTCTCTTGCCAAAAGCTTACTGGAGGACTGCAGAGATGGAGGAGCCATTGACCTCATTCAGCAAGCTATAGAGAACCTCTTCAGGCAGCTGCACATTTAGTTTACTGATGAACATTAATTACAAAAAGAAAACATTTTTCTGTTAGTGATTACTCTTCAATTCAATTCATTTCTGTGCTCCTCAGAGCTGTGCAGCTGCGACCGGACCTGTCGTGTCTGTGGAAGCTGCTGGGAGATGCTTGCACAGCAGTTAGCACTGTTTCACCAAAGAGAGCACAAGTTGTAGTGCCAACCTTACTGTCCGGTTTCGACTCCAGCATGCAAAGCCACATACTGAACCAGGCCCAGACGCTTAAAGTTGGTGAGAGGTATGACCAGCATTAGCATATATTATTGCTATGTTGTCAAATAACACATTCGTAAGGTTTGTGCACTATGACAAACTTGACATTGAATAACTGTGTATATACTGATATAATGGTTTCTCTGTGCTCCACGGAACCATATCCATAACCAAAATAGATAAACACTGAAGAGTTCGGGCATGTGTTTCTGTTTCAGGTGCTACGTTCACGCTTTAAAGCTGATGCCTGAGGTTCCCAGCCTTTGGTATGATCTTGGGCTCAATTATTACCACCAGGCTGCCTGCCTGCCTTCCATCACAGAGGGAGACGAGAACTCTGCATGTCAGGACCTGGAGAAAGCCCAGCAGGTTGGTCAGAAAATCGACATGACAGTTTTGCTTTGCTGCTTGTTCCCAGAAATAGTCTTAGTATGAGTTTCTTCTTGTTCTTCTTGTGCAGTGTCTCAAAAAGGCTACTATGATGGACAGTAGCAACCATACTTTCTGGAATGCCCTAGGAGTGATTTCTATGATCAAAGGTAACGATAATCATAGAAGAAAAATGTTGGTAATATGTTTAGACCAAAAGACCTCGAATTTGGAGGTCTTGCTCTTAAAGACCAACCACCTGTCATATTAAAAAAACTGAACTACAGTGTACAAGCCCGACACTTCCTCTGTAGCAATGACAAGAGTACAACAATATTGTCACTGTTAAATCATCTGGTATAATGCATAACTCAGCTATGTATGTAAATATAGCTCTAGCTGTTTAATTCAGATAGTAACAGATATCTTTGATTTAAATTTAGCAAGCGAAATGAACATTTTTATCTTGTTCCATCAGGTTTGGGAAACTATTCTCTGGCTCAGCATTGCTTCATCAAGTCCATACAAGTTGAGCCAAATGTATGTTGGTTACATTTGTATTAGTGGTTATATTATTCTTTACCTTTAATGTGACTTCAAGTTTTTAATTCAGAATGTTGTAGCTTGGACAAACCTTGGAGCTCTGTATTTAAAGAAGGACAATATAGAGGTATGTGATCATTTTCCTTACATACTATTTTTTGGGGGGTTTTTTTGTTTTTTTTCTACTATTATTTTATTGTTGCAAATTGTCACTATTGTGTAAAAAAAGTATATTTCTTGTCTTAGCTTGCACATGAGGCCTTTAAGATTGCTCAGTCTCTCGAACCTCTGTATGTCAACTGCTGGATTGGACAGGTATTCTTCCTCACTTAAAGTATTGTTACAGTCAATTTATACAGCACATTTTATATACAAGAGAAATCAAAGTCCTTAACATAAAACTTCAAATGGATTAGACTGGGGTTCAAAGGAAACATTAAAAAGTACATTAATAGCAATAAAAAATAATTCACATTTTTTCGGGCACTTTTCCATATCTAATGTCAACTCACAAAAAAGAAAAATATATTCAGTACTAAAATCCATAAATTCAGACAAATAGTATTTAACATTGAAAAAGTTTTAACAGGAAGCTTAATAATTATTTAATATTATAATATAACATGAGACATGGTCAGTTTACTGAAATGTGAAAGTTTTGTTTAGTGTTGGAGCTGGTAGTGTTCAGTTCAACTGATAGTACAGATAGTACTGGTGTATCTGTTAGACTCTTTGTCTTTATCTGCCTTAATTATAGTGCATTGCTTTTGTCATCCTCCAGGCTCTGATAGCAGAAAGCGTGGGAAGCTATGACACCATGGATCTTTTCAGGCACACCACTGAACTTAGCACACACGTATGTGACATATCAGAACTACTCCTATTGTAATAACCACTCATTATCTAAACAGCCTTTTGTTTCACTTTTCTCACTCCATCCTGTTTTTGGCTTTAAGCTTCCATACTGTTAAACATCGTGCTGCTTTTGCTTAGTTTTTTAAAGACTGTATTCACTTCTGAACTCTGTCATCACTAAAATATTTCTACAATTTCTTTGTCAGACGGAGGGAGTGAAAGGTTATGCCTACTGGGTTTGTTCCATCCTTCTAGATCAAAGCAATAGAGACACTGAGCTGTACTCCTACAACATTATTCAGATGAATGCCATTTCTGCTGCTCACGTTGCACTCAGCAAGTACACAGGTACAGCATATATTAGTGTGCTGATGTTCGCATAGGGCTACAGATGTGTTGGTTCTGAATTGGTTGTGTTGAGAGAGAAAGTGTGTCGTTTCGATCTCTTATGCATCTCTTTCAGAGAGAATTCAGTCAGACCCAGATGCCTTTATTATGCTGGGTTACCTTAATGAGCATCTGCAGCTGAAGAGACAGGCCTTACAGGCGTACCAAAGGTATGAAGCATACAGACTTTGTTTGCTTGATATAAGTCAGTACTTTAAGAAAAGAAAGTGATCTCTAGGATACTTGCTCATCTAAAAATAATGGAGTTTTAAATGTGTTGTTTTTACAATTAATCTTTCTTGATACAAATGCTCTCCTTAGGGCAGTTGAACTGCTTCAGTCTATGTCTTCTCCTGGAGAGCTGACATTTTCTCTTGGAAGTTATGGCCGTGCTTTGTGGTAACCTGCTGTCTCATTATGTTGAACTTTAACCATCTTTGAAAACACTCACCAGTTACCCAAAACTTCACTCCGTGTGTCTCACTGTGTTTTTTTGAAGTAACTCAGGCCAGTGGGAAGAAGCAGTGCATGCTTATAATTCCACTCTTCTGCAGGAGCTCAGTGACCTGGTTGGTCTGGCTCTGGCCTACTGCAGAGCTGGTCTCTTTTCAGAAAGCAGCAGTGGTAAGGAGTAGGATGCACATGGAACATAGAGATTGGATTTATGTTTTACCTTTTTAAAGATGGAGTAAATAAATGTTTTGTGTGTATGTTGAAGCATATGAGCGTGCCTTGGCTGTTGCTTCCACTGAGAAGGAGAAGGCTTACATATTGACTGCTCTGGCTATGCTGCAGCACCGGCAGGGTAACCTGGACTCAGCCAAAACTCTGCTTTTTAAATGGTGAGCTCACTGTGTTGTCTGGATTCATAAATGAAAAATGCCTTTCACAGATAAATAGATGTGTGTTATCTTCACCAATCTTCATTTCGCTTTACAGCTGGTAAAAATTGTGTAATGCCTTCATTAGGTCAGAAAAGCACTTCGGCTGTATTGGACATAGGGTAACAATGCTAAATATACTGTGTGCACATTAAGTAAGCAAATTACATTTAATATCATGATTGAATTTATTTTTGATACTGTAAAAATCAGTCAACCATAGTGTGTAGAGCCTTAAACGTTCATTGTTAAGCAAGGAGAACATTTACAAAAAGTGCAAACATTCTTATTCATTCCATCCATCTGTTTTATTTATGAAGCAAACTTTAAACACAAAGCCTCTCCAAAGTTCACATTAAAAAAATCATAAGTAAATAAAGTAATAAAGAAAAAAAACAACTAAGGTCAGCCTTTATCAAAATAAAAAAAACAAGTTAAAAGGTTTAACAAATGAAACAAATAAAATAAATAGACACATAACTCGCATGGTATTAAAAGCCAGAGAATAAAAGAGGACAAGATTAAAAGCATAAGATAAAAATTGCTGCTTGCTTGGGGTTTTTTTTTTTTTTTTTGGTCTGGACATTTTCAGAGGATTCATTTCACGAAATCACAATCAAACAACTTCTATTTACAAAAGTTTACAATCTGTAAACATTATAGACACCCAGAAACTATTTTCTTGAATGCTGATTTCTGCCAAGACCATAGCCTCAAAGAATCATTGCAAAATCTGCAGTGGGTTTGGAAATTGATTTTCAGCCTTCATTGACACTGAAATGGTGCACATAGCTGTGGATTAGGAGGTGCACAAACAAACCAGTCAGTACTCCTCCACCACCACCTTGCTGGCACTGAGTCAGAGTGGTGTAGTGTTAACCCTTAGTGGTCCAGCTCAGGTCCTTCCATCTACTGAATTAAATAAAAACTGTTAAAACTGCTAAGCCTCAGTTTATTGTTGTAAAAGCTTTTTAAAACTATTATTCTCATCAGGATTGTCATTTAATAGAAATAAAATTATATGCAATAAGACTTTTAAAAAATATATTTTCACATCACATATACCTGTCTGTTCTGTGTCTTTAGCTCAGCATTGAAGGAGCCAGTTCCAGAGTCTTTGCTTTGTTTATGTGCTCTTGGTTTGGTCCATGGTGATACGACACTTGCTGCTGCTGCCCTGACCGAGCTGCTAAAACAAGGATCAGCTTCAGGGACTGTTGTGGAGCAGCACTGTCTGCTCACCTGCACCTTGCTGGCTCTGCAGGGCAATTACAGTGCTGTACAAAGAGAGGCCTCCAGAGCTGTGCACAGGTGAACTACTTGTATAACTGGCACTTACTGATGTGCTGTATCCTACAATTATCTAGTTTCCTGTTTGTTTTTTTTGTTGTTCTTTTTAAAGTCAGGATTGACATGATAATACATGTTTTACACTGAAGAAAAACAACATTGGCACCTTTAAGTGTGGATTATTGTGCAAATTACTGGAGATGGTATGAAAATTTAAAGATGATTACATGTGTGAATCAATAATTATTCATGTGTTTGGTCTATTCAGCTGTTGCCTTTGCCAGTTGTGCAGGAACATCAAATGAATTTTGTGGCCTTATTATAAACTTGCCCACACATTATTCTATTAACATTTCATTGACTGCATGCAGCAACATGAGGCATGTGCCTTGGACTTTCTGCAATTTGACCAAAAATGAAAAAAACATCGTTATTCTGTTTTAAAATTCTGCACTGTGAGTTGGGTCCACAGTTCCTTCAACATGGTGCTGCATATGCAATAAATACAGTATATAAAATCTCCTCCTATCCTATTATTCTGTGCTATTTTACAGAAACCCTGGAAATCCGTCTCTCTGGGCTCTTCTGTCAAGAGTGGTACCACAGTACTATCCTAGAAAGGCAAATGTGAGTCTCTACTTACACAAATGGAAATTATTCACAAGCGTAAACCCAGAAATCGGATATATTTACACACATTTATCTGAGCTTTTCTGCAATATCTCTCAACAGTTGTAATTATTTGTTTTTTGGTTAAACAGGGTGGTGCAGTTGCTGGCCACATTGCTTGTCTTTCCAGTATGATGCAAGGAAAGGTAGAAGTTTCATCATTTGTCTCAATTTTTTCTATAGTTTTACATGAATGACTTATTGTTTTACTTATTAATGATCTAAAATGATGTAAAATGAAAATGTGTGTTGGACATATAAATTGCAGATATGTCCACAGCTAAAACAAAATATTTTTTTCATCTTGCATCTTTGACTTGGTATCTGCATACTTTGCTGAAATGACCTCATTGTGTGACTGCAGAGGGCATTGTTGTACAGTGGAGTGAACCAGCTGGCCTGTGGGAGACATTCTGGCGAGGACAGTCACAGGAATGCACTGAAGACTATGCAGAGAGCCACGCTGCTCTGTCCAGGTAAATAAACACACAAACTACTTTGTTTGTCAACATCCTCAGGCCAACTGCATCACTGCAGACACACAATACTTTCCATGCATAGGTGATTCCTTAGATGGCATTTGCATAGTCACAAATGTTTGGATTGCAATTGGTTGGCCACAGGATGATAAATTAGTTTCAGACACTCTTCGTAGTCGAATGGAGGCACAAAGCATGAATTCGATGTTGAACTATTTTACAAGATGTTATTCCATCATCCAAAAGTAAAGGCAGGTAAACATTCGTATCTGAAAGTTAAAATGTATAGATATTTTTTGGTTGTACAGTGCACATGTCAAGCATCATAAAACTTTGATGCCTTTAAGGAAACGCTTGCAAGCTTGTTCATTAAATTGTTTTTACCTGCAAATGGCTATGAGTCTCCATTCTTCTCCTTTCTTCAGATGATCCAGCAACATGGGCAGGTTTGATGGCTGCTTGTCACACTGAAAACACTGCCTGTTATCTCTCTGGTTCTGCTCCTCACAGACTGTCCCTACAGCAAATCCTCATGTCAGTGGTCTCTGAGAAAGGTGGGCTTCACTGGTGGGCTGTAGTTGTTTTTTTTTTCTTTTTCTATGTGTATTTGAGAGTAAAGCTGATCTATTTTGGGGTTGCAGTGCATAGTGTTGAGGAGATAGAACGGCCTCTAGCACAGTCTCTGGAAGGCTGGGTACTGCAACAGGCTGTTGCTGGTCTCATGATGGAGGGGCAGCTGGATAAGGCTGAAGCCCTCTGCACACAGGTAAAATATGAAAAGGCACATATTTTTGCATGCAATCTTATTTCACAGTAGAAAAGGAAGATGTAATGACATTTTGTTGTTCCTATGCCTTGTTTATTCCAGGTTCTGAATGTGTCCCCCGAACACCCTGCAGTGATGTTGTCACTAAGGCAGGTACAGTACCAGCGCCTTCTCATGGCTAATGAAGGTGCTATTCTGGTAGACCCTGTGTTGGAGCAGCTCAACAAAGCTGTGATGATGAATCCCACCAACCTTGGGGCATGGCATGTAAGACAAAACACGTGGATGCAACATTTTTTTTTCATAACAGTGCAGTCAGCATTTTATTTCAGCAGAAACCAGTGAATTACTGGATTTCAAGCTCACAAGTTTGTATACCTTTCCCTACCTTATTTTCAATGAATCTTTATTGTTGCAGAATCAGTTCTACAGCAGTGTATTAATACCAAAAATGAAAGTGTCTTTTCTTCTTGATGTTATCATAATGAAGCCAGTATCGTGTTGTCTTGTAAAAACAACCGCACCAGTATGTGGTCTTTCAATTTTACGAGCTGAAAATATCAACAGTTTGAAACGGTCACTTAGCAAAACCTTCATCCTTCTTTCTACTTAAAATAATCAGCTCTTGTTTTTATGGCTTTTTTTTTGCTTTCTTTCCCTCAGTGGCTGGCTGAAGTGTATCGTAGCCAGGGCTTGCTGGTGCAGGGAGTAATGGCTTACAGGCAGAGTCTGCAAATAGCCTTGCAGCTTGGCATGCACAGCTTCCAGGTAGCCAGTCTGCTTCGACTTGCTCTGCTAGCTCTAGGACCCTGTATGGTAAGTATCATTAAATGTATTTTCATCTTACCTCCTAAATATTTTTAATTTGGGGGGTCAGAAAGTAGAGCTATATAGAAGGGCAATGCAGCTAGTGTAACAAATAAAGAACATTTTAAAGTGTAAAGTTGTTTTTTGCTTTTTTTTTTACCTCCAAAAGTTATGCTGTAGTTATAAGAAATAGTGGTATTATTAAATGATGTCAGCGTTACCTAGTATTTCACACACACATATAAAGCTTGAGACAGTTCCTTTCTACGTCCCTGTCAAGTGGGCAGAAGCAAAGTAAAAAAGATTAAAGATGAGTGAAGGTCTATCTGTGAATCACATGTCAGCAAGCAAGGCCAAGGGAAAATTCAAACAAGACAAAAAGCTTTCTTTGTGATTTCACTTGCAGCATGTGGTTTTTAGCTCACTGCTCACAGGACAACAAATCATTTTACCTCTTGACTGGGAAATAGTTATTTTTTTCTTGTATTGTAAATGATAAATATCCTCTCCATATTACAGCCATTGATTTTCTAAAAGGTCTTATGCGCAGTTTAAAAAGCAATTAAGTTTAAAGAAATACATTTTAGTCAATGTACTGGTACTTGAAAGTTTTCTTAGTCAGTTTTATACTGAGTCCTGTGTGGTCTGACTCGTAAGGCTGGTGTCCCTGGAAATGACTGGAAGGAGCTGGTGATGGAAGCAACTACTGAGACTTTAAAGCTGGACGCTTCTCCTGTGGCCCTCCTGTTCCAGGCTCTACTCCATTATGTGACCAAGATGGCTGCTAGGTTAGTGCTGCTCACTGTGCTGTTCCCATTACACTGTCAATGGTACAGATCTAAGTGTGTCTAACATTAAATAAGGATGCTGTTCTAGTAACATGTCCTGTTGTTTGTTTTTGATACTATCATATTGTCATGTGTAATTATTCCTTTAAATGGTTAAATTAATCCTAACATAACAACTTGAAATTTATGTCTCCATTTATCTTTTCAAGATTATTCCTTTTAAACCTGCATAGAAAGTTGTTGTTTTTTTCCAACCACTTGTTTAAAAAATTTCTGTCACCTCCTTTGGTACTTGTCAGAGTATTTAGAGTGCATTGTAGGAGAGCCGAGGACTAATAGACCAATCACGGGGTATAGAACCTTTGCTGTATCAAGTATGTTGTTAAGACATCAGTTTTGGACACAGCCAGGGTATCAGACATTTAATGCAGATTGACAAAATAAATGAGAAAGCTTTACATTCTGAATTATTAGGGGAAATCAAACCAAATGTTGGTGTAATTATTTTCTGCTGCTGTTTGCATCATGTTTTCTGTAGGGAAACTAGGCGGTTGTTGGAGAGGCTGGTTTATGTTCCATCTCAAGACGTCCCCGTGACGGTGATGCAGGTAGCCAGGTGGTATCTCCTTAGACACCTGCATGCCAAGAATGATCAGGAACTTGTTGATGTGAGTGCCTTATTGCTGCCTAAAACCTACATTGTCACCGCAATGAAACTATGTCGTTGGGATATTTCCATATTAAGGGCCAATTTTCTATTATGACTTTAGGAAATGCCATTTATATTTCCTTGTTCAAACTAAAATTGGTTTCATTCATGGTTTTAATTTTTGTATTGGTCTCCCAGTGTTTGGTATTAAACATATGTTATCTCTATGCAGGTTCTTTTGCAAAATGCCAAAAAGAATGAAGATCAAAGACTGCTGGAATTTCATTCACTGCTTAATAACTCCTCAACTTGAATGTTGCTGCCACATCACTTTGCATTAGATGAACAAATTCGTCATGAAATTGGTGTGCAAATGCTACCTTTTTAGTTTTTATGCATGGTGTAGCCAAATCTGAAATATAATCAACCTGGACATTTTGAAGCGGGTATTGGAGAAAATCATTTTATTGTTTTGGGTTGTTTTTTTTTTTTGGGGGGGGGGGGGGGGGTTGTTATGTAAATATTCATTTTGTTCAAGAAATTAAATTGGTTTAAAAGAATGGAAGTATTACAAGTTTCAAAACTGAATGTAATCATATCCACATTCTGTCAGAAATAAAAACATTTTGCTATTAGTATACAGATTGTGTCATTTTGATTGAACATAACAGTACATGGTGATGAGGAAACATTACTCAAGAGAAAATTACATTTAATATAACTTCATTATTTTTAGCTCTTGAAAAAAGTTTACAGATATCGTTAAGACTGCAATTTTTTTCATCATGCTGCACAGATCAACTTTACCCTTGTTTCCAAAAATACCTTGCAATTTACTTTTCACACTGCCTAGTCATATAAAAGTGGATATTTCTCACAGTGGTATAGATTTTCAGACCTTTACATTTTCTCATACTTTAGCTGAACAGACATGCTTGGTCATGAGTGTGCAGATATTTTGCCCACATCCCCAACATGGCTGCAACATATGTGGAGAACTTATCTTCTTATTTCTGCTGCAGAGTGAACATACATCTGCAGCAACATCACTTGATGCTCCACCTGGATTTCTGAGACTGTTGGCTACAAGCTGTTTCAGCTCTTGGAGTACGTTGTCTGGAGCCTTTGAAATGCCCACAACCTTCACTCTATTTGGATCAAACACACAATCCTCTTCAAGGCCACTGGGCACAGATTTCATGCCACAATTTGGAGGCACCCAAGCAGTGTCGTAGCCCTGCGTGCTCCAGTTGTACTGCATTGGATGGTTATCCTTGTCAATGCGTTTGACACGACCAACACGGACATGAAGCTCTAGCACCACACGATCTGAAGAGTTGCTGCTCAGAGGATAACGTTCTGCCTTTTTCTTGTCCCGACTTACATACACACCCTTCCCTAGCATGCCACTTGATGACTGTTGAAAGCCATTGGCAATGATGTTGCGTGCGTTGGCAACACTCGTGCCATGGTACATTATGTAGACACCTCGATCTTTGGGCTCTTGTGAGGATTTCAGCTCCAGACGAGGAGAGTCATCGTCGTAGGTTACTTCCCAGCCACAGAACTGCAGCGACATCCTGCTTCAGTACCTAAAGGTGTTAAGGGCTGACCAGCTGCTCTGTCAGGAATAAAGGTAGACATGTTGTCATCCAAGGGTTCCTAGGTGTATCTTTATTGTAATCATTTAATGACTTTCACAGATAATTGTACCAGAAGCAATTGATGTGTATTAGATAAAGACCTTAAAATTCTGAATTTATAAAAACAAACAAAAAAAAAAAAAAAAACCATTGTAAATCAGTAGGCCATTACAAAAGGCATCTGGCTATGCTGAAGCTACGTGGTCTAAATTAAGCAATATACACTAAAACGATTAAAAGTTGCCATTGCCAGGTAAAAATAGAAAATCCCATAACTTTATAATAGTCTCCCATCCTATATTGACAAATGTTATTAGTTAAGAAAAGTGCTAATCATAAAACTGAAAGATTAACAAACTAAGAACCTTAGCTATGTCTTTGCTAGGTTTTCCTTCACGTATAACTATTTAGTAAACAGTGAAGCGAGGTTCACACTGTTGGCTCTTAACTCAATATATTCATTGCATAGCGATACATACATACCCTGTTCTTGTTTAGGGTGCGTTCGTCCACTTCACGTCTTCCTTTAACCTATTTTACTGAAATGGTTCGGGCGCTTCTCCCGAAGCATAACTTTCACTTTCTGTTAATGAAATAGTATATGAACCTCCCCCCCCCCCCCCCCCCCATATCCAGGTACAAAAGCAGATGTTTCCGCTGATTTCGCCCGTGGCCGGTTAGCTCAGTTGGTTAGAGCGTGGTGCTAATAACGCCAAGGTCGCGGGTTCGATCCCCGTACGGGCCAAAATGTTTTTCGAGATCAGGTTATTTGTAGGTTACTTTTGTTTCACTTTACTGACATAATTCTGCAACGCATTTAAATTATTAAAACACAGAGGTGTAGAAAATAGAAGTCCTGTCCGGCAGCTCCTTCCACCCAGTTATTAAACCAGGTGAATTTAATTAGCTCCCAGCTCCACTGTAGATAGATGAGCCTGTTCTTAAAACACCGGTTCTGAATGCATCGGTAGATCTAAAAACGTGGCAGGACTTCTTGTTTTTACTTCTACTTCTACTTTATTCACCTCTATTAAAACATAAGCTGAATTTATAACCAAGCAACACAGTATTGCTCTATAAAGCCATGTTAGTTATGAGGTTGATAATAAAGAACCTCACGTTGCCATTTTGTCTGTAGCCTACCTTATGAAAAAGCTTTACATAGATGACTGGAAATAACCAACATATTTTGTCTCACTATGAGATGACTTACCTCTTTGTTGAAGTTTTATAATATTTTCCATCATTTCCACATAAAAGTGCTTTATAAAACTTGCTTACCTTGTTCTTGGGAGGCCATGTTTCCTGCCAATGCAGCAGGTACAACAGGTGATTTGCTCTCCTTGTTAAAAGAGCAAGCTCTGCATGGTCTTTTAACTACAGGATTTACAGTATATATTTAACCTTGTGCGGGTTAGGAAGCTGGAGCCTATCCCAGCAGTCTTTGGGTGAAAGGCAGGGTACACCCTGGACAGCTCGCCAGTCCATCGCAGCATTGCAAACATATGGTCAGTATAGTATGGAAAAAGTATACCAGTACTTTATTAAACTATTAGACAGATTGGCTCAGTTTTATAAGTTTTAATTAATTTTGTGTCACAAATCTTTATTTATTTATTTTTTTTACATTAAATACATAAAATAATAGAAAATCTGAATTGGCATTCTAAAAGTGTGGTAAAGTCATCATTTCTGTCCAGAGATTCTAGTTCATTGTCATTGTTGTGTGCATCTTTGGGTCCCTTTTGAGTAAATTTTGGTCTCTTTGGTGTCATGTTTTTCAACCTTAAAGTTATCTTGCCCAGGTTAGCAAAATAGAATTGGATAGTGATCACAATGTAGAGCTTCAATTATGACATACACACTAATTTAGGCAACAATGATATACAACAGTGAGGTCAAACACTGGCAGAAACAATGTGCATGATCTTTTTTTTTCGTGGGGGGTTGATTTAAAAAAAACAAACAAAAAACATAAACAAAGAAACAAAAAACACATTAATATATTTTAAATGCTATCATCCAGCTTGATTTTTTAAAGCAATCTTCTTCTCTCATGATCTCAGGGTCTCTACGGACAGAAGTGCTTGGACATCAGTATACAGATGTTTTGCCCACATTTCCAGCACAGCTGCTTAGTGTGAGGAGATGCTGAGTTGCTCTCTTGCACAAGGAACACACATCTGCAGCCCTACCAGCTCCTCCTGTGGTTTTTTTGGCTTTTTCTAAAGCTGCTGCAGTTCCTTCTCTACTGTAGCACTGGGTGCTTTCGCAATGCCCACCACTGTCACTCTCTTGGGATCAAACACACAGTCTTCCTCAAGACCACTAGGCACAGATTTCATATTACAGTTGGGGGGCACCCAAGCAGTGTTGTAGCCCTGCGTGCTCCAGGTGAACTGAAGAGGATGGTTGTCCTTGTCAATGCGTTTGACACGACCAACACGGACACGCAGCTCAAGGATCACCCGGTCAGAGGGGTTACTTCTTAGAGGATAATTATTTGCCTTTTTCTTATCACGGCTAACATACACACCCTTTCCCAGCATGCCACTTGACGATTGTTTGAAACCACTAGCTATGATGAGTCGTGCGCTGGCAATGCTTGTCCCATGGAACATGGTGTAGACGCCTCGGTTTTGAGGTTTCTGCGATGGCCCGAGTAGCACACCAGGAAAAGAGGCTCCATCATCGACCACCTCCCATCCAGAGAATTTCACAGACATCTTGATCTAGGAATATTGCTGACACAGGATGTTCTTTAGGTCCAGCAAAATCTGTAGCTCTGTGAGAAATGTAAACAGCTACTATTATGAATTATTGCAAGCATTCGAGTTTTTACACATTCTAGTCACACTTTAATATAATAAATATATTTTTCTTTTTTTTTTTCTTTTTTTTTATTCCTAATTTAACAGAAGCTGAATTTGCATTGTTATTTACTTGGAGGTATGAGTTTGCCACACCCTATGTATTTGTTTCCTTATATCACTGTTTAGTTTAAACACCATGGTGTCTTTATTTCAAACAGTATGGTCAATTTTAATTTGCAAAACGTTTATTGAAAAGACAAAATTGTCAGCTTGTGAATGAGACAGTCTCAGCCTATCAGACGAACAAAATCTGGTAAGAAAATCGAAATTAAATGTCTTGTATGCCCGTCTAACGCATCAGATTTGACTTTGGGGGATTACTGTTGTTCTGGTTTCTCTCGTAACATCGATTAAAGCATAAAGCGTTAAATAGAAAATAAATAAACCTACCGTCTTTAATGAAGACCTGTTTGCCAGCTCACGAGTTTCTGTTCTGTTAGTTTCGCTTCCACAAGTCTTTACAGCACGCGGAACAACCTGCGTAATCGATTTAGGTGCTAACTATTCAAAGTCTTCTCGCGGGCACAACACAGCACGTTTCAGTATGAACTGCAGTCATTTTTCTAACGAGAGCAACAATTTGATTCTTTCTGAGAAAGCTCCCATGAATTTAATTGCTAGTTATGAAATTTATTTTAGACATACAAAAGTAGAAACATTTGACTGAAGTATCACACAGATGTCGGTGTCGTCATAGGATCCAAGGATGACTGCTTCCGCTGTACGGCTTTATCGCCGAAATAGCTCAGTTGGGAGAGCGTTAGACTGAAGATCTAAAGGTCCCTGGTTCGATCCCGGGTTTCGGCAGTGTGACAGGTTCCACTCTTTTTTCTGAAACGGGAACTAATTTCGCTTTGGTACCTAGAATTTCGCTCCCTCCTTCACACCAAGTGATGTAAATTATTTTCTTTATACTGATGATAATAACGTAGCTTATACAGTCGAGTCACTGCGTCCCACATTACAACCCAGCTGATGGATGGACATTTTATGGTCATTTATTGTCATTGTATGCATGGGTTCTTTCTTGCCGTCGTTCCACGGTCCAAAAATATGCAATGGTTGCTTTGAGTATAAAATCTCCTAATAACCATCTTTCTCTCGCCAATCAGATGAGCGGGTCTAACATTGAATAGCATATCAACTGGGCGCGGCAAAAATTTGATGCCCACCTGCGAGGAGAGTTCAATCATTCAGTCCAATCATCTGGATGCATCAATCTTTTGGTGGCCAAGGGCCGAACTGAATCTTGTCCCGCGTACGAACAGGCGGACACTCCAGGTGTTCATAGCATTAATAGTTATTCATGGTTTATTTTGAAGGATTTTGTAGGTATACGCTCAGGCGTACACTTTCGCGCTAAAATAGTCCGCCTTTTTAAGGTCTTCAGAGTTTGATATTAACTTTTTAAATCATACTGATAGTCGTGCATAAGTGGTATGAAAAATAAATGAATAATTGACTTGAACGGGCAGCTTGTGTTATTCAGTTTTATAAAGCCCATTGATTAAAATAGCAAATGTCTAATAAAAATGTATTAAATACACAAAAACATGGCATAATCAGGCCTATTATATTACATATATATATATATATATATATATATATATATATATATATATATATATATATATATATATATATATATATATATATAGTTGTGGTCTCCGAAGCATCCCTAGAACCAGGATCTGACTTGTGTCTAAATAGTTTCTGTCCTGTCCAACCCTCTGAATTAACTAAAATAGCTTAATCTAAACCATCCACCTTTATCTGAGACCCTCTCCCAACAGCCTCTTTAAGGACATTTTCCCTTTAATTGATACATCACGATTAAATCTTATCAATATGTCTTTAGTGACAGGATATGTACCACAATCATTTAAAACTGCTGTAATCAAAGCCTTTACTTAAAAAGCAATCTCTGGATCCAGAGGTGATAGCAAATTATAGACCTATATTTAATCTCCCGTTTATGGCCAAAATTCTGGAGAAAATAGTTTCAGCTCAGCCACATGCCCACCTAAGCAGAAATAATTTATTTGAAGAGTTTCAGTCAGGATTTAGAGCTCATCATAGCACTGAGATGGCATTGGTGAAATTTACCAATGACCATCTTCTGGCCTCAGACAAAAGACTTCTGTCTGTATTTATCTTGCTTGATCTTAGTGCTCGCATTTGATACAGTCGATCATAACATTCTGTTACAAAGACTAGAACAGGTGATTGGAATTACAGGTACAGCGTAAAGCTGGTTTAAATCATATTTATCTGATAGACTTCAGTTTGTTCATGTAAATGACAAGTCCTCCTTACAAACTACAGTAAGTCATGGAGTTCCTCAAGGTTCTGTACTTGGACCAATACTCTTTACGCTATACATGCTCCCTTTAGGCAAAATTATTAGACAACATGGAATAAACTTTAAATCATTGTTATGCAGATGATACTCAGATATACTGATCCTTTAAACCAGATGAAACAAATCAGCCCAATAGGCTACAAAATTGTCTCATAGACATAAAGACTTGGATGTCTAGAAATTTTCTCCTCTTAAACTCAGATAAGACTGAAGTAATTCTCTTTGGATCTGAAAAATTCAGAGCTAAATTTTCTAGTTTTGTAATGAACCTGGATGGCATTACTTTAGCTTCCAGTGCTACAGTGAGAAACCTTGGAGTAATATTTGACCCTGACCTGTCCTTTGGCCCACATATTAAGCAGGTTACTAAAACAGCCTTCTTTCATTTACGTAATATAGCCAAGGTTAGGTTTAGACTGCTGAGGGACATTTCCTGATACACTGAGCTTCTTTCACTTTATTTCTGTGTTTTATCCCCCCCAATAACAGTGTTGCATTATTAACATGTATGTCTCCTGTCTCAGCAGGTCTCCTTGGCGTAGCAGTTCCTGTTGTCTGTTGTCTGTCTGTCCTCCCCCCCCCCCCACAGCAGAGGCAGATGGCTGCCTGTCCTTGAGTCGGGTTCTGCCGGAGATTTCCTTCCTGTTAAAAGGGAGTGTTTTCCTTCCCACTGTTGCCAGTGTGCTTGCTCAGGATGGGAGATTGAGTTGGAGGTCCAACTCAATCTGTTGGTTTCCTTATATAGGCTATTATAATTTGGCTTTCATTATGTTTTCTTCTCTGTCTGTAAAGCATCTTGAGATGGCATTGCTGTGATTTGACGCTATATAAATAAAGTTGAATTGAATTGAATATATATAAAATATATATATATATATATATATATATATATATATATATATATATATATATATATATATATATATATATAATATATATATATATATATATATATATATATATATATATATATATATATATATATATATATATATAATATATATATATATATATGATAAAAGAAATTAATAATAAAAAAATAAATAATAATAATAAAGAAATGAAGGTTAATCAGAACATGTGCTGTATATAGTTCTGAGCTCTTTTTTCAAGTGATAACTTTACCTCTGTTAACTAACCCCAGGTCAGGTCCAGTAATCCAGTGGTCCATATTCTCTATGCCTCTGCCCAGGTCCACCACGCTGACACTGCACACACTGAGTTTTTCTCCAGTCCTTGTCTCTAAGGGGGTGCTGGAAAGGGATGCACCTTACCCAGCTTCCCTTCCCAAGTATTTTCTTACTCATCTCTCCCTTTTTACTCATAGTAAGAAGTTCGGAAGAACTCAGAAAAAAAAAGAAGAAGAATGAAACTCTTGTAAAATTCTTATACTTGAAGGTAAGATAGAGATCCTAGTTTCTGACTGTTCACCATATTTTGATGTTGTATGCTAGCTAATGTAGCTAGCTAAACAAGCTCTGGCTCTTGCTTTGTAGCCTTTACAAGTGTTCAATGCAGTTCGTGCATGAAGACTGGCACCGTAAAAGGGCTTGGAGGAGTGAAAGGGACAGATGGCAGCTGAGTTTGATAAACATCATCTTTCAGTTGTTTTGAACGGGTCAGTAAAAACAATTGGATGTTGTGTTTTTCAGTCCTGTCAGCTGACTTTTTTCTCTCTCTCTCTCTCTCTCTCTCTCTCTCTCTCTCTCTCTCTCTCTCTCTCTCTCTCTCTCTCTATATATATATATATATATATATATATATATATATATATATATTTATGTTTGCGCATTTAATTAATTTGCTGCATTCTGAGTATTATGGGGATTTTAAGCAATATAGTAAAAAGATAGTCCTGGAAAACATCTCCGACACTGACTTGAATGTTATTTAATCTGAGTTTAAAGTAGACCTTTTTAATTTATATTATTTGTCATTTATTAGTAAACATTATGACAGAATCAACAGTTTTACATCATGAAGAGTGAAGTATACAAAGACCTTGTATAACAAGTTGGTAAAAATGGAATTTATATTTCATATAGGAAAAAATGCTGCCAGCCACAGAGTTTTCATCTGATAAGGGTTTAAATTTGAGCCATGGTTTCAGGATGGGATGAGCTCTGTCACCTTGGTGCCGATGCACCTGACGTCCTTCTGAAGCACCTCATTATCTAGGCAGGATTTGATGTCACATATCTGCCTCAGACACTCGACTGCATCACATAGAGTCAGGAACACTGTCCAACAAAAATGTAGCATTTGGAAATTTAAACTTTTTACACATTCATTGTGATAATTATAAACATTGCTGGACGCTAAGTTGATATTTTGTAACTAACCCCCCCCTTCTTTTTTTTACAGCACAGTCACAGTATATTTATAATATATATATATGACAGCTGTGCTGGCTCCAGCTTTAATGAATGTGAATGGGCTTTATCTCTTCCCTGAGACAGTTCAATCAGCAGTACACTATATGTCATAGGTGGCTTTACTGATTCGTTGTCTCATATGTACTATGTATTTTATATATATATATATATATATATATATATATATATATATATATATATATATATATATATATATATATATATATATATATATATATATATGTACGTATGTATGTGTATATATATGTATATATATATATGTGTGTGTATATATTCATTTAATAGTTTATTCATTTGTTCCTTTGTTGTCAAAAATTTCTGGTATAAAGAAACCATTTGAATCTTTTTTTGTCAAATATAAATATTTCAAGCAATCCAGTTTGGAGTGTGGTGTGTTGGGAAAGGTAGGATTAAATTGAGTCGGGAATAGTTACTAAACTTAGAGCCTTGGAGGCTTCAAGCTGATCTACTAATGTTTGCCTGCACTTTGCTCTAGTTGCTGTTTAGTTTTTATCCTACTTGCATCTGCATTTGGACTTTTGTTGCAACTTATGAAAAATGAAGACGCAAACATAGAAAAAAGAGGATTTTGGAATTTAAATATCTTAAATATCTCATGCTTCCTATTTTTAAACCTGTGCTTGTCTTGCTCCGAATATTTACGACACTCATAAATTATGCATTGATTCCCTGTTCTCTCATACCATCTCATTCCATCTATTCATCCTGAACTTAAAATAGAGCAATGGATGAGTGGTCTTCTGCACAAAACCAGTAGCTGAGTGGTGATTCATACATCAGTTTACCTCTGGTCTTATTTACTGCATGAGGTTTCACCTCTTCTCTATGTGTCTACACTTTAATAGGAGCTGGAGGCTGAGAAACTGATAGAAGGAGAGGTGAGTGTGAGATCTAATGCCCAGGCTCCTGGGAAATAAGACATGGATGGATTCAACAGCAACATGAGGAGGAGGCGGTGAGCTGCTGTACATTAGTGTCTGTGTATTCTTGTGTATGGCTGATGTCATAACACCCGAGCTCGGCGACAGCCTCATGAAGCAGCTTTACCACAAGATAAGAGAAAGTCACAAATACACATCTTAAACTTTGTCAACATTTGTCTCTTAGGAAACTAAATTGTCCTATTGCACATATGATGTTTGTTTCTTTTTCCCCAACTGCATGATAAAGCACACTTCCCATGTTTAATTAAATGTCTTGTCACTAGTCACTGACCATCAGTCACTGAAATATTAAACATCTCATTTATTTAAAAAAAAGTACTGCATTGTGAGCATCACTCAGATTATATCAGTTAAAATGAATTGTGATCAGTTGCTCTTTCTTCCTGATATTTGGTTTCTGACACGTGAAGCTAATGCATGTGCAGTTTTTCCTCTACGTATATTGCAAAGAACATGTTGCATATTAATGTTTAGGCAGTGATGACAGCATGCTACCTACAGAGATTACCCACCTTTGTGGTAGTCCTGTTTGAGCAGCTGCAGCTCCTGATGAAAGCTTTTCTTGCAGCAGAGCTTAGCTTCAGAGTGTTTCAGCCAATCAGACTGGTCAGCTCCATTTCGTGTGTGTTCTGCACACTTAGACATATAAAAACCAAGGTCATAGAATATCTGAGATAAGTTTGTTCTTGTTATACGGTCTGACGTTAATGTGTTGCTTCCAACATAGAAAAAGATGTTAAAATGACCCCATTCAGACGTATATACTACATGTCACTTTAATCAAAATGGGGGGAAATAATAAGAATAAATTGTACTAAACTGAAGACCTGTCGTAAACAAAATTAGTGAAGCAACCAAGGATTACTGCTAAAACTGTGCACACTATGTCAGAATATAAATATATACTGAACAGAGCAGAACTATGTATTTATATCTTATATTAGTGAGCGTAACAGATGATTGTGATGTGCATGTGTCTGGATAGAGCTTTTGAGTTTTTGCTCTGTCCACTTCCTCAGCATATCTGTTTGGGCTTTGGCTTTCTCCTTGGTATCACTTTTAAAATAAAAATCAAAAGTTTGCGAAGCAAATCAAACTCTAATATAAATACTTTGAGAATGAATGCTTGTTTAATTCAACAGGGTCGCAGTAACTAAGGAGGTAGTAACTAATATCATGGTGTGGGAAAAGGGCCAAAATTAAGACTATTGCTGCCGCTGGCAGCTGCAATGTATCATTTTGTAACATTTGATTCTTTGCTCCAGTCCAAATACCTCTGATGTCTGTTAGATTGGAAACTTATGAAGGATTAAATGAATAAGTGTAAGAATCAGTCAAAAGGCAGTATAAGAGCAATCTATTTGCCAAAAATATTCCTTATATCTTTTGAAATCTAAAGATATGAATATTGTTGTTTCAGTAAATTTAGGTTTGCTGCTGTTCCTTGTTAGCTTTAAAAATATTTAGTGTATTTACATATTCATATATAAATTGACACTTCCTTGTCTAATAAAGAACACCGTGCAAACATGAGTGAATCAGCCATAAACTGAAAGTGTCAGCTATGAATCCATAATGTAGAATATCTGTTGTATTTTTCAAAAGATGGAGCTTTGTGTTGGGGTGCCTGATCCTGCCAAACATTCACGCACAGGATGCAATATTATTCAAACATCATGCAAAATATTACAGAAAGACATACATGGTACACCATTAACTTCTCTCTTCTCATTCAGTCAAATTCATCACCCGTGTGTCAGCTACAAATGCTACAGTACTGGGCCGCGACAAGAACATCAACTCATTCAGTTCATTGGTCTGGGTGGAAAATTGGGTCAGGGTTGACAGCTGTTATGCCAAATGTGCACCAGGTAAATTGAGTTTGTGACATGGATTTTCAGAATCTGCCATTTCTGCAGAGAGGGTCATTAATGCCATATTGTCAACATCACATAATAAAATGTCTCAATGTGCTGTGTGGTTGTTCAGGTTACATTCCTCATGAGCTCATCTGAATTTTAACAAACATGTTTCATTGTTTTGATCGACACTCTTAAGTTGTGTGTGTGTGTGTGTGTGTCTTTTTAAAGAAAGATAATATAGTTTTTGCAATATTTGTTTATTCATTTCTTTAATGGCAGATTGTCTGTGACCTGGTTCCGTTTACCACAGAGATGAAACAGTATGCAACTGGAGAAATATGCATAGAATCAGTGGACTTTTAGATTTCAGCAGGGAAGAGCATCTTTACCATTTGCCATCAATAGATAGAGTATAATGAAAAGAAAAAAAAGTCTCTGACTCTTGACTCAGTATGATCCAGTGATAGTAAAGAGGTAAAATCTCCAGAGGATCCTTTGTAGTTTAAGCATTTCTGAAATTACTGTGTGTGCTTACAGAGAAAAATTTGGCAACAACACAATCCAAATTTGACACGATCAAAAGATTGGACGTTAAAATGTAAGAAAGCAACATAACAGATGATGTTCACATTCATTCAATCATTCATTCATTCATTTGTTTGTTCAAAACCATTTAGTCCAATTCACGGTTGCAGGGAAGCTGGTACCTATCTCAGCAATTAGCATGTGAAAAACAGGATGCACTCTGGATATGTTGCCAGTAAATTGCAGGGCCAACACAGAAAGACAAACACCCACTCACACACACTCCTAGGAATAATTTAGAGCAAGCAGTTGACCAAAAATATACAGTTGCGCTCATATGTATTCATACCTTTTCATTAAAGGAAAGGCTGAATTTACAACAGTCACTTAAATAACTGGAGACTTAAAAAAGGAACAACTAAAAATGTGCAAAATATCATTTAGTAATATAAGACACTGTTTTTTCATTTAATTGAGTTGAAGAAAGACAAAAAAACAAAAAAAACAAAAACAAAACAAAACAAATTGGTCCTGGACAAATTAGAGCACCTTTCTGTTGAACAGTGGGACAAAATATCTGTCAACAGGTGCAGAAGTCTGACTGAGAGGAACAGAAAACACCTGACTGGAGCGGAAACATTAAAGGATTGTTCAACTAAATATTAGTTTTTGAGTGATGTAATATGTAATGAATTATCTTATTTGTTTGCTTTTTAAAAAAATATTTCTATTGAACCAGAATTTAAAAAAAAAAAAAAAAAAGTAGTGATTTTCATAACATTTTTATTTATTTTTACTTCAGTCAATTTCAGCTCTTTTTACTGGCAGCGGTTTTTTTTTTTGGTTTTTTTTCCTTCTTTAATGAAAGGATATGAATAAATATGAGCACAACTGTATGTCTTTGGACAGTGGGAGGAAGCCGGAATACCCAGAGAGAAACCATGCACACACAGGGAGAACATGAAAAACTCTGCACAGAAAAAACACTTTTTGAACCTCCCCGGACCAAGGCTCAAACCAGAGATTTGCTGTTTATGACTGAATGCTTAGATTTTTATCTGTATTGTATTAAGTTTATCCAGTACGAAATGTATGTGTTTTGTTGTTTTTGCCTTTATTCTGTATATTTATGAAACTCAGTAAAGGTTTCCATATTGTTTGTTTTGATATTGTTTCACATAAGACCAAGGACTTTATTTCCTCTACAGATCCACATCTTTAATATAGCATATTCATAATTTATTTCACCCCTTTTTTCTGGCACTGAAAGCTTAATAATTTTGTCAGCTGGATTTGTTAATCAGTAGCAGCTAGAAAAAGAACATTTTTGGACTTTCTACATTAATAAATGGAGATGCCATTGACTTGCACATGGAGAAACAGGACTGGGACAAAAAAGATAATATAAGAAAAGAAAACTCCTACCAATGGCGCACTCAGTTGACTGCTAAAAGAACCTTCAGGTAGTGTATGGACAGAAAAAAGTTGGAAGAAAATCTGGAGGTTATGAAAATAAAAACTAATGTTTAATTAAAAGTAGTATTAGTTTTTGACACATCATGAGAATCCATATATATATATTTGATTTTAAAAGCATGAAAAAATAATTTCAGTGTTTTTGTGTGTTTTTAACGTTTCATTAAAAACAGTTTTAATTATTTGTTGGATAAATAAGACGTTGCAGTGTGCATCTGCATCTTTAATTTACCATCATAAGACTAGTTACCCTATAACAAACTGTTCCACATCTCTCTTTGATGCGAAATATAAATTGTAAGCTATTTCTTGTCTTGACCCCTTTTTACTTCTACCCACTTCCATCATGCATGTTTTAGTAATAGCAGAGGGAGTCGTTTTGGAAATGTGCTTATTAATTACTAAGTTTGCTTTTCTTTTAGTAGGTTTCACTCATTTGTGCCTTTCAGGCTTGGAACTCTTTTATTCCACATTATCCTTTGGCGATGAGTCCTCCTGTCCCCCAAGTTCGTGGAAAACCATACGTTGAGGGAACACACAAATATATGCTGTTATGTAAATCTGGAGCATCTCGTGGCACCACCCTCATTGTGTGACCTTCACCCTTTTTGCAGCTTTCTGCTGAGTCAGGCTGAATGCACTAATGCAGAACTCCTCTGGTCAGTCAGGGCTAAGAATAATGGTAGTGACCCAGTTCCACTGAATTTCAATTATTTCTATGGCACATGCTTGACCAGTGGTCCACAGCTAATGTGCTTCCATCCTAGTGATTTACCACTTTGGGCAACTAACAGAAATGAGTGTTAGCTGAATTATTTTGAGTGTTTGGATGTGTGGAAGCCTGTAGATTTAGCGAAGTATACTGGTATAACGAATGACATGTCTTCCTTTACGGTTTCTGCATTTTCTCTGATATCAACACATGAAATATGGGCACGAAGAGTCACCAAAAATCTTTACGAGGACCTCGACAACCGTCCTGGAATTTATTGCATATTTAATTTCTTTCTAAATGACTGACATCTGAGCTCTCTTGATAAGGCCTGAATTAACCTCCTATTCACCTACCAATTGTTCAGTCATCCTCATTTGGATCAACTGTAAATAAAAGCACTTCAGTGAATGCAGTTATTAAGTTACATTTCATAAATTCATAAAACTGCATGTTCTTCTCTCATTAGAAACTCAAGTTATTTGAAAGACTCCCCTGCTCTATAAAACTGCCCGTATGGTCAGGTTGAAGAACAGTAAAAGACTTGGGTGCTACTGTGCTAATGGGCACCAAACTTTCAGGTGACAAAGTAGGCACAATGGAAATCTTACAATTATTTAGCTATTCCCAAACGGTGCTTTAAAATTTTACACTTCTTTTGGATGTGACAAAACCAATTATGTATTGTTCTCCAGGGCCACACTTCAGGAATGTTACCATGACCATAACTCAAGAATCCTCTATTGAGATTGAGATTGTTATTGCAGAGAATAAATATAATGGAATCTGGATTTTAAAAAAAAAAAAAAAAAAAAACCTCAAACAAATATCAGATACAAAATCTTTTACTTTTAATTGGGATGTGCTTCCTCATATTTCATCAGAAGAAAATTATTGGAGCTATTGTTCTAAGTTATTAAACCCCTCCCCACTGAGTAAACTCTTTCTCTCATTATATAGGGGGTAATGTCTCTTGTTTGTAATGTAGGCCTAATTTATTTTTCCTAAGAGATTCATAAATCGATCACGTACAAGCCAGCTGTCTAAAACACACCAGCTCTCAACTTGGATAACCGACAACTGTTTTTCAAGATAAAAAAAATTCATACATTGAGATGTTTTACCACAACATTGATTCTTCTGTTGGCATCACAAAAACATTGCACGCTTAGCGAATGCATGTGCTTGCAATTTCTGTAAGCATACTCAGTGTCTGTGGGGGCACAGACTGCACATGGGCACAATCATTTGCCCCGAATACTCTGGGAAATCCAGCTACTACTTGGTCTTGGTTAATGACAGTAGAGTGTGTGGAAACCTAACAACCATAACCGTGTGTTGACACATGACATTTAACACTTGGACAGCACATCTGAAAAATGGGACTGGCGTATCCCAGGTGTGGCATGCAATATCGGTCATTTGCAGGTATGTGGGCCTCCTCTTCAAATCCATTCTGAGTTCCTCTAACATCTTAAAAATGGCAATAATGGATAAGCAACATGTTTTTATGATTGTTTCCTCATTCTTCCCAAAAATATTCACACAAGGGTGAAAATGCTTTCTCTGTGTCTCCTTGTTTTGTTTCAATGGCTCCTTCTTGTGACAAAAATCGCAGCCACGTGTGCAATTATGGTCCCAGACAGTTTGGAATAGGTCAAAATTTGAATATACAGTTGTGCTCATATTTATTCATGCCCTTTCATTAAAGAAGGAAAAAAACAGCTGCCTGTAAAATAAGCTGAAATTGACTGAAGTAATAATGAATAAATAATTTTATGAAAATCATTACATTATTTTCTCATTCTGGTTCAATAGAAATATTTTTTTGAAGAGCATACAAATAAGACAATCTATTCCATATTACATACTCATAAACTAATATTTTGTTGAACAATCCTTTAATGTTTCTGCTCCAGTCAGGTGTTTTCTGTTCCTCTCAGTCAGACTTCTGCACCTGTTGACAGATATTTTGCCCCACTGTTCAACAGAAAAGTGCTCTAATTTGTCCAGGACCAATTTGTTTGTTTGTTTGTTTGTTTTTTTGTCTTTCTTCAACTCAATTAAATGAAAAAAACAGTGTCTTATATTACTAAATGATATTTTTGCAAATTTTTAGTTATTGTTCCTTTTTTAAGTCTCCATTATTTGAGAGACTGTTGTAAATTCAGCCTTTCCTTTAATGAAAGGGTATGAATACATATGAGCACAACTGTAGTTCAGATTTCTATGAGTAAAATTGCTCTCAGGTTTGGCAGATCACATTTTTGGGTTCTAAAATACTTTACATTTCTGGAGTGGCATGAATGTATTGCTATCATTTCTATTTTCATTTAGAATTTACTTTAAACTAAAATAGACTTTTAAAAAATACAAATATTGGTTATGACAAACAACAAACAAAACAAGCTTCTTAAGTTCAAAAAAGGCTTTTGGGAGAAGTTGAGCACTTATCTAGTCCAAAACCCCCTTAATAATGACACCGTAAAACTTTCACAGCATGAAAAATAGTAATACACATTAAATTCCATTACCATTAAACTTAAATAGTATACAGTCATCATACACACAATAAATCATAGAATTCAATATACATTGCTTTAAAAAAAAAAAACCCTATTTGTCTCATAACTTTTAATTAGATCATCTTTTATCATTTTGTTTATATTTTACTATGATTGACATGATTTTATTTTACTGCAGCTGTTCCAGACCTGAGCTCCTCTTGTAGAAACACAATGGAGCTTAAAATTTGCTCTCACAGCTGGTTTTTTGAAAATGGATGATCCTCTCTGGCCAAATATACTCTCTTTTAACTGGAAAAGCTTTTGGATGCTGCTAGGTAATTGATCATTTTGACTTTGTACATAATTTGAAGCATCTTAAATTTTTATAGGTCCTCAAATTTCAATACTTTCAATTTAATGAAAAGAGAATTTGTTGGTTCTGTGTAGATAGAATTTCTTATTATTCTTATGGTTTTCTTTAAGAAGAAAGACAGAATTTAATGTTGTCCTGTATATGTGTTACCCCAGACTTCAACACAATACGCCATGTGTGGTGGAATGAAGGAACAATACAAAACAATGATGACTGATTTAAAAATTAATATAACTTTATAAAGAACAGACATGATTTTAAATATTTTTGAATGAATATAGTTTATATGTTTTTTCCAACTTAGTCTTTCATCTATCATTACACCAAGGAATTTTAAGTCCTATATTCACTTTCAAGTTTTATTTCATCTATCACAAGTGTCTTATCTGAGTTGATTTGTCTATTCCCAAATATTATACATTTAGTTTTATATAAATTTACTGATGGTTTATTTACATTAAACCAACTCAATTTATTCCATTCATATTCAACAGTTTCTAAAAGCTCCTCCAAATTGTAACCACAACAAAAAAGATGATTTTATCATCTGCAAACAGAATAGTCTTCAACAAACTAAATACTTAACATACATTATTAATGAAAAAAATATAATGGGCCCAAAACTAAAACATATAGAAAACATATAGAACTCCAAAGTTTTTTTTTTCATTATTTTGATTGAAATTGGTTTATTTCAACATGTTGTTCTCTGACATTCAGATAACTAATAAGCCAGCTGAGGGCCACGCCTCTAACCCTATATATTTGAAGTTTCTTTATCAATAATTCATGATCTATTACTGAATCAAAAGCTTTTTTAAATCCAAAAAATGGCATGCAGTTTCTTTTCAATTGCAGCAGGTGGCTCTTTCACACTCTATGAGGGCTAATGAGGTGGTTTTGTTTTTCTTGAAGCCATATGATTGATCAAGTAAAATGTTGTGTTTAGTTATCAAATTGTCCAATCTAATATAAAAATTTTTTTCAAAAAGTTTAGAAAAAGTTTAGAAAAATGTTCATGTCATATTGCATTATTTACATTAACTGTACACAAGAGCAAAAGCAATAATATCCTTTAAAAGTGATGGTTTGTGTAAAAGAATGGCTTGAATGAAGGCTTAAATCCTGTTGGAACAAAGCAAACTTAGACCTCTCTCATGGTCTGAAGGATAAAAGTGCAAAAATTTCAAGTACTGATACAAAACCAACTGAAATGTGTCCCCTGATAATAATTGATTACAGATGCAGATTTTACTCCTAAATGTAATAAACTTTATTCAAGAAATATAACAACATTTCAAAGTATCCAGTAATGCTAATTGGTTTGTAAATAAGTACAAGAAATTTCTGCCCAATGTCAGACTAATAAATTTGTGTGCGTTGGGGGGGAAAGCGAGGGGGAGGGTTAGTTTGCTATGGCACATGCATGACTCACAGCAGCTCACAGGGTCTTGAACACTATACTTAGGCAAAGCCTTGCCTTGAGCTAAATGCTAATACCAGCATGCTAAAATGACCTCAGTGATAATCTGTTCAGTGAAAGTTGAGATATTTTTACATTTGGAAACTAATCTGTTGGTGATACAGGCTGAATCTATAAGCATTGTGTAACAGGTACATCATTTGCGTCAGATAACACAGATATTAGTGCAGAAAACATTATGTAATACTTATGGCAGTTTTGGAGGCATGTCATTATAAAATAGTTAAATTGCTAAAACTCCCATCCAAAGTCATGTTGCTCTTCAGTGTGGTGTTGTTGGGATATTTTAGTGTCATCACCGACTTACTTGCTTTTTCAAGGTACAAATCAGAGTTGCATTCGTTGATTTATTTTTGTGTCATGCTTCCTGTTTGTGCCAAGCCTGAGGTAATTATTCTGCAATCAGCCTTATTCAGCCCACCTGGGCTTTCTGGATTGTTCCCAGACTCACCTTTGCACAGCATTACTGAGGCCCTTTCCAGTATCTAGTTTTCTGGCAGATTATAGTCAGCCTTGTGCCAGTTGAGGTCCAGCAGGGGTTTTTTTGAGCTTCCATATTTCTGGTTGCTGGCCAAGTTACATCCTTAGAATACCCTCACCTTGCCTTGTCTTGCCCACAATAGACCTTCTCCACATTGTGATTATCTTTGCCATTGACCCCATTCTTGTCCATGACCATCAGCTCTCGCCTACCGTCTTGACTGAGTATTAGAATGTCAACCCTCCCATGTTTGACCATGGCCTGTTTTACAGACCACGCATGAATTTATGTCCTATTTTAGTTCCCAGATTAGACCTGTTCTAGAGTATGCCTCCTTCCCACATGATCAGACAACCTTCCCAGGTTCTTTTTGCCAAACACCCTGTGAGTAGCAGAATTTCTGGGTCCTTGCTGTTACTTGTTTGTTTTTTTCCACCTTGACTTCTAGATCGTTGAGCTGATCTGAGCTCTGCAACCTACCTCTGCAGTCTGATTATATGTTGCTTCCCTGAGCTCACTTCAGCACTCAGTTTGGTGATGTTGGCATCATACCTGAGCTAATAAGTGGATAAGCATAAAGGGCCAGTGAAGACCACTGACTGAGAATAAAATGACTGGAGAGAGTTGAGGACACTTACAAAGAGATGAGCAGAAAACATTTAACCTGTTTTAATATATTGTATCTATCACGTTTAAATCTTTCATTTGTAGTCAAAGAAGCAGTTTGTTGTAGACAGACGACTACTAGGGAGAGTTTAGTTTACTCTTTGAATACTGAACAAGCTTGTTTCAATGCATAAAGGTTGGCAAATTGCTACTAAATGTGCAGGACAAGTTCCATGAGAAAATCTCCCTCTGAAATCTTATTTCACCACTCATGCAAGCATGCAGGCGAATGTTTGCTCGTAACACATTTTTCATGTGAAAATTTTTTTGTGTGTGTGATAAGCCTGTTCTAACCCTTATCAGCAGTGCAGTAGGGCTCCCTTCCTTCTAGAATTTGGTTAAAGGTTTTATAATTATTCTTGCAAAGACTCACACTCATTTAGATTATCTGACCAATCTGTGTGTGTGTGTGTGTGTGTGTGTGTATCAATATTTTCTTTCAGATAAAGCATAATCTAGCAGCTAATTACGAAGATGCCTGTGGTAAATTTGGGTTATTTCCGTTCAGACCACAATGCTTTCACCAATGTGCTGACCAACACAGTTTATCAAGAACCACTTGCCATTAGTGATTTTTTATGACTATCATGCAAAAGGAGATTAAATAGAGTTGCCAAGTTCCCTCTGCAGCCTTCATTGGACTATAAATTAGCCATTTGCTGAGTAATAGGCAATTTCGTCTCTTACCTCTGACCTCTGAAAGAGAAGAGAGCAGAGTAACAAAATGTCCACAACATAATGGCAGCACATTTGATATGTCTTCTCTCAAATTACACTTGTGAGATTCACTGGTCAACAGAAGCTAGCAATGATCAAAATAGCTAGGCCATGGTACCAAACCGGATTGACACCTTTTTAGGAATTCAGTCTAAGAGGAGTAATCTTCACAGACATATGAGCAAATTCCAATATAACTTTTAAAAAAGCATGGTTGTCTCAGTGTTACTAACTGACAGGAAGTTGTGAGACTGAACAGGGACCAGACAGGATGCAGGTTTCACTTCATTAGACTGAGAGGAAAAAGAAGTTACGGATCAACAGAGTAAGTCAACTTTAATTTATCTAGATAATTTTGTAGTTTTTTAAAAACATTTTCACTTATGTCTGAATTTGAATACAGTGTTCGACCTGCTGCGAATACCTGGCTATTCTTCCTGTCAGGTCTGTGTTTCTATTCATGTTTTTATGATCCAGGTTTTGGTCAATTACTGCAGTTTCAGAGTTTACACACTCTCGTTGAATAATCTATTTTGACAAAGGATGTTTAGACAAAAGACAACAAAGCTGATATTTAATGACTATTTTATTCTAAAGAAAGAATTGACTAACTTCATGAAGTAAAAACAATTTGATGAATGGAGGTATTTAAAAAACTTTGGTTACTTACTTAATTTTCTTTGTTTTCCCTATTTCATCAAAATCAAAATACATTTCAAATTCCTTGTCTTTTGCTGAGAGAGAGTGTTAATTGACAAACAGGGCTTAAATAAATCAGTGAATTAGCCTGAGTGATTACTCTTTAGAGTAGGATTTTCACATGATGTGCAAAATCCAAACATTAAAGAAACTGCCCTCTGGCTTATCATGACAGCAAACAGTGACTGTGTGAGCCCTTCATTTTATTAAGCAGAGAATTCCCCTCACAACTTGGCTTTTACTTCACCATGCAGAATTAATCAGCTTGTAGGTTTTCATGTAATATTTCACATAATGATATCTTCTAATCATGTTAATGATCTATTTGCGAAGCAATAACAAAGCTGGGTATTTGATTTTAGTGCTCTGCTTCAATAGGACACTTATCATAGCTCTTCTCTCTCAGAGATGACTCCACTAGAGGAGTTGAATTTCCCTGCGCTTTGAACTGATGCTTCTGACAGCTATTAAAACCTCTGCTCTTCTATGCGTAAGTTGACCGTATTTATTTAACCATACACTACATTTCATTAGTTTCTTGCTTACACAGACAGAATGTGCACGAGTTGCTGCTGCTGAGAAGTCAGACATGCTTTGTTCAGACACTGCACCATTCTATCAGGTGTAATCAAATCAACTGGGAGTTTGTGGGCATGAGCCTGTGCCGGTGTGCTGCACATCAAACATAATGAGGAGAACAGATGAGCGCATATAAAGTATGCACAAAAAGAGACACCCCCACATCATGAAAGGCACAACATTCAGCACAAAGCAGCTACAGCTGAAGTCTCTGCCGTTTTTAAACGCTTGTGCATATAGCACTATCAACCTACTCGTGCCTGAAAATCCAGGCAAAATTGTTTTAATATTTCTGTGAGTGAGAATGTGATTCTCCATGAGCTTGCAGGAAAGTGTCTTAACTTTGATGGAGCTATGCTTGGAGGGTAGACCTGCAGCCGTGTCCTCTGATCCTGAAGGCTTGCTATAGCCACACAGCCATTGTCCAATCCTGACTGTTCAAATTATCCTCCAAGACAACAGAAATCCTCAGTCTGTAAGGAAACAAGAAATAAAGCGTTCATTTGTGTATTTTTTCTTCTGGTAATTAATTGAAATTGGTTTTCATGCTCTGAGGTCATGTCTTGGTGTGTGTTGTGCTATCCTGCCTGCAGCTACAGTGGTTTAAGCTTTAATTTGATCAATGTGATTCACAGCGGTGCTCTAAATGTTCTCAACCTTGTTTTCATCCCATCAACCAAGGGAGAGGAAGAACTACCAAATAAGAAGAAGAGCTTATCTCCTCTCAAGCACAGATTGACAGATTGATTTTGCAGCTGCATGAGTGGCCCACATTAACTAAGACGTGTGTAAGTTAGCAACTGTAATATACGATGGAAAAGTTCTGATGGTTGCACTGAATAGGAATATTAGAAACTGAATTGGTCAAAAAAGTTATCTATGACTTTGAGAGGGCTTTGGGTTTTAATATTACACCCTTGTCTGCAAAGAAACATAATGCATTGTGCGTAATGCATGCATTGTGATCATTTTCAATCAAATGTGTACTCTTTACTGTTGTGTTCATGAGCAAGGACCATGTCACAACATGTCAGGTTAAAGTGATTTAAGAGAAAAGAGACAAGGGAGAGAAAGGAAAAACAAAATGGGAAAAAAGGTATGACTGGGCAATGGGAAAGGTACAGATGCAGCAGAGGAAAGGAAGAAAAAGAAGAATAGAAAAGAAAGGACAAAGGTAGATGGAGAGGAAGAAGAAAAGAAAAGTTGGGAGTGAGGGATCGGGAGAAGGGATGGACAGCTAAGGAGAGAGGCTGGTGGGGAAAAAGGAAGGCTGGACAAAAAGACATCAAATTGGAGTTATGGAAAGACAGAATGGAAGATGTGAAGACGGAGGATGGGAAAGGGTGGGGTTGAGAGAAAGACACAGAGTTCAGAGGAAGTAAATCGAGTATAAGGAGGCTCGCCAGGTGATTGGAGGTGTGGTCGAGGCGTGGCCCCACTCCTGAATCTAAGTTAATACGTCATCATCATTTAAATGATTTACCTTTTCATGATTAAAATAAATTGAATAAGCAATACCATCCCTAGATGATATAAAGGGAGAGATTCATTTTTCCCATTTCAACATTGTCAGCTCTGTGCTGTTCTTCAGCTGGCGTCTGAGTTCATGTGTTTGTGTAACTGCTTTCATTCAATGGGGTGTGCCTACTTGCTGGGAAGAAAAGTAACCATGCATTGTCTTTGTGGTGTGCAGCTTAACTGGAACAAACTATGACATTTGCTAACGTGTGAATACTGGTGTAACTGATTACCACAGCTCAGAAGCATTTCTCAGAAGTATCTTCTTTATGATGGTATATAATACAGATGGTCATTTATTCTCACCTAATCTATTGCAGTTGTCAAATAGTTGATTCTCTCTGTACTGGTCTTAAATGTCAGAAAATATTTGCTCTGGAAATATTTATTTCAATACCTTCAAATCGAAAAAAGCTCACCACAGGTTATGAGAGAGTGGATATTTGTGTACATTTATAAAATGAATAAAATTTGCACATAGAATCAATAATTGTCCTCTTTTGTGCAACACAAGGATGAAAGAAAAGGTCATACTTTCCCAGTAAATACCACCCATTTAAGCCCTACTGGAAACAGTTTGATGTAGAAATGTAATAAAATGAAAACATTTATGTAAATAATTTGTGATTACCTGAAACAGGCACAGAAGATTAATGAATATGGTTCTAATTACTAATATTATCAGCAAAATATAGTATTTTTTTGCATGGGTTTATAGCTACTGGCTGAACAGTCAGCATACCCAGTGTGATAATGGATAAATCATGCTTCATTTAACCAGTATCAGCATGACATTATCAACTAGTTTGAGTCAAGTGTGGTAGCATTGAAATACATACAACTGAATTCATCAGGGAGGAGGACAAAAAAAGCCATTTTGAGGTTTTGAAGTATCTTTGTATCTTTGTGTCACTGGTATAAGCTGCTGTAGATAAGCAAGAGTGGGATCATTATAAAGAAAGACCTTCTCAGTGCAGATTCATCAGTTTTCCACACTGGCCCAGTAGAAAAGCTTATGGCAGCTGACAGGACTTGCTTGGCTTGCGTGCTTCCAGTTCCATTCACTTAACTAAAAGAGGGTTCTAGAGCAGCGGACTGTAATAAAAAAATATTTCATTTTATAGGATGGGATAAGCCATCAAGTAAAAACTTCCAGATCTCCACGGAAACTTGTTACTGGCTTCCCATCTGGTCCTTGACAGACATACAGTTATCATAGATTTCTGGAGGGAAAAAGAAAAAAGGTTGGCTGTAGACATCAGTGCTGCTATAAATCATCACACAGAGTTGAAAGCCACTTGTAATCTTCACATTAGGGTCAAGGCAAAGGTCCCATAACACATGGTGTCATCAGCATTACTAATACATCCATCATCACTCCCACAGGTGACTCCAAGGTTGTATCAGATGAATAAATCTCCATCCAAACAACATGCAAGACCTCATTAACTTTTACTATTAACATATTTTAAATTTAAGATGAGTGACTATTCGGTGACCTCTTCTGTATCATGTATCTGTGTGAAAGAGTTACACATTTGTACTGTTTTTGTTTTTGTGACAGCAGGCACAGTTTTAACTGAGGGGGGAGAACAGGCCAGCACTGAAACAAAGGGCAGAGGGCCAGATGTAATGACTTATTATACACATCTCAACAGCAGCAACTAAACGAGGCTGGGTGCTCTGTGCTGCTCTGCTTGCTGCTGCACGTGGGTGATAACATTCACTGAGGTCTGACCTATTTGGTGGGGGAGAAAAAAATATCCAGACATAATGCAGAAGATGCACACAAACCCAAAAAGAGAGCAAGCCCTTTGAACAGAGGTGTTTTGGGAGTGAATGAATGCATCAGCGTGTGAATACCCCAGACACATCAAGTATCAAAGTACAAAGATGTAAATTCAGATGAAGTAACAAGGGATCTACAACTGAATCATTAACATCTCCACAAGGCAATTGAGGGTTATGTTACGCAATCACAAGCACACAGATTATCCAGTCAAGTGGCATGGTTGGCCAGAGGGAGGCGCGATGCACTCTTCGTCCTTCATTTGAATATTACAATTATTAGGCAAGTTTGTCTCACCCCTGGTTAAACACTGCCGACAGTGCAGGGACTTTGAGACAACTAAGCGCATCATTCAGCTGTCTTTTTTTTAAAAGGGAATTTTGACGCAATCTCAGTAAATGCTCAAACTTTGGAGTTGAGGTGAGCTAAAACTTCTGAGGAAATTTCTTACTGTCTGAGTGGTGTATTATACGGTGTGACATAATAACTTATAGCGCCTGCAAAGGCATTCTGCAAGGTTTGATGCAAGATTGACACCTCTTTCCTCAACGCCGTGCGTCTCCTTGTTGGCGCTCTAAACTGATCATCAGTGGAAGTGCAGTCAAGCTGCAGCAGCCCAACTGTGACATCCGTTCACAACACAGAGTGTGCTCAGGCTGGCTGGCTGCTGCACAGGCACCATGGAGCAAAAATCACCAAAAGCTGAACGCACTGCTAAGGGACAGGAGTCCATGTCCTACCAGCGGAGGATGTGGAAGAATTTCCAGGAGAAAACCAAGCCATGGCTTAGTCCTAAACTGGGATCTGAGCGTCGCGGTGCCGGGGGCGCGGAGGGCAGCAAAAAGGAGTCTGGCTTGTGGATGTTTAAGAGGAAAAAGAAACAGTTAGACCGTGTGTTTTCATCATCACAGCCTAACCTATGCTGCTCCACGCCGGCTCCTTTTGAAGGAGATAAGTCTGTTGGAGGAGACGTGGCCCCATGCACGAGCTCGGACGGGCAGTCGCTGCTGCACCCCCTTGGCGCGGCTTCTGGAGTCACAGGGAGCAAACCAGAGCTAACGGCCCATGGAAGCCCCAAACTCCCCGTGTCCCAGCTGATGATGTACCAGCAGAAGAGCTCCTCTCTCGGCTCGGCGTGCTTCGAGACGCTGGTGGTTGACCGCACCGCGGTGATGGAAGAGGAGGAGCTGCTGCGTAAAAACGCAAGCGATTCCGTGAGTAGTCATGCAGAACGGCACGCATCCGACAACATAAACATTACTACCATCTAAGGTTACTGTGAAAATGAAAACCCCAAAAGATGTGGGCTGGACTGCATTGGTCTGGAAATGAAGTCAAAGAGACAAGTTTCATGATGTGTCGCTGCGGCGTCCTCGCTGCTCCAATCATGTGATGCAGTCATCGATTTTCCAGGCGGCTGATTTCTTTACTCCATCCTGTAGCTTGTAGTAGTGTGTTGCTGGGATGAGTGCAATCAGTGCTAACGCAGATCTATATGTAGGCCTAACAATCAAGACAAAACGACAGATTTACACATTAATATCACAGCCACTATTCTTTATAATGATCTCATTTCGCTTAAAGCTGGTTATCTCCTTTCATTTCTAACTAAACTATCCCTTTGCCTGCTGCTTTCCTTTGCTCCAGTACCACATTGGATGTTTCTAGCCTCCTAGTCTATCACTGTGTCCTTGCCTGAAGACAGAAGCTGAATACACGCTGAAGGCTTCATCATCCTGTTTTTGTTTTCTATCATGAAATTTGGCCAGTTTCCAGATCACACAAGTGAGTACCACAAGGCAGCGCTTCATGGCAGGAATAATCCCATTCCATACTAAGTTGAAGTGTCCTAAGAGTACTAGTATGAAATAGATGGTATTCTTAAAAATGACACAGAGACTAAAACATCTGGGATGCAGCATAACATGCAACGTCTGGAGGAACGTGTGCCAGCTTGTGATCCAGTTCACTCTCTACAAATAGTCGTCTCATTTCAGAGAGGATGATTTAATATCATGGGAATAATACTGGAGAGAAAGCATGTGTGAAAGCAAAGATGTACTTTTTGTTTAAGTGGCAGCAGTTATTGCAAAGCTTTTCATCTCACCACTTAGTGAGAGCTTCAGATCGGACTGGCAACCAGACTGCTGTCTAAAAGTGATTTAGCCTATAAGCACACTGAAGCTGGCAAAAGATCTTTCCCATAAATCTAAAAAAAAAGATCACCATGCCCATTTGAAGAGCTATAAGAAAGCAAGTATTATTGCCTTCATTTGCATCACTTTACAGTTACACACATCACCCTTTGTGAAATAACATTTTAGCAGTCAGCTAGCACATGTTTATTCAAGCTTTTGTTGGTCATTTGTTTGACTTTCCACCTGCCTGGAAAGAAGAGAGCACTACTAAAGCAGTCGTACACACAACAATGTTGTTTCATCTTGTGGGGTTACAGTACAGTGATCCTGTCAGTTGTTTCAGTCTGACTGCATACATATAAAAGAAATAAAGGCAATAAATATGAATCAGAGACTCACAGGTAATGACAAGTGGATGATAAGAAGGATTAAAGTAAAGGGATGAGCACAGATTAAAATAGACATGTTTTTTCAGTACCTTAGAGTTATGATAAAAAAAGAAGTAAACACACCAGTACACAGATAATTTTGATAAACAATCTAGTAAATGCACATTATTTTCACAAACATTTCTGTTCTCGGTTGCTGCATTTATGTCTAGCTCTGGAGGTAATTCCATTTTTTGATCAATACAGGAAAAAGAAGTAAGCATGTTTTACTTTTCAATACAAAATAGATTTTATTTTTCGATTTTAATATGCGTATGGAAGCTTTAGTAAAACATATCAGGGAACAGTGCCATACTGGAATCAGAATGACTTTTATGAGATTTATTATGGGGCTGCTTTGCACCAACCCCATTTCATTTGTCACAATGAATTTAAAGACACGATTAAAGAGAGTTCTGCAAGCCTCTGCACCCCGGTCTCACCTGATGCATTTATCTGCTTGTCAAATATGTAGTTATAGCACATGGCTTTATCATCTCTGGATTTCAAGGGCCACCGTCCTGCTGGGTGTTTCAGTGCAGCAACACACCTGATTCAAATATGTTGGTCATTGACAGACTTGTGCAGAACTCGACAACAAGCTGTTGGAGAGCCATTTGATTTGAATCTGAAGCCCTCATGGTCCAAAGTTTGTGATCCTTGTTGCAGAATCTATTGCTCTAAACAGTAAGAGGTGGTAACAGATGCCTCAGCTGTGGTTTTCTGTCAAACAAGTCTATTTTAGCAGCTGTCAAACAATGCAATTTGTATTAGGTAAAATTGATTCAAGTTCATTTTAAAAGTAACCATTTAATTATGCGATGTCACTCTCAGCATTTATTTGTGAAAGCGCAGTTGAAGAATAAAGAATTGTGAATGGAAAAGTAAGAAAGTAAAAAACAAAAAATGGTTTCATATGACTGTTGATCATCATCCAGCAGTCACTGAGACAAACCATTCCTTTAATGTAGGCTTAGTTGAATAAATATTTGAGTTGTGTATTGTTGCTCATCAGAGCTTGTGCTCAGCATACCTAACTCAAAAAGTCCAGGAATTAAATTGAAAACACTTTAAATCCTGAAATACATACTTATTATGATGAATATGTACCTGCTTTCTTTTTGAAGTCATGAATATTTTACAGATTATCAATTCAATACATTTTAACTGTGCTTTTCTTCATATTTTCAATTAGCCTTTATTTATGCACATTGTCTCATTGAGACACAAGGCTTCATTTTCAAAATAGACCCATGTGGAAAATCACTGATTGTTAAATTTGATTTTAATTGTAGTTCTTTCGAATCCTGTGATTTTTATACAATATGTTTTTTGTTTTGCTCAAAAAACTCTTGAAGATGAAAATGTTATTTAGATAAGTAATGTTTGCTACAAAAGCATTATTTTGGAAATTCTGAGTATGTGGAGTAAAGATAGGCAGAAGATCTTCATTTTCTCAACAAAAGTGTGAGAAAGTCATGGAATTATTTGAAAACAAGTTTCTCACAGAAATATGAGATTCACACATATTCCCATATACAGTTCCTGTCATTAAACATTTGAAGAAATCAGGAGGAATTTCAGTACAAAGGACAAGGTCAAACATCAGTGATCTTCAGTCCCACAGACAGCCCAGCATTAAGAACTGTCATTCAGCTCTAGCTGGTATAATTTTATGAGGAAGCGATTACTTTCAAACTGTCAAATCTGTCAAATTACATCTGTTCATCTGTTAGGTTACATTCAAAAATGGGATATGAAACTTTATTGGGCAGAAAAGAAAAAATAAGTTAGCAGTAGTCAGAGGTGGCGTTGACATCTTTTCTAGGGACATTTATACAGTTTTCAGACAAACAATGCAAAAATGATCTGCAGAATTACAAAGGCAAGGTTGAAGAGGATGATTTTATAGTTTCTAAGTTGCCTGCCTGTAGTCCTGATCTGGCCTCAGTAGAGAGGTTTGAAGAATTCTGAAGCAAAAAATGTACCATATGTACTTGTGGCTCACTTTAAGATAAGAAGAGCTGGAAGGCTTCATAACTTGATCTCCTCAGAACTAAAATACATTTTTTGTATTGTATTGTAAGTATTGTAGACTAAAATGCAAAAGTGCTTTTTTTTTTTTTTTTTTTTTTTAACAAATTAGATAAAGTTGACAAGACAAATCATAAAATGTTTTTGAGCTTGAAATGAAATGAAACCCAAAATAAGAACAAGAATCACATTTTTTCCCCCTTTGTTTGCATCCTACTCTACTGTCACAGCTTTTTCTAATTTGGGGTTGTATTCCAGACTCCAATGATGCATGGGATAAAAAGACTTTATTTTCATTGGTATTGGTTACATTGATAGTCCTGTGGGCATCTGCTTCAGCCTCCTGTCCTCATAATGGACATTTTTTTGAAGTGTAGTCTAGTTATACTCCTAATAGGCTCCATTAATCCAGGTTCTCATCATATTGGAACGTCTGCTTACACAATAACTTGAACGCCACACATAACTTTAACTTACTGTGACTTTATGTTGCTCTGATACAACCGGCATTACAGGATAGTCAAATCAAAGAGGAATAAAACTGCTCTTGCCATTTCCTCTTGCCAGCCTATTGATAACTTATCATAAAGATGCACAATATACAAAGTCTGTTACATTTGGATATTTCTGTGACTGAAATCCATACTTCTCTATCTACTTTTCTGACATGCTGCTCATCTCCCCCACTTACTCAGGTCATGTGGACCACTTTGAAATATTTATCAAAGACAAACCAGAGAAGTAGGTTTCTGTGTCAGAGAAACTATATGGCTCAGTACAAAATATATTTAAAGTAGAACGTGTGAGTATTTCTATACACGTAATCTCAATGCTTAAGTTAACAATGTGTTGCAGGAAAGTCCTCTGTTTTTGACAGTATTGAACAAGGGAGTTATCCTTTTAATCCCTGAGTGAGCTCAGGCCTTTTAAAATTGTGTCACAAAAAATGCCATATATGTCTCTCTTAAAGGGGTGCTATTATGGTATTTGGAGTTTTCTGAGCTTTCTACAGTGTTACAGTGTTGACATGTGAACGGCACTGTTTTTTATCAACTCAACGCATGTTTGAGTTTGAGTTTGAGTTCCAGCACTCTCTCAGTTCGGTTTCCATGGCGACGAAAAACGCATCGTTTTAGAGAGCTTTTTTCTACTTGGAAATCCTTGTGACGTCCCGGGGATAAGGTTCGGTGATTGGTGAGAGACATCCTGCTGCATTCGTTGCTGTGGGTTGCTGTTTTCCACTCGTTTTCAGGGTCTGATTCAGGATCGAACATGTAGGGCTGTATGCTATGTGTTGACATTGTATTTTGTATTTTTTATTGAGTTCATATTAGCCTAATCCTTCTGTTTATGAGATGTTACAATGACGGTGAAAGCAGTTGCGGTGCGTTCTCCCGATGTAGTGCAGTGGCGGGAGGCGGGGCTTAATGCAGAAGAGTCGCAATCCACTCGTTTTGCCCACAGGCTGATCTGACAGCCTACGGAGAGGGTCGGTCTGAAGTAAATAAAGCAATTTGTGACAATAACTCGATCAATCCCAGCCCTTCTGGTCTCAGAAATAAAAATAAATTAGCCTGAAATACACATAATAGTTCCGCTTTAAACAAAAATGCATGTCTCAAAGGGACTATTTGCATGAATAAAGGTTGAATAAAATAAAAGTGTAATCCTTATAAATAGGGCTGCAAAATGTTTCATTGTCATACTCTCAACATTAACAATATAAAAACTGCAAATACATTTTGACTTGAAATGCGATGTGTATAGATGTGTAACGGAGGTCTGCCATCGGAGGACGTTCTGGTTTTGGGCATATTTTTGAACACTAACTAAAAGCATGCACGGGTGCAAATGTGGAAAACAGCTCCCAAAGATACTTCTGAGCTTAACATTACAAATGAAAGTACTTCTTAAAGTGGCACTATTAAACTTGGGCAGATTTTGTACTTTGGCACCCCATGATGGAGGCTAAATCAGTATCCGTCTTGCATCCTGTCTCCGTTCTGACACCTGCCTGAGTGGTTGTTTGTCTCTGTGTCTGCTGGGGTAGGCTCCAGCTTCCCCGCAACCCTTCATTGGAATAAGTGGTTAGGAAAATGAGAGAATGAATGAATATGTATATATATATATATATATATGTATATATATATATATATATATATATATATATATATATATATATATATATATATATATATATATGTATATATATATATATATATATATATATATATATATATATATATATATATATATATATATATATATATATATATATATATATATATGTATATATATATATATATATATATATATATATATATATATATATATGCTATAGCTTCCACTGGCTTTTCTGTTTTTCTGTCCCTAACATGCATGTGAAGTAGTGATACCACAGAAAAAGGTTTTGCCCAGACAACAGTATCATGGCAAGGCAGCTACGAAGCTCGAGTTTGGAAGCATTTAATAAAAATCCATGAAAACCATGTGCAATGCAAAATCTCTTAAGGTAGAACTTGCCTTCCATGGCTGTACAATGGTGATGCAGGAGCATCTTAAATAGAAGCCTGTTGTTAAATTAAATTTCTGCCCAACAGGGACACTCATCATCTCAGTTTGCTAGTTGGCTAATTAACTGCTCACATTAACAGTGAATTTAAACTTATTTTTGTTGTTAATTTATTTTTGGTTTTAGATCCCTACTTTTTTTTTTTTTTTTTTTTTTTTAGCATTAATTGAAAACATAGCTATGTTTGATGCCACAGACATATGAAGTGAAGAAAAACTTATAAGAGTATTTATTTGTTTTTATGACCAGTGGCTTGTTTTGCTCAATTTACTACAAGCTGCAAAGTTCTTTAAAAGTTATTAAATGAGCTATCACCTTCATATTTTATTATGCTTTTATTTTAGAGGGTACATTACTCTTAGAGAAAACACTTGGAGCTGGAATTTAATGATGGTTATGTAAGAGCAGCTGCATGCTGGTGCCATAAGCAACAATTTACATATAATCCGAAGAGTCCACTAATTGTCAATGTAACTGGTGACTAGTCGATTAGCCCCTAAATGGGATTATGTTTCCATCCTGTAATTTTTCATGGTTTTACACTATTTTATGACTGAAGATATTTCTTTAAATAACTCCAGGGATTATAGGACAGTGAAGCTTCATGTGTTACACAGTACATATTACTTGTTTCTTTAATATTGTGCAGCCCTCATTATAAACGTAGTTTTTTCCAGGTTGCTTTCTGTGCAGTGTTTCTTGTTGCTTGCATAAGAGATTTTCTTTGAAAGTGGGTGTATGGCAGATATTCAAACTTTGGGTTGATTTTAGTTGTCTGTGTTTACTAATGAAGTTATTGCAAAATGATCTGTGTTAGATGCCTTGTAGGAATAAGAATATTAATCAGTAAAGGATGCTTTTTCTCTTTTGGACACTTGGAAACATATTTCTGCCTCCCTCTGGATCTGTCTTGATGGCAGCTGAATTAAGATTCATTACAGCCACAGGGACCATTGGTTGTAACACACACTGACAGATACATGATCGATGCTGACCTCGCAGCTGACTGGGCATCGTAAATTAAGAAAAAACAAGTTTTATCAATGGCGATAGTATGACTGACATCATCCAGAGATGTTGATGAATTTAAGCACTTTCCTTTCTTGAGTTTCTAGTTGTCACTGGGTGCTTTAGTCTCACTGCCTTAAAAATCTTTCAGCAATGTGCAGTCAAGGATTTTTGGGCTGTCAAAATTTACATCTGCTGGGATCTAAAACTTCAAGTTCTCACAATTAAGAATGTCAATATTGTCTTATTGTAAGCAATTCTTTTGCCCTGATTTAGTCCTTGCTTTCCATCTTTATACCAGGAAAATAATACCAAAAGAGTAATAAACAAGGTTTTTTTTTCTTTTTTTTTTTTTTTTACCAGCGTTGTTTTATTTGATTAGTTTTTGTGTTTCTCATAACTTTTTTTTTTTTGTTTCTCATAATTTTTAACAGTAACACTTTGTTTACTTAAGCATGAACTAAAATTTAAAACAAATTTAAAAACTGAAGGTGGGAGGATGGTGTGACAGCCAAAAAAAAAATCTATGGAAAGTTTATTAAATATTGCAGTTTATATGATGATAGAAGATCAAGTAAATTGAATTCAGCTTGATTATTCAGTTCACCTTGTCTGAAGTGCTCATGTCAAGTTTTTGCCCTCAGTGATCTCCCCCTCCCCACATCAGAAAAAAAAGTCTACTTTTCCTTCCATCCATCACTTCTTACTATGTCCTTGAGGGATAACCTTACCTGCATTATCTTCCTGGTCTGTCTCACATCTCCCTTTCTGTGATCCCAGTGTTAGCCTTTCTGGAATCGCTGCTTGCACCTTACAAGACCTTTCTGAGGACAAATCCAGAGCGTATCCCAGCCTGTGGTCTGCAACATTGGCTTACAGATGAACTCTGCACGGTGCCTTTACCTTGTCCTCGAGCATTGTTCTCTCCCGTCTTAACTGGTTTCATCACAGCCTCTTGCAAACTCGAAAGCACACAAACAAGTTGTATTGTACACTGACTTACACATTAATGCACTCTCTAGTGCAGAATAATATTGTCAGCAAGGTTAAACCTGCTTGTATTCACTGCTTGTGAATGATGATTGCAGATGAGTCTTTATGAATGATTACATATTATGAGTAATTTTTATGACTGGTATTACCATCAAAATACACTTAATTTTCTGTCCTAGTACAACAACATTCAATGATTTGAAACACGCATTTTATTCACAAAGACCAAAACTTGGCATGATTGTAAGTCAGAGTAATGAGAGAGCAGATAGAGATGGGTCATTTTTAAATCAATAGCTGGAGCCAGGGAATTTTTAATGCTACCCTCCACAAAGATTAATCATCAATGGGCTGAGTCAGACCAAAGAAATGGCTCAGTATTGTAGAAAGAGGGGTTATGTGTGTCAAGGCTATCCCACAATAGCCTGCTATGTTACATTTGTTGATCATCATGAAGGTATATTAATGTATTTCAATGAAAGGTTAAGCAAAGCTACTTGATAAGTTTGAATCAGTAAACAAAGCTTTTATATTTGTTTTTATTGTGTCTCCCTGACCGCTGATCCTTTCTGTCATGAAATTTAACAACATAGCAACTGCAGGATGACAGCTTGTGGATGCACAGGATGAAAGAGATGGAGGACATAGGCAGAAAAAGACAGACTGGCAACAATAATGCGACACAGGTGGGCTGCGGTCACTCTTACTGGATAAAACAACACGTGATGTCCAAAGGCTTTGGGATGCTTTCCATGCTCCTCATGCTAATCAAACATAAATCATTTGCAACTCAATGTCGGCTCCCACTTCCTTAGTGGTGAGTAGATATTGAATATGTGCAAATGAGCTTTCCTGTAGCAGAGATGCAGCTGTCCCAGATGTCACAGAGTCATAAGTGTTCCAGTTGTCCATTAAGATCAAAATGGATCCTCAGTAGGGAGCTGGATACTGCACATTAAGAGTGCAGTTCAGACTGCCTAATAACTGGACCGCCCATGTTACTCATCAGAGGTATCCACATCTTGCCTATTGTTCTAGAAAATCACTTGAAATTAAAATAAGCTTATTTGCAATCTCAGAATGCCCCATTTTTATCTAATAAGTATTAATTCCTTATTCCCAGGAGCTTAGGTTGTAGCTGATAAATAGCATCAGCTGGGACATAGATGTTTACATAATTTGTCACAGGTTTTGATTCATTTTAAAGGCTAATTTTAACAGGGAAAACATTCTGTTTCATAAAACAAAATAAAAAATCTGTTTTTTTAAACAAATCACATTTAACCTACTTTCACTTTATCTCAAGCTCTTGTTGCATGTCTGAATCTTGCATTTTAGAATTAAGCAGATTTGCAGCTTTTCAAACTCAGCATATCTTTTTTGTTTCTGCTGGGTTTCCTGAAAAGTCTCTGTAATTGTCTGAAAAGCAATTTTCCACAGAGAGAAAAAGACAAAGATATACTGAAGGATAACGGTTGATAAGAGGGCAGAAAATGTTTAAAAGAAAGACTAATTTATGTAAAAGTATGTCCGCTTTCTTCCATATTTTCTAGTAATTTTGGCCCAGCACTTCCAGGCTTTGGTAATAAAGAAAGAACTGCTGTAGAACTGGCCTTGTGCATCAGTCATTACTGCATTTTATTCTAAATTAAACTAGTGGCTGTAAGAGTGACAAGTAAGTGCCTGTATAGTTGTCTCTCTGACTACCTATAACTAAGCACAGATAGATACATTTCTCATAGAAAAGCCTGTTCTGTTTACCTGAAGAATGCTGACCATCAGATCTCGGCTATGATACAAATGACAACAGTGACAGAGGAGAAAACCCTCTGATCTGTTTTAGGTACACCTTTTCTACTTTAACTACCATGAAATGATGACAGAGGCCAGAATCCTGTTGTGTTTACATTTAGTTTGTCATTTCTTCTGCTGAGAAACTCTGACATAGATAGTAGATCTAGGCTGTAGATTCTACATTTGCCATTGCTTGCTGGTTTTTATCTTTTATCATTTCACCTTTAGAGCTTGATATCGTGAAGTTATAGCTTCCATTTTAGGAGGTTAAAGCAAACCTTGAAGGCTCGAACTAGTCAGTCAAGCTGTTTGCAGTGAATGTCTCTGTGAAGACAGCATCTTTCTGAGGTTTTGTTTCCATTTAGCACCCAAGTGTTATATACAGGAGAGTAAGGAAATCAAAAGATGACTGTGCTACTGCTGTATTTTTGTGCATGCACTGCAGGGATGACTGGATGTACTTGGGATCCAAAGATTATCAGCTTGACTTGTTTAGTAAAATAATATAATAAATATAAATAATATATAATGGTTTGCAGAAAGAATGAGTGCTTTTTTTTTTTCTTTAACAGTTCTCTCTTCTGGTTCTGTTGATCTTGCTTGATAATTTAATCAAGTCCTTGATAGGGACGTAGTGCCACCTACTGGTCCAAAGTTTGTGTAGCTCCCAAAGAGAAGAGACCAAACAAACAAAGAACTATGGCATGATTAAGGAAGCTTTCATCTTAGTGATGGCTTATGATGCATCCCACTGATATAAAACCAATCCCTTTTTCTACGATGTACTATTTACTTTCTCTCTTTGAAATTACAGCAGACATACGCAGTGACTGTGACAGTCATTTCCTGTGATCTTATATTTGGTATCTATGATCTTTTGAACTCACTTGGCACTTTACTTATTTCATTTTTTTTTCTCTTTACCATTCTCAACCCTTCTGTTCTTACTTTTACTCACTGCAATTACATTTTGATGAGGAAAACAACAAGTTGAAACATGTGACAACAATGACAACAAAAACTCAGTGTTTGTGAAATGCTCATTCCTAACACGATCTGCTTTCTATTAATGATGGTAAAAGAGGGAAGAAAGGTAGTTCTTATTTGGTACTATTCAGGTATTATTCACATGTAATGATGCAAGCTATTCCTCCTGGTTTATTGTTCTGGCAATAATTGTCGTAGATCTATTAAATCTTTTTACCATTGTTTTGTTGTTGTAGTTGTTGTTGCTGATATGGACAAATGTATCTGAAATTAAGTTGAATAATGCAAAGTGTCTTGGTGACTTTGACTAATTGAGATTAATAGAAAAGTTCAAATTTAATGATCTCTTTTTTTTTTTTTTTTTTTTACTGCACATTCACTTCTCAACCAGTGCTGTTGAAAATAAAACTGAATTTCTTGTGAGTAGTTTGTAAGAATTCAACTGAAAAAGCATGTTTTTAATTTTTTTTTCCCTTTGATAAATTAGTGAAAACAAAGATGTCTGGATGAGTATGAATTTAATAGCCACCATACATTTAGCATTATTTATACCATGCTCAGTGATAATTCTAATGACACCTGGCGTACATTGTTTTAGTATATACGCACATGTAGTATGGCAAGTTAAATCTCTGTCAAACTACGTTGTTACGAGTGTCACCATAGCAACGTGTTTATCACCTGGTTCAGATCAGCTGGCTCTTGACAGGTGAATGAGAGAAACTCACTGTAGCTTCACAATGGTTGGTTTGCATAAATAGGAAATTGAGGCCAATATGAAATAGTTCCTATACTTCAGCATATTTAGCAAATTTGGAAAAGATAAATAGATATTTTTTTTAATAAAATATTTACTGTGTGGGACCATTGTATGAGCAGATTAAACAACTCAGACTTCTGCATTACACAGTTTTAATGCACGTTGCGCATCGTGAAGTTCTAGGTTCCACGTTGTGTATTTAAAGGATGTAATGCATGGCTACTCATTAAATCCTTACATGATAAATTACATGAAGTGCATTGAAACTCGGACAAACAGGTATGCGCTTGAGACTGTGCTCATTATTTATTGAAGGAAGAAACTTTGGGTGTATTTCCTAAACATGGCTGTGAACTGCTTTATAGACTTTGGCCTTAGTCGTCCTCTTCCAATTTCCTCCACATGTAATGTCTGTTGGGATTGAAAAAGTCGCTGATATAGGTCCTAATTTGCTTCATTTTGTTTGGGTGCTCAACTTTTATTTCTTTCACTGGCCTGTCTGGTTTGCAAGGTCCTTCTTGTTTTGTACTATTTTGTTGGTCATGTGGCTTTTCTTTAAGAATTCCTGTCCTCTCCTGAACGTCCATCCATTCATTCCACTGTGTTTCCATGAGTTGTTTTTCAGCCTGCTGTGAGCTTCTGGGAGCATCAGTGGTGCGCACCATGGTTTCATTATCATTGAGGTTAGAATCGCTGGAGTCACTACCTGTTAAATCTTGAAGTAAAATCCTGAACTTATCACCTGCTGTCCATTCTGTTGATTTCTTGTAGATGTAACAGTGTGTTTCAGAAGGGTTAGAGCTAAGTGTTATTTGGTCCAGAGATTGTTTTTCATCCTCTTCCTCTTGAAACAACACAGTGTAATGTTGGGAATGCGCTCTTGCCTCTTCCACCACTGGTTCTCCCAGCTGCTTGTTAATCTCAGCAGCCATCTGCTCTCTCAGTTCCTGACTCAGGAGACTAAATTCTGCACGCAGTTCTGCGATATGCTCCTCCACCTGTTTAGTCACCATTTTGTTGATCCACATGATGCAGAATTTCCTGTCATTTGCAGCCATCTGTCTCATCCTGACAATAAATGCAGACAGAAATAACTGAATACACCTAAACAAGCTCAACTGAGGAATTTTACACCCAATTTTTATTGATACCAATAATCCCAGTGATTATCAAATTTAGGAAAAAGCTGACAGAAAAACAACACAAAAACATGCAACCTTTTCCCCACATAGTGCTGTGTTTATGAGTACTTTACCTGAAATGAGATGAACTGAAAGTGTTTCTTTTGGGTTTTGACATCTTTTCCCCCCAAATCTGTGTAGAAGAAAAGGGAGAGCTGTAATTAGGTCAAGTGTTGTTTTAATATATCAGCACTGTAAAAGCTAAATTTTATTTCAACGTTTGTTTGGTATAAGTTATCAATTAGTAAATACAAGCTAGCATTGTTGTTTTGATTATTCTTCAGGATACATAGATGATAAACATTTTGTAGGCAAGTGGTTTCTGACCTCATTAACTGTAATCCGTCGTAAGCTGTTGACTTTTAAATATGAACATATTAAAATGTCGTATGTTTTATAGTTTTGCAGAAAGTTTGACTCACCAATAGTAGCAAGCAAAGAATTTTGTTTTCTTCTTCTTTATGTAACTCCACACTTTTGCCTTGGGTTTTCTTCTTTAGTTTGTGCTGCTATGCAGTGAGAGCCTCGCTGCATTGACTGGAAAACTAAGTAGAGTGTTTTGAAAAATGCCCAAACTTACAACTGTGTAAACAGAAGTTCTTTTTTTTAATTTAATTTTAAACTGTTGGTGTTTCTTTGTCTTGTGATCATTTGATTTGTGTGTGTTATTTTTTTTATTTTATGCTAGCTAAAGCTATCTGTTGTTCATGCTTGTTCAAATAATCATTGTAGTGAGAGGTTTTCCCCCAATTATATTATTTTTGTTTATGTTATTCATGTTTAAGATAGCTTATGCATATGCCTCCTTAAAACCAAATGATTCTGCCAAATATATTTAAACTTTTTTTTTTTTTCCAAAAATGAGATAAAAGCTTAATATCAATATTTTATACTCCAGCCTTTAGTTTTTGCAAAAAAAAAAAAGAAAAGAAAAGAAATAAGAAAAATTGAAGCCTTTGATGAGGATGAGGATGATGTATTTTTATTTTCAATTTGAATATAGTCAGCATTTTGTCTCCATGTGACAAATTGTGTGAGGGGGTGAAATCAGTCTAGTTTCCATTTCCTATTAAAGGCCGCCTACTTACCCAACAGGTGGGTGCCATTTTTAAGTCATGACTATGACCCAGACGCCGGATTCTGCAAGGTCTGTCATAGCACACACCATTTCAGTTTACTTTATTAATTTGCTGCCTATCACTCTTATTCAAACTCTGTTTGCATGCTTGCCACTCAGTTGTCTTTCTTCCTCGTCTCCAAATTTTCTGACTGACAGTCACATCTCTGAATTTTATTGTATGTTTCACTCTCCATTGCACGGAAAAGTAGCTGAGACATTCAGGAGCACAGTAACTTTTACATTTCTCTGATGAAGGATCTGCTCTTGTCCTGGCAAACTCTGTGGGAGATATTTATCCCTGAAAACATGGGAAATCTGACATGGGTGTACGGGTCCCCTTTTCTTTTCACTTCTGAAATGGTAACATGTAGAACGGCCTCTTGTTTCCATTTATATGCACATCTGCTGCTGGCATACCAGCTGAGATGCTGGACATAGTGGCAGAAAATAAAAATACATGTGGCATGCATGTTACCACCACAGATATTACTCTGTCCCAGATCTTTCACTATTGTGTGTGCTTTGCTGTGGGAAACAACTCAGGGGTGAGTTTTATATCAGAGTTTTCTAACTGCGATTTATAATAATGACAGTTGAATAATTATTCATACAGTACTTGCATTTAATTTCCTCTTGTGTAATTTTATTAATATTTTATATTAAGTCTGCACTGTAAACACATCTTAAATTCAACCAATATCAGTTTTTCAGTGTTTAACTTATTAATGCCAAACATGTAGCATCTGATTTATTATATTACTAGCTTAAATACAAATTAAACCTCATAGAGACATGGAATTCAGTTTTGTTGCATTGTACAGACTGATTAAAAAGAAATCCATGACTTAAGTCATGCAGCTTTAAGTGGAATTACACATCAGCGTGTCATGCAACAAAGTAGGTCAGAGTTTTTGTTTATTGAAGAGATATTTATGTTTTAATGATATTACTAAACACTGTGGTCTGCCTATAGTGATGTTTTTCTCATTCTTATCAAGGGGAAAGGTCAGTTGTCCTTCAAGAATACAGAAAACTGACACAAATTGTTATATAAAATAAAAATCAAAACCCTGTTTATCTTTACCTGAACCTGAACCCAAGCATGGAACGGGAAAACTGACTTGAGCAGCATGACAGAAATCTGATAATTTACTGTCTAAAGAGACGGTCACATACAGCAAAAGAGAAACTTCATTTATTGTTCTTTATACTTTATCAGTATTACAGAGGTGTTAGTCACTGTGTGGAAACTACAAATGACACTTTTTTTTTTTTTATCAGTGATCTGTTCTTCTCTTTCTTCCTGTCTTTTTAACTCTGGTAAAAGAAAAAGTGGAAAAAATCTCTACTGCTGCTCAGGCTGATATTCAAACTAAAACCTGAATACAGGTTTAATTCAGGTAGGAGTTCTGCCCTCTTATTTCCAACATACAGAACTTTTATTTATCTCATACCAGAGGAACATTTTTTAAATTGTCAGTATTGACCAACCCTCCCTGCTGACCCAAATCATTTGTTAAAACAGTTCTGCATTGCGATCTCATGCATCAGAGCTAAATAAATAAGTCGGAAGCTGGAGCAAAGCCATTTCTCATAATGTTATGTTATCATTTTTATTTCTTTTTATAAAAATGAGTTTTAAGGGGCACTAAGTTTGTAATGGTTATGAGTAAAGATGTAGATGGTGTTATAATGAAAGAGGATGAATCATTGGGTGAAACTAAAGGTTTGCTTCTATAGTTGCTCAGGTGTGGAGTGTTGGCTGCTGTGATGACAACCTGTGTAGAGGAATATTCACAGGATAAAAAAACACTTATTCTTTGCTAAAATGTTGTGAGTAGTAGTTGTTAGTATCTGTTGTGAGACATCTTACATTTCTTGGTGCATTTGAGGGTGTTTACCTCTCTCTGTGGCCAGTATGTGGACTTAAGCAGACACCTCCAAACCAGTCAGTTCAGCTTAGCAATAACACAAGCAATGTGTTAACATCACACTAGGAAAAAAAAGTTGCTGTGTTAATCAGACCTGGCTTTTAAAATGTAAGCATATCATTCTGACTGAAATTGCATTAACTAAAATATGCTAATATTGGACACACTCAACTAGACTCAAAGAGGTCCAGGTGTACCACAAAGTTTAATTATATTGAACTTGAAATTCTATTGTATTTGTTTTGTTAAAACAATAAAAGTAAGTTGATAAATATTACAGCAGTATTTTCTAAAAAGGGGGAATAGATCAGACATATGACTGAAAAAAAAACAAAAACTTTACTTGTCATCTAACAAAATCATGATTCAACTAACTTTAAGATAACATCTGTTTATTTGGCTACTCTGACAGGAACTTTTATTTACCACAGAGAAAAGTTAGAGTGGCAGAATATCTGAAAGTTTTCCTCACACAGTCCACAACATACAACAGTCAACATACCGTTGTACGGATGTGTGTCTTACCACTGAGGCCAATTTAATACGCATGCCGATACGCTGATAGCAATACAATACACTAACAATACAGTGAAGCTCCCTGCCAGTATGATGCAATACAGTTCACTCCTGATCACAATGCAATGAACGTAATCAATTATTTGACAAGAATTTGACTTTATATGAAGGTATTCAGTTTAAAACGAATCTAAACTAAAATGATTTAAAACAATACAAATAATGTACAAGGTCACATCTGGTTTCTAAATAACTTCACGGTTATTTTTTTCTTTCTTTTCCCTGTGAAGTATGTATTTGATACTTGATTGTTTATCAAACAAACCAATAAATCCAACTTAAAAAGAAAATGCAATTCAATGTGGGACAGGCAGAGGATTGTCTTTTATTATTCTCAAATATTAAATCATTAACAAAAATGTTTTTTAAATTTCTTTCAGTCTAAAGTACTTTATTTTAGGCTCCTTTCTATTTTTGGCCGCTTAGAAAAAAAACAACAAAAAACACACATGGACATACTCACCAACAGTCCTTTGTCTGTTATTTTACAATGTTTCTCAAAACACTAAAGAAACTTAAAAAATAATATTCGCTGTGCACTTGTAATTTCACTTTCCTCCATGTTTGCTGTTTACTAACTGTGACTGCTCCACCCAGCTTCCTTATTTTTTAATCACAAAATGTCAAAAGATAGCGATGATGTGTTCAAGGACCTTAAAAAAACCACGGTTGCAGAGGAGATAAACTCTGTAAAAGTCTATGTAACCATGTGTTTTACCAATGTGGGCTTACCAAGAAAGATGCTTTGCGCGTTTTGCTGCCGCTGTATCTGACACACACTGAAGCAGTCGTATCGCAAATGTCTTTCTTGGACCACTGATTCAAACAGGTGGATCTTTCCATTCCGAATTCGACAGCTTGAGTCCCCTCCTGTGCATGTATTCTGGTACAAGAACAATAACCAGATCAGACGGTAACTCGGCTCAACTGTGATTGTGTGAGCAGATAGCTGAAACTGAGCTTACCTTACCAACATCCTCCCGTTATTTCTGAGGGATCCTGCTCAGCTGAACCCTTATGGGTACAGGTGTTATTTACCTTTTTAGCAGTTTTTTTCTGTTTTTTTTTTTTTAAAAAAAACAAAAACAAAAATAAACCTTTTTAATTTTAAGTCAATTCAATTGATTTATTTATCAATTCTACTTCCAGTTCTTGTTTTTCTTGTGAAACTGTGTTTATTTATCATCTTTTCGAAAAATAAATCTTTTAAAAGAAGGAAATAAGAATAGCAATAAGTAGAGCTATAGTAGAATTTAGTCCTTGCAGTGACAGTAAGTTAACATATTTAAGCCTCAGATGTAACTTTCACTGTTGTAGCAGAGAGTATATGTGCAGCGCTCAGTCGTGAAACATCTACAATAAATTTATGAAGCCAACAAGAGGGAATAAAGTACGTTATAGTGCCTAAAAATGTTCAAGTTTATCAAACTGATTAACACAAAAGAGACACTTATATTTAAAGCAACGTGCAAGTGATATTGAATCATCCATAAATACAGACAGGATGTAAAAGTTGGATGTAGTTGCTGTCGGTCGTCAAGTCTTGTTCTCGCCATTTGCCTGCCGCTTGAAAGTCAAGCTGGGATATGATTGAAATCTGATTTTACATACATGGGTATCTTAAAAAAATTTGATTATTTTTCCCACCAGACTGATCAGGAACTAATCAGATGACATTTCAGGAAAATTTGTGAAAATAGTGTTGCTTTGACATTTAATAAGAAAATTTATATTTCTTTTAATCTTATTTTTTTTTAATTGGAGTTTTTGGAACCACAGATGTCTCAGAACCAAGAACAAGTTGCCATAAGTTGCAACTTATTGAATGAACTAAATAACAGTGAACAAACAAATGCACTAACAAACTAAACTCACTTAATAAGAATATCGTAAGCTGCTCTTCATTTAAATATGAACAACAACATATGAACATGTATCTTTGTGTCTCAAAATAACGACGTAATATAAAGAAAGGAATACTAGTTCGGTTTCACCAGTTTAAGCTAAATGTCAGACTTTTCCTCTCCTTGTAACCTCTAATGTGAGTGGCTGTTTACTTTTAGTTTGTCTTCACATTTGTCTTTGAGATTCTCAGTGCAAATTGGCAATCTGACAGACACAGAAGCTATCCAAGAACATTGATTGTTCAAATAGGAAAGGAGACAGAGGGGGGCCAGGGGGTCAGGCACCTTATCAACAGAGACAGGAGGGTGGCAGTCATACAAGTAGTGATGAACTAAGCAATGTCAAGAAGTGATAAAGGAGGAGGGAGAAAGCTAGACATAGGCAAAGACAGAGACAAAAGTAAACAGAGATGAATCCATGTATAGATCGAGGGGAAGCAGTGACTCTCCCAGGAGGGGGTGTGCTGTGTCTGGGCTGGCTCCCAGTATGTGTTAGCCTCCACTGCTGGCTGCCATTGGGCTTACTCTGCTTTAAGTCAGCTAAAGTATGCCCTTTGTGTGTTACTGCTTCCTTTATCAATTCTCTGAAGTGACTTAAATCTTTAATCTTCTTCTGTGTCCGCTCCATTTTCCTAATCACTGCTCTTCCTTCTTTCTGGATTTTACTTTGTTTGGAAATATCATTCTGTCCTGACTTTATGTACTTAATTTGCAATTTTTTCTTCGTTTGACCAGATGTCACCTTGGTAGTCATATCTGTGCTAATTTTGTGTAAAGATTATTGGTTTTATTTATACACTAAGGGCTATGCTGCATCTATGAATAGATAAAGTGAAGAGTGTGACTGCTATTTGACAAGGTGAGCAATTCTGAAATCTGGGAAGTAGGACAGTATCAAGTCCTCCGTAATAGAAAATCCATGTTGAGATAATTGACAACCATGTTTGGCAAGAAATAGAGCTGCCAACAATATCAGTACATAATAAATAATATATGCCAGTTTTCAGAGCATTCACAGCAATTTTACATGTTCAATTTGCAAAAAAGTTAAAGACAAATATGTTTTGTGTGTTTATGTGTGTATGTTGAGCCTTTTTCAAGCTCACAGAGGTGCTTTGGGAGCTTGTGAAAGGCTCAACATACATAAACACAAACAAACACATGCTCCAAGTATGAAAACAAAAAACCAAAATACACATAAACCTTACAGAAACGTTTAATGGTCAAAGCTCTAAGATGAGTTGTTACTTTTTAACATTCGAAAGAGGAAGCATACAGAAGGCAAAGTTGATTGGAATTTGTATTTGTATTTGTATTTTGATCTCCATTAGCTTTTGCAATACAGCTATTCTCCCTGGAGTCAATACAACTTTCCTCTCATAATACAATGATTACACCAGTTTTCTACACAACCTTGACAGTGATAGCACATAACTAGTACATCCCACCCCCACCCAACCCACACACGCATACATACACACTCACATACACACACACTCTGTTAGTGTTCCTGCAATAAAAGAGGGATAGCCTTCGTCATTATGGTCTCTTACAGTTGTCTACCCAGTAATAAGAGTGGTTACTAAACAATGGCTACTAAATGGTATATACCATCATCAAGTTTATATTTAGGACATAATATTTTAATGATTTTGGAGATGCCTTTTTAAAAGAATTTTAAACAAATATTTACTGTTTGCTTTGATAATATTGCTTGGCAATGTGTTCCAGTTGTACATAGCTCTATAGATAACAGTACTTTTCCCATAGTTTGTTTGTACTTGTAGTCTGAATCTGCCCTCTGTAGCATGTCTGGTTTCATAGTTGTGTTCTTCAAGACTAAAAAAAAAGCTCTTGGTACAGCGATCTTGGAAGTTTAGTGGTAATAATATTTCTGGTTAATATTATTACCACTAATAATGAGAAGGGAAATGGTGAAAAGTTACATCAGTGGCAGGAACATGCTAAGTGAGGAAAAGGAAAGAAAACAGAAAATGTGTGCTACTTGTGCCAACTTGTGGGGCTAATTATTGTTGGCATGGCAGTTAACTGATACCTGTGATTGTAAGCAGAGTCCACTCCCAGTATAAAGCTTTACTATTTTTTTTTTATTGATTATCCATCATTTTGATTTATTGAAGTTAACACATCTATTTTTGTTTCTAATGCATAGATGCACCTCACCATCTCTATATTTTTTGCTCCCATCCCTGCCTATCTGTCTGCTAGCTTGACACAGAACATCTACCAGTGACAGAGCCGGCACTTCCTCTTCCTATTTCTCTCGCTGATTACACCGCTGCATAGAAGAGATTTGCACAGACTTTGAGGAGCTTTTGTCAGCTCTGCTGTCCGTTATGTCATGCAGAGTTTACGGCTGAAATATGAAGCATGTGTATTTGTTTCAGTTAAACTGTAGCACATGTTTTTGTGTTTGTGTGTGTGTGTGTGTGTGTGTGTGTGTGTGTGTGTGTGTATGCTCTGTGATGTGTGGTGAGTAGTGACCAGACAGATGGTGCACACTCCAGGACTCACTGGTGCAGACATGCCGACATAGGAGATCCAAACAAGAATAAATATACAGCATGTGTGTTTATTTCAAATGTGGGGTGTTCGCAAGCATGTGTGTGTGTGTGTGTAGGGAAAAAAAATAATATTTTCTAAAGGCTATTCATGTGTGTCTGCAAAGACTTAGCTTAAGAGGAGTGCTGACACGTTACAGTGTTTATTATACACAAGTAAGAGGACTACAGCCTGAGTCTGCACAGGTTCACTAAATATATCTGTACATGAACTAAACACACATGATTTAGCTGCTTCTGCCTGTGGTTTACAGGCAGGGTTAATAAATTCTGAATCTGTCACAACTGCTTTTTCCCGAAGAAGGATGTGCCTTGTTATGGCAAGCACTGAAGCTTTATGAACTATTTAGTTGTTGCCATTTCTTTTTTACTTCATTGAGAAAATCCCATTAATATTGCAGCTTTTTTTTTCTGTCACACGCTCAGCCGGGAGGTGTGCTTTGTTGGTTTGAACTAAGCAATAAGACTTGCTGACTGACACGGTGCTGAACACGACTAATAAAGCAGCAGACATGAAAGGGACAGCTGTCGTGTCATGGGGTCTAATGCTACTGTAATATAAGAACAGGCACAAACTCTCTTACATACACACCCACCCACACACACAAACACACACACACACACACACACACACACACACACACACACACACACACACACACACACACACACACACACACCGTGCCACGCTAGAGTTTTGTTGTGACTCTGCAGAGCTGTCAGTGCCAGGAAGCCAAGTGGCACCTCCCTGCTGTTGTGCCCCCTGTCTGACTTGGCATTCAAACGGTTTTGTTTTCCGAACCCAAAAGGACGAGAATGGAACGGAATGTGTATTTGCTCCACACGGCACACGGCTTTCCCTTCCTTTTCTTTGTGCCATGGGCTGTTTTTGTTTTATATTTTCACCCCAACTTTACTGTGTCATTTCTTTTCTCTCGCAATGCTCATGTTTTTATCTTTTGTTGACTCCAAAGGCTGCTGTCAGATCTATTACATGTAATGTTTTCTTTATCTGCCGTCTGATTTTCTCCTCTTTTTGCACTTGTTTTCAGTCATCCAAACCAATTTACTTTTTGACTATTTGGATCAGCTTTTTTATGATTCAACTTACTTAAGCACCTTCATTTCTTTCGTTGTGAAGCAAACCTTTCGGCACTGTTTCCCTCAGGATCAGTCTGTTTTGTTCTTTTTGTGTGCAGTATGTGTGATATGAATAACTAGGAGGCAGAAAAGCACAGTGAAGTGGGACTGAAAACAAGAACAACAGAGAGGAGAAATTTGGTTTTCCATCATTTATCCCTTACATTTGTACCCAGGAGAAGAATGCATGATACCAATTTCAAAAATAGCATTGGTGGTTTGGGAATTGTGCATCTCTCTGTAATGAGCTATTTTCTAGACCTTGAGTGCCAGGTGATGACTTCAGATTTTAACTTGTATAATTGAGCCCAAAGTAAGCTGAATATGATGCATGACACTGGGAAAGCATACTGAACCACAGTGTCACTCTTCCTGATCAGAGTTGCTTTGTGACTGATACAATAATCTGAGTGACTCTTACATGAAACCATCCTTCCATTTCTTGCTATTTATCCAGGAACAGGTCACGAGGGCTGCTGCCTGTACAGGAAAGCCCAGACGTCTCTCTCTTCGGCCGCATTTTCCTGTTTATGTAAAACCATAAAAATCTGGATAAGCTATTTGACACTGGTTTTAAATTTGAGAAACTTTGTAGTTAATTAGTCTTTAACTTCTGGAAAGTTCTTCTTATTATTTTCATGATTTGAAAGACTAATTTAGGATTTTTTTTTATCTTAGCTTGGTAAATTGTAATGTCCTCTATGGTGGCCAGCTAAGTCGGTCAGGAACGCTGCAGACCATCTGCTAACACAAACATGCCAACACAACTCCTCAGGACTGACTTCCTTTCACTGACACCCTGTTCATTTCTGGACTGATTTGAAGGTTTTACTTTTGACCTATAGGCACTTAAAGAGCTTACTTTATGATGACTTTCAGACATCTTATAACCACACATGCCTTCCAGTTCAGTCAAATTTACTTTTGCTTTTAGTTGTGCTCGATGCTCAGGACCCGTGTGAAAGGTCCATGTTTCTTCCATTCATTCAATTATTCCATTCAATCTAGTAAAAAAAAAGTCAAACTTTTGTTTTTCTGTTTCTGTTTATTAAAAAAAAAGGAATACTTCCTGTTTCAAACTCAAAACAGAAGAAATACTAAACAAGCAAACCAAAATAAAATAATAAATTTAATTTATGTTTTTGGGTTATTAATTTCCCCATTTACTACTGTCCCTTTCTACTGCATATGTGCAGTAAATTAGCCGACAACATGGTGACCATAGACATAAATATCACTAGAAAATCACTGTGAGAAGCCATATAGTGATTCACAGCCTATATTATATTCCTACTTTTATATGTATGCTTTATTAGATTCACAGATTCACTGATAATGACTCCACAGTGTCCTAGCTATATTGTGGTGTTTGTTGTATGTTTATATGTTAATTTGTTCTCTTGCAGTGATGAAATGTTTTGCCAGGATCCACATCTATATTTGATATCATGTAAAACCTGTTGGTGACTTCTCCTGTATTATTTTTTCCAAGCACCCTAAGTTATTGTAGTTATATGCATATACTGAAAATGGGCCTTTCTTGCAATGATAAAGAATCCTTCAGGAAAATTCCTGGATTGTGATCTGGATCACTCCCAAAATTTAATGGAATCTAAGTAGGACCAAGACCCATCCTCATAAAAAAACATGATTGAAAAAAAGCCCTTCAGTAGTTGTTTTTTAAGTTGCTAACAGGCAGACAGACAGATGAACAAACAGATAAACACAGAGAGCACCGTAGCCTCATTGGCAAAGGTAAATATTTGTTAAACAAATAATTGTTTGGGAATTCAAAAATGCAAACTTTAATTATTTGCATTCAATTTATGTGAACCACGTGAAGAAGGTTGAGCTAATATGATTTTTAAATTTCATTACTTAAATTCAAATTTTGGCAGAGCATGGGCAATTTAAGAAGTTAGAGCAAATATGTGTTTTGAATTAATGGATTGAATAGAATAATTGAATGAACAGATGACACACGGACCATAGTTTCACTTTTGTAGCTTTGAAATTATGATCGCGCAAAGTGCTCCTGAATGTTTTGGCAGGCTTTTTCATTTCCTCTTTTTAAGTCTTGTCTGAAAACAAATTTCACATGCAAGTTGAATTTTTTTCTTTTGCTGCCTCAATTGCTTTTTTTCAATTTGAAATGTTTAGCACTTTTTTTTTCAAAAATTGTTGCTTTAAATGTGATTTCCAAATAAATTTGAATATATATGCTTCCTGAACAGGGTGCACCCTGCCTCCTGCTCAATTATTGCTGAGATATGCTCCAGTTTCCCGCAACCCTTAATTGGACTAATTGGTTAAGAAAATGGATGGATGGATATGCTTAAGTATACAGAAAGTATACTAAAGTCTATTGTGGCTTTGATTTTATTTATGGACATATGCTAGTAGGATATTGACAGGATTCAGTGAGTGGACTGTAAACAGACTAAATTTACAGTCTCTGAGGTTATTCTCATAAAAGCGTTAAGTGTTAACACAGCAAGGCCCAAAAAAACATCACCTGGATTTAACATAATAAATAGATATGAGGCTCCTACTGGATAATTATTGCACCTTTTATGTAAAGAGTAGCCTCTCATTTCTTAAACAACCATGTTGAAAGACATCCTCAAACAGATCTCGAACACAGCTCGACACAAGGCCGACAGACTACTTCCGTCTTATCTACTTGTCCTTGTCCTTTGACACCTGAAGAGGGTCTTGAAGCTCTGAAACTTAAATCTATTGCTAGCTATAGCGTCTGTAATGTTCAGATTTATTAGGACATATAGACTAAGAGGGGAATTTTAGTTTATACAAGTTGGTCCTTTCGTGATCTGAGAATGTTCATAGAAGTGGTTGTCTTGTTTCCCTATCTAAAGTTGTTGGTCACTTAAAGAAATGTGTAATAAAAGTAAGAGATCACGTTGGAGTATACCCTAAATAAAAAAATTAAAAAAAGTGATGTAATGTTCAGATTAAGCCAGCGGACCGAGCCATTTATTAGTCGTGATCAAAAGATGGCGCAGACATCATCACGTTGGTGTAGTCGCAAGAGTGGAAGCATGTGGGTTTGTTTGTTAAAAAATAGGAGTACAAGTTATTCAGCAATGAAGAACGCACGTGAAGCTCTGTCTCTCGAGTTCATTTCAAGCTTAACAAAAATGTCACAGCGTCTGCTAGCCAGAGGCTGGGCTGCACTCAGTGCTGCTTATGGATGAAGCATGTGCAATGCACTTACTGTTCCACTTGGGAACTAAATACACCTGCATTTTGTGCAGAAAAATCTGAATATGCATACATGTACAGTTACACCCTGAGTAATTTGTGGTTCCACAATAGTGGAGCAAAGCAGCCAAAGGCATAATGGCAAAGGCATCCCTCAACTTTAATGAACCTGTTAAGGATAATTTGTTCCCGAGAATACTGCTTTCCTACCGCGCCTAATAGTTACAGTGACTCCACTTTTCTTTCATTTCCACATTCTAACACAGAGACCAGCGTTTCTTACTGTACTAAAGACTGAGTGTTCTGCACTTAAGACATTTTGGATAAGTGTCTCTGCTGCATGCAAATGTAAATGTAACTCTGCTAGCATTATTAACACTTTACTATTATTTATGTGTTCTAACATGTTCACTCATTCAGACAGAACACACACAAGCCTATTCTCCCCTTGTGAAATGATTATGTAAAATGATGATCTGCATTGGTTGCTCAATGCTGACAGTGTTGCATCTTATTGCATCAGTAGTTTTGCGTACATTATCAGATAAAAAATACCTTAGCTTTTTTGGTTACTGAACTTGGATATTGTGCATCTGGAGTTGTAAATAAGGTTTTTGCAAGATAAGACAGAGCCCGTGCCTCTCCTATTGTTAAAAGATAAATAAAATTTGAATGAACAAAATCAACACAGAATCTAGGAATGGGATTGGTCAATATCCTGCTCTCATGACAGATTATGGGGTTCAATTCACGTCATGCCAGAGATTGCTGGTTTGCAGCTTGTACTGCCTACCTCCCATTTTTGATTCTTAATTTCCCTCTGTACTCTCACTAACAAATGATCTGGGATATATTATGTTTATGGTTTCCATACTTGGCCTTTAAGTCCAAATACCTGGTGCACAGGTGTATTGGTATCATTTCAGTTGCACACACTGGTAATCTGCTTCACACTGTGCAAGTGACTTGTTTGTAAACAAGAGGAGCTGAATGGAAGAGTAGCAGGGGGGTTCATCACTGCAGGTATCTGTATGGCTCATTAAAACGGAACAAGATGTAATGATCACAAATTTTTCTAAGACAAAAAACCCAGACTTAAAAGTAAAAGAGAAATTGGAACTTTGTCGTTGTATTTATATATATATATATATATATATATATATATATATATTTTTTTTTTTCTTTTTTTTTTTTTTTCTACTTTGTGTATGATTTCTTCCAGCGTCATACCTCTAGTGTTGCGCTGTCACTTTCCCAGTGAGAACACCTTCTGTTTAGATTTGTTCATGCTTATGGCACTGAAGTGGAATCACAGTTTGCTTGTTCGGTAGCTAATGTGGTAAGAATAATAACAGAATGTATGTATGTATGGACTGTTAGAGTAGAAATAAATATATTAATAGGTCTGCATGTAACAATGTGTTAGTTTCCAGTTTGCTGTTGTTTTCTATCTACTGCGCCTTGAAACAACAGTCTAGGAATACATCTGACAACCATACACATATAGTTGTACATGGTGTTTTATAGTAAATTAAGATATCGAGTACATCCAGCTGAAGACAGATAAATAAAGATAAAGATGAATGAATTCCCTTTACTTGGAACGACTTCTCCATTTTATCCACATTATGTGCAGTTAGTATTGCAATTACCCAAACTGTTCTGCTTTGTTATTACAATTATTCTTGGAGGATCAGAGTATTAAAATTTCCACAACAGGAACTCTGAGAAATGGTCCAGTACCACTAAGTATAAAAGCTTGGGGCCAATTGTGGGTAATAAGAAATAATTAGGATAAAATAACCACATTTGTGAGGAGTTATGTGCAGCAGGGTTGCTGGTTTGATACCAACTTGCCCACATTCTGATCGTGTTCTTGGGAAAGGAACTGAATCCTTACTACCTTCGGTGACTTGTGGCTGCAACAGTGATGTGTTGAAGCTTGATGTCATGCAGTTAGTATAAATGTAAACAAAAAAATCTTGCTGTATTTTTTTTTTTTTATCAGTGCTTTAATAATCATCTCTATGTCGTACTGTTGGGTAAAGCTGATTTATAATTTAATCAAATGTCCAGCTGAGAGGTTTGGGGAATGCAAAACCGGGCAACTCGATCGCCTAACATCTGCTGACACAGAGACGCCAGCTGGCACTTGTTTCCTGCCTGTACTCATATTAACTTTTTTTTTTTCCAGTAAACTCATACCAAAACAGTCTGCGGTGAGTATCCCCACACAGTTTTATTTGACTGACAGGGAGACAGGGAGAGAAAGAGACAGGGATATTAAGATAGAGAGAGAGAGAGAGAGAGAGCGAGAGAGAAAGAGAGAGAGCGATGAGGTGTGAGTGAGTGCCTGTGGAGTACGCAGGAACCTCACAGCTGGTTGGCCTTTGTTATGTGCGTGAGCAAGGTGCGGAACGAGCCCGTGTTTGTGTGGGAGTCTCTCTCCTAGAGGAAGGTAATCCAGCAGCAGCAGCAGTTGTACAGTGGAGTGTGCTCAGTGTCTGGATGTTAGCGCTGCCTCTCTCATCTGTGGGACGAAGCCTTACTGTACGTATTCACACACACACAAACACACAAACACACACACAGTGCTGCTTTGATTGTTTTCTGCTTTATTTATGGATTATTTTCTTGTAGGCTACTGATATTTCATAGGGTTTTTTTTTTTTTTTTTTTGCTTTTTTTTTTAACCTAATGGTGTTGTTGCACAGGAGCATCCGCTCATTCCAGGAGTATGTCAGCCTTCAGGATTTGAGTTGTTGATGAGGGGATTAACATGTTGGAATCAGCCTGTGCCCAAATGTTTTCATCACTTTCGCACACTCACACATTTGCATGCAGATTTTCATAAGGGATTTTCATAAACCTGACCCATGGTGGTTTTTGCTCAGCATTGCAAATAGGAAACACTGGCCATCACCAAAAGAAGTACAGGTGTTTTCGTGTGTTTTGTGTTTGTGGTGGTTGATGGCAGGGATGAGGTGCAGTGGGTGTGTCGTGTTCAGTTTCAAATAGTGTGGAACCCGAGCTGCCTGCTAGTGTGACATGACATGAGCAAGATAGTAGGAAGGAAGGGAGGGAGAAAGAAAAGAAAGAGGTTGGGATATGTTGAGCATAGCAAGGAAAATAAATGTTAAAAATGGGGGGAAAAAAATGGGAAATTTGTGAAGTTTTGAAATATTAGAAGGATGCAGTTGATGACAAATATCTTCCCACTTGAAGCATCAATCTTGACAAACTGTGATCTGCTAATGTGCTTCTTATCTGTTTTCTTAATTGTGGTTTCAGGTCCTTTGTGCTCAGCATGCTCTGAATGAGAGAAAGCATTACTGGTGAACAGAGAAGGAACACATAAAAGAGAGAAATGGTTAGATGTGAGTGGGATCATTTCGGCAGAGAGGCACAGCAACAGAAAAAACAAAGGAATGAAGCGGCTGAGAGACAGGGAAGACTACAGCAGGTGAAAATAGATGGAATAGCTTGAGGAGGGGGGAGAGAGCTGCTCTTAAGGAAAGATCGGTGACTGTTCTCTGAAACAAATGTTCGGGAAGTTGATTATTTCACGGCAAGGAGGCATCTTAGAAAATAAGTAGCTGCGGCACTTTTACGTAACTCTTCAAATGCTCTGAATTGTCTTAAAGTACTCAAATATGTTTGCTTTATTAGGGATGACCACATGAACAGTGACAGCTTGTCTGAATTGCTTTTCTGCTTATACAGCATGCATACTCCAGTGCTGTACAATGCATGCATAATGCAGACTAAGGCATTCTCCTGGGAAACACTGATGTGTTTTACACACTAAGTGCAGAATCTGCAACAGAGTTTATGTGAAATCTTGTTTCTAAGGTTTCACTGAATCATTCATCTGCTCTTATAAATTCAATGCACTTTCTTACTATATATACTGCCACATACTAAACAGTTAGAGATGTGACTGAATAAATAGATAAGTACATTTGAAATAATAATTTTAGATGACTGAGGAAGATGCCCTACTATATTTCCCCTAGTATGGATAAGGAGTTTGTTTTGCATAGACTGCACTGGATCCTTTTGTATTTATGGAAACACAGTATAGTTAGTTTATATACTTCTAAATAAACATTTATTCTTCTGTATTACATTTATCAAAAAATAACATTGTATTGGGCCTCGAATTGAGTTGACAAGCCTATCAGAGCTCAGCAACTGCCAATAAATGTCTGGCATAAACATCCCATCTGGGGTTGTGAGAAGATGTGACTGTATGAAGCTAAAGTTGTGCATGGATGGTTGGCTGCTATTAAGTAACTAAAAAATGAAGAAAGCTAGAATGCTTCACTGGAAATTAGGATACAATTCAAACGAAAGACATTTTGGGTGCAGGGGATGATGAAAAAGTGTTATTATCTTCCAGTTAGTACTAACATGTGAGTCAAGAATGATGAATAGCTGCAGTCACATTTCTGTCAATAAAAAAAAAACAAACAAACAAAAATAAATGAGCTGAGCGGGCTGTGGAGCCAGTTATGCAAGGTGATGGATTATTTAAAGATTTTATTCAAGAACAAATCACTCCCTGCTTTTCTCACATGCTTGTTCTTTGCAGTGAACTTCATAGCCAGATTAGAAGTATTCACTGGGCTTGTGTCTCAGTGTATCAGTCACCATTTTTCCTCTTACCCCTCATCCACTCTGCATCTCATATCTCCTGTCTTTCTCTCTACTTTCATCACTTGGCACAGCCTTTTACATAAATCACCTGCGCTTGGCAGTGATAGCATTAACTTCTCCTCTCGCTTCTATGTCTAGGGTATTTTTAAGCACATTTAATTGTGTTCATGGTACAGAGTCTTATGTTTCTGTCAGCTGGTGAGTTTGCCACTGTGGAGGTTGTTCCACAGGCTTTTTATCCACACTGTCAACATGCTGTGTTCACATGCTAGTAGTTGGCAGAGAGACAAAATGCTCTATCCAAACCTAATGAATGAAATTAAATTAATTAATCAAATTAGGTGGAATGAAAAAAAAAATCTGTTGTTATCGATCTGCAAAAAGTGTAAATAATTATAATTTGTGTTCAGCAGCTTGGGTCACATTCCTCTCTGCACAAGCAGCTCCAGGAGCTCCAGAGTTGTCTTCAGCACAAAACCTTCCTGATCAGTTTGTCCATTTCCTCTTCCCCAATAGATGGCTGGATTGCAGATAGCATGTTTCACAACAGACATGGAAGACATGCACCATCTTGACAAAGAGTTTGAGGGATCATAGCTTCCTAATGGAGTAGAATCTGCTCTGTCCGTTGCAGACGGCCTCAGTGTTGCATTCCAAGTTCAGTTTGTTGTCCAGCTGAACTCTCATGTATCTGTTGTCCCCGACATCTCCATTTCTATTCCCAAGGATGTCAGCAGAGCTTTGTTTACGCCTGCTCTTCCTAAAATCCATAATCCTTTCTTTACTTCAAAAAGTGGTTGACTTGTTCCCTGAAGTCAGCTTCTTGTCCATCACTAATGCACAAGTGCAGAGTTATCCAAGTATTTCTGCACATGACAGGACTTAAAGTTGATTGGAAGTGTATACCTAAGAACAGTGTGAAGTCTTTGACAAAACAATCCCTTATAGTGCTCCTTTGCTGCTGACCACATTTTCATGGTGGTCTGTGGTCTGTCTGTTTGATAGTCATAGTTCCAGTTGTTGTGGAGGTATACAGCTTTATTTTCTGGAGCTTCTGACATCAAAGTGCAGGCTGAATCAAATGAACATGATCTTTGCCATGCTGTCTGATTTATCCAGACTATCCAGAGGTTTTCCCCAATTATACATATAATCTATCTGTCTTATCTGCATATCCTTGGTTGGTTGATTGCATACCATCTGCCACTGGTTTTAACCTTTTATAGAGCAGGTCATGCCTGATAGTATGCAAGATATGTGGCATCTGAACTATTTGTTACTAGTTACCTGCATTTCTTAATAAGTCTTCCAAAACAAGATAGAAAATTAGTCGTTGTTGAATAATTGAAATAGAATGAACTGTTTAAAAGATGTGTTAATGCTGCAATGGACTGTGTCATATTAGTGTGTGTGCAGACCCTGTTCATGTCCATGTTGAGTTTTGATGAGAGGCCATTGCTTATCAGTAACATCCAAGTTAATGTCATGTCATAACTTGAAGACATTGAATGGGGTCATTATAAACACAAAGCAAACTTCAACCTCTTAGTGCTGAGATTAAAAGCAAAAAATTAAGATATTAAAACAAGGAAAGATGGACAGAACGCCCCATGTTTCTCTGCATGTTTTAAATGAACAAGACATCTTCACAAACGTAAATTTGCTAGTTTGAATTCACATATCGGCAACATAATTTAGGGAAATAGAACTAATCACTCAAGGATATGAAGTGAGTGTTGCTGCTAATAGCAAGTGGGGAGTAGCAGTGAGCTGGAGAAAGATGGAGTGTGTTATGCTGGGTTTACTGATGTCGTCACAAATCATGAAATATACAGTTTGTTTTTTTTCTATTAAGAAAGTTAGTATGAATCCATCCATCCATCAATTTCTGTACTGCTTAGTCCAATTCAGGGTTGTGGGGAAACTGGAGCGAATCCCAGCAGTTAGCAGGCTAGAGGCAAGGTGCACCCTGGACAGGTCACCAGTCAATTGCATGGCAGTATGAATATGGGAGGTTTTTCAACATCATACTATTGAATAAATGATATACAAACGTATGCTATGATTCAGATGCAGCAAGGAGACCCACATCCTTATCAGCATCTTTGAAGATGGCATTCCTATTCAATATGGGATATTTTTTAAGATTTTAAAAATGTTGAATGGCACAAGTACGTATCAGTATATTTAGAATTTTAGTGACGGAAGTCATTTTACACTTCTATAGCATTATTACACACTGGAGTGAGATGGTTCTGCAACATTTTACATCAAACTATTTTTTTTAAACTAAAAAGTAACTACCAGGTTGCATAAAACTACGTATTCAAAACAGCTTTGATATTTTCTCAGTTTATTTAAATGAACAAATAATTTATCATGGATTAATATGTTGATTTGCATAAGAACACACTGACTCACTACCAAAATGTCACTGCACCGGTTGACAAATACAATAAAAGTTTTAATTGTTTTAAGTTATTCTGTGATTAATGATTCATTCTATCACATGATTGTCAAACTGTGGCACTGACATGCATCAATCTTTCCTACATACAAAGCCAGCACGGTTGTGTGTGGGATTATAGGCGCATTCATATGCAGCAACAATTAGAAGGGCACCATAAAAATAAACATTATGCAAAGTAAGAGTAATAAATTGAAGACTGAATAACATAAACAAGTGTTTGTGTTAATAACTTTTGTTTGGCTCTCATGGTACCACAGGTGCTGGCAATCAGATGCCTGAGTGGGACTGCATTTGCAGCAGGTGAAGTGGAGGTGAGGGGGGGTGCAGCATCTCCCTGACTATATCCTGTATCGAAGCAGGGTTTGTGAGACTGCCACTAGATTTTGAGAACGGAGAAGATGGAATGGCATGTCTGCAATCCTGATATCAATGCCACCAAACATTGTGGCATCACGAAGGTGCCAGGGTGACCAAAACAAACACACTGGCTGACTTGTGATAAATGCTGGTTAATGGATGGGATGCCATCCTACACCAGCATGAGACGGAGGTGCCAGGCTGTGTGTAGTTCATACTGGCCCCTATTTGAATATACAATTAAATTACCAACATGTTTTGTTTTTTTCTCACTTCCATCATTCAGTCTAATAAAACACACCAAAGAAAAGCCTATAGCTGTATGAGCTGTTTGGTACTGGCACAATCCACACACTCAGCTCAGCAAATAAAGCCACTTTATTGTAATCCAACTAAAACAAACCTCTATTAGTTCAATTTACAATGCTGTTGTTCCCTTTCGGCCCATCCTTCTGAAGGGGTTGCCACAGCGAATCATCGCTGGATGCCCTTTCTGACACAACCCTCTACATTTGTCTGAGCTTGAGACCGGCCTTCAGAGAACAGTCGTGTCCACCTGAGGGGCTTTAGCATCATAGAAGAGCAGGATTTGTCCAATTTATAATCAGTGTCTGTATATGAGACAGTTCGTAAATAATAATTGGCTAGTTAAGTCAACCAACAGCTTGCATCTTATGTCTTCACTTCAATTGTATATCCCAACTACAATCAAATTATCCACCAATGGCAACTTTCCTTACTTATTGTACTGCGTTTTATTGCTCTTATTCTTATAAATACATCTAATTGGTTCACTACAAAACAATTGGTGATATGCATGAAACTATTTGAATTTCTTTTTTTTTTTTCTAAATTAAAATTGGACTAAAATGATACAAGGAACTGATAACAGCAACCAGAATTTTATGATTCATATTAGAAATGCATCAGGTAGGTTTTCATAACAAATATCAGGGGGGGGTTACAGTTCTTCTTCCAATAAATCAGCACATCAGCAATGTTTTTGGCCTGAGTGTGTTTCTGCTGTGAAGGTGCTGAGCCAGCAAACATGGGTCTGGATCAACATGTTCTTGTTAGATGTGCAGCACTTTGTGTGGAGCTGGTCTCGGCTCTGTTTGAGAGTTGTGTCAGCGTGATCTCAGACCGGCACCGACTCGTTCCTGGTTGACAGGTTGGGTTGGCAGCAGGGCCACCAGCTTGTCTGTCTGCCATGTCAGCAACACTTGATGCTCCTAGCTCAGTTTGTCACCCACAAATTCGGTGGTGACAAACACACTGAAAATGCTTTCTTATGGTCTGCATTCTGCAAATATGTGTTTTGTGTGAGTGTGTGAGAGAGAAATTGGCTTTCGTTTCTTATTGAATCCGTTTGTGGTTGTGGACCAAAGCCACTTCCGTTTCTCTATCTACCTCTTTTCATTTTGTCGTTTTCATCTTCTCAAGCTGACTTTCAATCTCTCTGCTGTGTTCAGTTCATCAGTCTTGTTTCTATTTTAGGCTCTGGTGCTTCCTTTTACTCTCTTGCATATGCTCCACCATTACTCACTTTCTATCCCTCCTTTGATTTCACCTCCCCTGCCTTTCTCTACCTCTTTCTCAGCGGAAGATTTTTCCTCTTCATTATTTATTGAGGATGTGTTATGTAGCTGTCAGGTGCAGCAGACGGAAACTGTTTCTCAAGCTTGAATTTCTACTTAATGGTGGGCAAGTTTGCATATGACACCTCCTTGTCAGCATGCCTGTAAAAGTAATTTGCCTCATCGTTCATTGTATGTTACCTCACAGAAAAAACATGTTGCTTGAAAGATTTAGTTTAGTCGAATCAGGATGTGGTCTCAAAACTTTGAGCACCTTTAACCTGCAACAAGCTTTGTTTCTACAAATGTGTTGAACGTGTTATTTCGTCTTCTGCTTGTGTAGAGGCTTCTCTTTAGATAATCTGACATTCTATCTATATAGATGGTAAGTGACTTTGTTAGTGATACGCTGGAATGTAATAAATGAATTCATGATAAAGAGATCTTGAAGTGCAGAAATACTATAATTATTGTTTTGGTTTGTATGTCTGGCCTTTTAAATGCTTAACATGAAGTGCTTAAAATTGAAATGAATATTTCTGCTATGCCAGCCAGCTTCTAACTAATTTATACATCATACATGTATTCACAAACCACATAATTTAACACTAAACCAAAGTGGGCTACACCAGGAAGCTCAGTTTAGACATCTGGTTAAACTGGGGGTATGGACAGCTGGCAGGAAGAGTAGAAACTGGATTTCAGTTTAGAGTATGAAGGTCAGACTAGTCAGAGATGCACAGAGGGCAGCTGGGTTTACATTCAGGCTGATCCCCTCATAAAGGATGATCATGATCATTATAATCGTTGTTGATCACTGCAGCTTTATGTTAAGCCTATTGGACACCATTTAAAAGGAAATAAATTCTTTTTCCACTTTCCACTTTTTTACAACACTTCAGACATTTTTTGGATATTAACAAGTTACTCAGTTTCTCCAGTTAGCCATTAACTATGCACAATTATGTACTCAAACTTTAAGGCACTGGATGTATAATTCAGAAGGTTTCAGAAAAAATTAAGCATTCACAAAGAAATGATGAGTTTCAAGAAATCATGAAAGTCAGAGCATAGCACAAAATAACTTTATTATATTAATTTCAGATTGTAATCATCATTATAATGTTAGGAATATTAATTACTTTATTTGCACGTGGACAGGACCTTTAGCTCTTTTATTTTTTAAATGTAATTCAGTAAGTACAGTGATTACACTGTAATGTTGCAAACAACTTGGGGCTGTGAAAGCTTGTTTGATCCTTCCTACATTTGACATCAGGACACAGAAAGCTCAGGGAAAATACTGACCTTCTTTGACAGGAATGTATGTAGAATACATTGTTCAGCATCTCAAATGATGACCTTGCATAAAGTATAAGAAAATAAATATATATTTAGAATAGGGCAACATAACTGCTTCATGCAGCCAAAGGGATCATTTTAACTTTGGTTGGAAAGTTTTTATGACAGATGGCCATCATGCATAGTTCATGTATATAGGCTCTTTAACCCTTTACTGGGCACTCAATGAAATACATTGAAATTAGAAATTTCAAGCAACCCCTGCCGCCAAGGCTGAGGTCGCGGCCGGGAGTTCGAGGTGGTCGGGGGTTGGCCTGGGCTGGGTGCCCGGGTTGCTGTTGTGTGGGCTGCGTGGGGGGCCGGGGCCCCCAGGTTTCGGGGCTGCCTCCCTCTGGGATGGGGAGGCCTGACCTGGGCCTGGGGGGCCTTGGTCGCCTGGAGCATGCCCTCGGGGTTGTGCTGCTATGGTACCTGGCGGGTTCCCTGGGGATTATGATGTGTCCGTAGAGGGATGGGGTTTAGTGCGGGTTGGTAGAGGGAGGGGGTGGGGGGGGGAGGGGGGTTGGCAGCAGAGGAGGGGGGGGCGTGGGAGGGAGGGGGATGGTTGGGAATGGGTGGGGTAGGAATAGGGTCCATGGCGGAGGGGACCCTCCCTTTGGCTCAGTCTCCTCCCGTCGGCAGCAGTCTTGGCGTTGCTGGTGGCACCGGGCCCCGGACCTGGATGGATGTCTGGGTGGGAACCGGGGACTCTCCGGCCCCTGGAGTGCTGGCTCTGAGCCGCCGGGGATGGGGGGACAACCGGGGTGCTGCGTCCTACAACGCCTGGCGGGCTGGGACTTGCCCTTCTGCCCTGGGGCTGTCCCGGTGAGGTGGGGGCACCTACTGCGGCCAGCTGAGGAGTTGGTCGCCCAGGGGAGGAGTCCTTCTCCCCTGGTTGTGCCCCTCCCCATGCCCCCCTCCTCTTCCGCCACCCGACATCATACATACAGCATATAGGGCACGGTGGGGCGGGTGAAGTTGGTGGTCCCAGGAACCCTAAGGGGCATTTTCCGATGGACCCCTGCGGCCACCTGCCCCACTAAATTTTAATTGCAACATAGACACCAATATACATTTATGGTTTCGAGGGGACAGGCGCCTTGGCCATGGGGGGGTGGACAGGAGCCACAGCGGTGGCCCTTGCCCATCCCCTCCCATTGGGGTCTTTCTCCCCTCGATTTCACTCACAACTTAGACACTATTACATTTACACAAGCAGCACACACACTTAACACACACACAAACACTCACATAAACAAGGGAATGCTGAGGAGGGCGGGTCTGGCTGTCTGGCAGCAGCTGGTCCCACCACCCCACGGCCACCCCTTTTTTTTTCTGGAACTACAACCACGACCCACCCATGCACACACTACAGAGGCGGGCGGGTGGGGGGAGCAGGGGTCTTCCTAGGCCCCCTCTTCGTGGGCCTGGGGGTTGGGGACGGGGCGCTGCGGGGGACCCTGTGTCCTGGGCGATGCCTGGGGGGCCGGCAGGGTCTCTGGTTGGCTGCATAAGTGTGTGTGTGGGTGTGTGAATGTGGAGAGTTCAGGTCTGGGGCCTGCAGTCCTCTGGCACCGGCTGTCGCTGGGGGGGGGGATTGGGAGGGAGAGGGAGGGTTGAATGGGAGGGGGTGGGTGGGAGGGAGGGAGGGGGGGGTGGAATGGGAGGGAGGGGTGGGGGTGGGGGGGGGGGGGGAGGAAGGGGGGGAGGTGTTGGGGATGGTAGGGCTTGGGAGGGAGAGGGATGGGGAGGGTGCTGGTGAGGGAGGGACGGGGGGATAGGAAGCAGCGGGAGGGTTGTGGGGAGGCGTTGTTGGGGGGGGATGGTCTACGGACGTGTCCTTGTCCTTGGGGATCCCGCCCCTGGTATCGTGGTGGCGCCGGCCTGCGATGGTTTTGCTCTGGGTGGGCGGGGCCCGCTGGGTCTTGGCCGGGGCTCTGCCGGGGGGTACGGGTGGTCCTGGGGCCTGTGGGCTGCCGGCTCTCTGTGCGGCTCACGCTTCGGCACCCGGCACCCGCCGTGCCGGTTTGCCGTCGCCCTGTGCTACCCGGTGCCCCTGCCTCGTCGCGCCGGGTGGCGCCTGCCTGGAGGCTTCCACTGCTCTGGGCTCGGCGGACGGAGGCTCTCTCTGCTTTGCCTGCCCGGGCTCTGTGCGCGGTGGGCTTGCTGGGCCCTGGGGGCCTTGGGTTCCTCCCCTACGCCTCGGGTTGTGGTCAGGCTTCCCTACAAGCACTCAGCTGATCTTTGATTGCATGATCACAGGTTGAACAGTCACACGTGCACGCCCACAAAGCGCTCATCTTCCCATGTGCTTCCTACTAAATGTTGCTGATGAATCTCTGTAGGTATGTTTAATAACGGTTGGTATTGTAATTGTTATTTTATTCATTCATTTACTTTTTTAACTTTTCTTTTTCTTTTTTTTTTGTCTGTTTTTGAATATAGTCACTATCCTACTTATGTCTTGTTGTATTTTTTCAGGACTTTATATTCTGTAAATACTGTAACTTTAGCAGCTTAGACACGCCTTTCTTTTCTCTCTCTTTTTCCTCCTTTCATTTCCTCTTTTTTTTCCTCTTTCCCTGCCAGGTCCAGCTCGGCCATATCAAGACTGACGATGATTGCTAAATGAAAAAAGGAAAAAAAATAAAATAAAATAAAATAAAATAATTATCATAATAATAAAAATATTCAGATTATCAAGGGCAGCTACATACATGAGATGTCTCCCTTGACAGAGCAAATCTGTCTGGCAAATATATGGCACGCAGATTGCTGTTCTGTATGCTGAGATGCTGGACAGGACAGGTTAAAAAAAAAAAAAAGAAGAAATTTTAACCTAAAAATTTTCTTCTGGTATGTACCAAGACCCCCATTCTGTTGTTACATTACCAAAAAAAAAAAAAAAAAGTTTTATACTGAATATGAAAGAAAACGAAAAGATCAAAAATAGTCACTTGACCCATAAAGGGTTAAAGACCCTTTTGCTTTGCTAATTTTTTTAAATTCATTCATTCATTATCCAAACCGCTTAGTCTTAGGGTCGCGGGGAAGGTTGAGCCTGTACCAGTCTTTGGGCGAGAGGAGGGGTAAACCCTGGACAAGTCGCCAGTCCATTGCAGGCTATGCTAATTTAACATGTGCAAATTATTGTTTTTTGTGTGGATATCATGAACAAAATTAATAGAAGGTGTCTTCGCTGAGCATTTTTGCTTTTAAACTTCAAGACACCCATGAAGCAAAAAATAAAAAATAAAAAATGGATTCAGATAACTAGGATGGAAAGCACCCACCAGTATGCATGCTGAGACTTTTCAGAGCTGGAATAAAACATTTTTTTAGTTTCTTTACAATGTCAGAAAGTAAAAAGTGTTTGAGTTGACTGTCAGCTGAAGCCTTAGTCAGTTGAACTATGGAGAAGCAAAGCTATTGACAGATCTGTGCCTATCACAGGGGGCAATGGTGCATATTGACTTTTTCATTTCTTTTTATGGTTTCTTCTTTGTTTTCATTGCTGTATTCAGTTTATTTTATTTATTTAAATTTGTAATGCAGTTGCCATTAACGCAAATTTATACCATGGTTAGTGATATTTCCAATGACAACTGGTGTGCATTATTTTTGTATATACACAAGTTCGGCAAGTTAAATCACTGTAATATCACTCGGTTACGGGGTGTTACCATAGCAATGAGTTAATCAACTAATTCAGATTAGCTGGCTTTTGACAGCTGAATGGGAGAAAGTCGCTGTAGCAACAACAGTTGTAAAACAAAATAAATATTTGTTAAAATGTTTACATATGCGGGACCATGGTATAATCACATTAGATAACTCGGATACCTGCGTTAGACAGTTATAATGCACTTCATGGAGGAACACCACTCCATTGTAGTGTTCTGGACTCTGCGTTGTGCATTATAACCATCTAATGGACGGCTCCTCATTGTGAATTTCTTTATAATAAATTACAATAGTTATGAGTAAAAAGCCTCGAGTATGAGTGTGATGGGCCGAGCACTGAAGCAGTCAGGCACAGGTTTAAAGTTAAAGAAATAGGGTTTTTATTTTGATCCAAAAAAAGAAAAAGTGGTTTTAACACAAATGAATAAATCAGGCCTATATAAGAGGTCAACTTAACAAAACTATAATCAAAGAATTTGTAACAGAAGTAACTCAAACAAAATGAATCAAACTGACCTAACAAATGACACACAAGGGTAAACTTAAATAGTGGTTGATCAGCCCAAAACAAAACAGACAAAGGGGATGACACACAAAAACCTAACTAAATGAACAGAAGAAAACTCTAAATTCCCCCTCCCATCTCTGCCACTGGTTCGGTCCAATTAGCTGGCTCCACCCCGTGGCCACCTGCTGGTTCACAGCCAAGGGACCGGAGCCACTGAAACTCAAGGAAGAAAACAAATGAAAACCATACCATTACAACAAACTAAAATGCGCGCTCTTTCAGAATATTTATGATGCTATGTGAAATGGATGTCTGATAATATTGGTCTGCAAATTAAATCCTGGTCAAACAAAAATAAATCTAAGTGTATATAATGCATTTGATCACCCATGTGTGGCTGTAGACACAGCCATCACAATGAGCCTAAATGGCATAAATTCTTTAGATTGAAAAATTTATAGGATAAGATAACAAGCTCCTTGTTTGTAGAATGTGCGTCTCCTGCCTATAGACAGAACTCATACACACTACAGACCCAAATGCCATTTAACCTGTGATGACATTTTCATTACCAGTACACCAGCAAGTTTAATATGGGAAAAAACACTTGTCACAAATGATTTTCTCTGAATTGTGGAAAGAATTGACCATGTTTTATCCAGAGAAAATTTCCACTTTTTATTGGTTCAGAGTTCCTGTCCTTTGTTCCAGTATTTGAAAGGCTTGTTCTATTATGACGCTGCAGGATTAGACAAGATTAATATAACGTCGTAAAACAACAATCCCGCAAAAGCCATCATTCAATTAAGAGGGTCATCATTCATCTCAGAAAGTAGTGCTTTCATGTTACAGACCTATAAAGAGCTATTGATCCTTGCCATGGTTGGATGCACGTTGATTACTATAAGAGGATGATCTTCTGGAAGTCAATCATCTGAACAACAACTGCAGTACAACAGGTCAATAGGCAGCTTATTTTTGCTTTGGTGAGCGAAGGTCCTTATTACATAGGAGATTGAACGGTAGCTACCTTACTCAAAGCCATACTACCTTATATTAAAATGCATTTTTACAATGAGACAATAATATCATTGTCATATATAGCATATGACATATATATTACAATAATGATCAGATAATAAGCAAACTAAAAAAAATGTAGTTTATGTTGCAATGATGTAGACTTTCCTGGCATGATAGCAACATCATGCCGGGTGTCTATGTCAACTTCATCAGCTGTGTAATTTAAAAAAAAGTGGGCACACAGCTGAGAGGAGTGCATGTGGGTGGAAGGAAAACGCAAATGTGGAGTGAAGGCAATGCACGAGGCAGTAACTGCATAACTCAAATAGAAAGTTGCCTGCCAAAGAGCAGCCTTTTTAGAATGGAAGTCTTTTCCCCTGCAAAAATTGCCATGCTGCATCATTTTGAGCCCCAGAAATGCCTGAAGCAGGAGGAAAGGGGGGAGGTAGTCTCCAAACTGCCTCTCAGTCAGTCTCTAAGCTGTTTAACATTAATTACAGTGGAATAGATGCAATCTGATGGTTTTACCGTTAGTAAAAGCTCAAATGGAGAGCATTATGTAGGGTAAAACTAAGATAACAAGTCAGATAACAAGTCAGTTAACTAAATCTCTTATAAACTCTCATGAATCTTGGACATGTTAATAATATGTTAACATTTTGAGAAAGTTGTGTCCAATCAGCTTCATGACTTCTTAAATGAAAGTGGAAATCTTGATAAATTCCAGTCAGGCTTTCGACCTCATGACAGCACTGAAACGGCTCTGGTCAAAGTCTTAAATGATATTAGGTTGAATATGGATTCTGGTCAAGTGTCAGTTCTGGTTCTGCTGCTGGAGCTCAGTGCTGCATTTGATACTGTAGATCACAGAATTCTGTTGGACAGGCTGAAAAACTGGGTTGAACTTTTTGGAGTGGTCCTTAACTGGTTCAGGTCCTATTTAGAAAATCAAGTTATTTTGTTACAACTGACAGCTATGATTCTGAGGGAGTGGCCGTGACTTGTGGAGTACCTTTGGGTCAGTCCTTGGACCTTTTCTGCTCAACTTGTATATGCTCCCTTTGGGTCAAATAATACAGAACTTTAACATCAATTATCACAGTAATGCAGATTACACACAGCTTTATGTGTCTTTGTCACCAGATGACTACAGTCCAATAGACCAGTGTTTTTCAATCACTGTGCCGTGGCACACTAGTGTGCCGTGAGCGATTATCAGGTGTGCCTTGAGAAATTAGCCAATTTCACCTATTTGGTCTAAAAAGCAGCTCTGTGTTCATCTGAACAGGCCTCAGTCGAAGATAATAAAATTCCTTCTTCTTGTTTATCTATTTTCTATTCAAGAGGCTTTGATGAGATGGACTTTATATTAATCATATGGACTTTTAAAAAACAAACAAACAAACAAAAAAACCTTCTGGTTTGTGGTGTGCCTTGGGATTTTTCAGTGAAAAAAGGTGTGCCTTGGTTTAAAAAAGTTTGAAAAACACTGCAATAGACTGACTGTGCCAGTGTTTGGAATATGTAAACACCTGGATGAGAGAGAATTTTCTTCAGTTAAATGAAGACAAAACTGATATTATTCTGTTTGGAAGAGGGTCAGTGTTGGTAAACACCTGGAGACTCGAGCTCTCAAAACTACCAATCAAGTCTGTAACCTTGGAGTGTTGATGGACTCAGATCTGACTTTCAGCAACCACTTAAAAGCTGTCACTAAGACAGCTTTTTACCAACTAAGAAACATCAACAGAATTAAAAGTTTAGTCTGATGAATGCATGGATGAGAAACTCATCCATGCATTCATCTTCAGCAGACTGGATTACTGTAACAGACATCTTAAAAAGAGAATTACCATCTGCAACTCATCCAGATGCTGCTGCTAGAGCTATGGCTATGATTTTATTGTGATTTTGCTATTGGTGTTTTCTTTTATGCTTTTTTTCCCCCTGTAATTCTTCACGTAAAGCACTTTGAATTGCCCTGTACATGAAAGGTGCTATACAAATAAACTTGCCTTGCCTTGCCTAATATAAAAGCAATATGACACAGGCTTTCAACAAAAGATGTAATGTAGTTCACCACATTTCAGATGTTTAATATACTTCTAGTCAAGCACAAATTAGGGGAAGCCTTAATTTTCAGCTGATGTTAGACTTTTTAGCTTTGATAGTAAAGTGTTTTTTGTCAGCTTTTATGCACAATAATGAGTGTTTGCTTCTGGTGGTATCTAAAAAGTACATACACTGTTTTGAAGTTGCAGTCGTTTTGACAGCAAAGCTCTACATCTTGAAGACTAAGAACATAAATTTACTGCCCCAGAAATGAGAATGAACAAATAAACTGTTTTTTTACCTTCTCATTTACTGTGTCATTTCCTTTTCAGGCCCCTCATTCCTCTCTGGGCTCTTTTTTCAGTTGAGGATTAATTGATATACCGTTTCACCATCTGGTGTGTTTATTAATCCTTCAACATCAGGATAAGGAAAGAGAAGAAAATAATCATTTTACCCCAATAAATCTTGCTTAAATAGTTGATAGCTGTGTTTTGGTCTATGGTTACATTTGTTTTTTAACTTATATAAAGTTTTGCAGATAGTTTAACAGTCATTTACCTGCCAGTGTTTTTACTGCCACCTTACTAAATACACCAGTAAGCATTTTCATTGTCTTCTCACCTTCTGCATGAGGAGAGTAATTTCATTTGTCAGGGACCGGAGAGTGAAATAGCTTCACTTTGAATGACAGTCTGTTGGAGTATTATTAAGAAATGAACACACACTAAAAATCTCATTATCTAGTCGAGTGGCTGTTGGCTGTCTACTCACTATGATGCACTGGCCCTGTGCAAGTCACACTACACGTCACCTGGCACACACTCAAGAGGCTCATTAATGGTTCGGAAATGGGTGCACATAATGGAGTATTTCTTTTGGCCCAGTTACTTTTCACATTCTGTGATATTTTTCACGCTTTTGTGACTTATCTAGTGTGATGTAAAAGATAAATATGGGTGTACTGTATATATTATATTTACAATATGAAGGTTTATATTAGTGCAAGACGTTCAAATGGAAATGTTTGTTGTGGCACTGATATGACCCTGAGGTCTTATCGAAATAAAGAAGACAACGGTGCAATCAAAGTAAGCAGGAACGTTGATGATTCTAGTGAAGTCAGGCAGTAGAGTGTGGCGACAATTCACTTGCCACTGATGCAATGATGAGTGAAGCTGCTGACACCTTTTATGATCTCTGACTAAGCTGACTGGAAATGTGTCTCAGTCAGCAATGTGCCGATTAAGTGCACAATTGTGATGTTTTTACTGTGCCATTCATTTAAGTCAGGGGTATTTCAATGAGACATGCCAAAAGGACATTTTTATTGAGCAATAATTGTCAGACATATTGTTTTGAACTGTTTTTCAGTTGCTTGAGCTCATTGTGACTGCAGATGAGCGCTGCAGTACTTTGAATAAATGCCTGAAGAATTTCATGTATGTGTTATTTACAATTTGCACAGTCATGAAAGGCTGCAAAAACATTTAATTAAAACTCAATCAATAAATAGTAGAAGGACACATTTAAGAAATAATTAAATCCCTGTCATTTTAGTTCATTTAAAATTTTTTGCATGTTGCTTCTTGCACCAACGCAGAGGAAGAAATATTGAGTGGGAAACAACCTCAGCCTCTTACAGTGTTTTCCTCCCCCGTATGTTCTATTATTAGAGCACAGAAAGATGCATTTCTAGCAATTCAATAGATTTCACTGGCAGACCTCAAGAGCCTTCTTTACAGTATGTGCCTGTACAGTGTGTCACATATGTGTGGTCGGATTTTTCCGGTGGAAACTGCAAAGAACCAGTAAGGAGAAGACTGGGTCAGTGTTTTGTTCATTACAGACTTAAATGCCTTCTGATTTTTTAGCTAAACAATTTTTTATCTGTGTACAGATGTTTGGAATGAGTATAGAACTGTATTTTCTATTGTTTTATTTGTAAATTTAAAGATACCTGTCTGATGGATGTCTACATAATAGACACCTTGTATCTAGAGCAGGGACAGGCACTCTGGTTGAAAATGAATCCCTAAAGTGAAGTAATGAGATCACGAGATTGGCCTGACTCATGCAATTTTTATTGTTCGCTGTGAAAATTCAGGCCTGGATCTTCGTTTAAGAAACTACTTACCTGGCATTTATCTCACATAGATTTTTCATTTTCTGTTTCCATGCTTAGATGCATTCATTATGGCATTGTTGTTTTAATCGACCTGCTTTTATCCTGAACTGAACACCACATCAATTAAAGACTTATTTCGAAACAGTGCATCAGTTGCAGTTATATCACAATATAAAAACTACATCATCATGCCCTGATTTAGATGGCAACATCGTTCATCACACTGCCACCAAAAGAAAATAAAGCCTATCTGTCAACAGCTGCTTGTCAAATAATGTGTCCTTGAAAATGTCACCATGTGATACTATAAGGTTATGAGTGAGAATATTAAATAAATCAGCTGACATGTTGACTGGAGTTTGAATGGTTAGGATGTTTGTTTTGTTTTTTTAAAATTTTGTTTACATGAAATGAACAGATTTTATTATGTCTTTACTGCCTTAACAGGAAACATTTTTACAGTCTGCTTTCTGTGATTCAGTTAATTTGCATAAAGTAGAAAGAACAATGCTTTGCATTACGTTGTAAGCAGAGTTAAGTTTTAACCTGATCCTGATCATATGCTTGACCAAAATGCGACTTTGTGTACATACTAGAGTGAACATGAGAGGCAGGATACACCCCAGACTGGTCGCAGACTATAAGAGTTTTATCAATTACCTTTTTCTGCTTTTATGATGAAATCAGTACTGTATATATTATATATATTAGGAGAAGCATTTTATTTTAGAGTGTCATAATGTGGTTCAACTATCATTTAGTAGCAGAATTAAATATTGAAAATAGATCCTTTTCTTTGGGTATTAATAGATGGAGAGCTCAAGTTAATGGAAGTGAAAAAGGAACAGCTAATACAAAAAGTCAAGACTCAAATAAGTGTATTTTTCAAATGACAAAAATACTTTTTAGCAGTAAATTCTAGTCATTTTCCTTAAGTAAACTGAAAATTAGGTCACATTCACTTTAGGCTTTTTTATTCAAATCCTAGTCCGTTTGCTCATAAAGTCTGCTTCATCTGGGGAGCTGTAAATGTGCCAACAATTCCAGTCTCGGCCCGCTTCAAGTGGTCCAAATACAGGAAGTGTACTACAAAAAAAGTCTACTTGCATTTGGCATAATGTTGCATGGATAAACCCCCCTACAACTGAGCCAAGACCCCAATCGGACTGAGTTTAGCGGACTATCCTGAAATAAATGTACCCTTACACCACATTTATAATGTGGTGTATTAATGAATTAAAGTTGGGCAACAATTTGATAGCAGGAAGCGGCATCACTGCCAGAGAAGGAGAAATCTCAAAATGGTTCTGTTAATGAGAAAGCAGGAAAAGGTTATTGTTATGCAGGAATGGAGGTGTAGAGCCTGGAAATTACCTGTCATCACTGTGAGAAATGAGAGTCTGGCTCCAGGCTAACTACCAGCTTTCAGCTCCAGAAGAACACCAGTGCCATGAATTATAATCCACAATCAGAAATACATGACTCAGGTTGACTTTCCAAAAGGGAACAATTTTCTTATTAGCCATCACTATCGCCATTTAGTCTGTGAGGTTAATTATATAAATATTTGGATATGAAAGTTAACCAGAGCATAACAGTTGTAATGCTGCATGTAAGTTGTATTAATTTGGGGGAATTCTTTGCTGAAGGAAGATGAGGTGGTCAATGGTGAGAAATATTCCCACTAAGAGTCATTTAATCCGTACTCTGTTAAAGAGATTCATTGAAAAATTAAGCGAAAAATTCACTGATTTACCAGAGATAAATAAAATGTATTTTAAGACTCCAGTGTGTCATCTTGGCTGAGTAGAATGATGAACAAAGGAGCAGAATTGGATCGGATCCCCTGGAGTCGGGTGGTGTATGAGCCGAGGTAGGATGTTACAGAGACTTCTGCTCCTCTAGCATCAGAGTGTGGTGGAGATGGGGAGGAGGGAGGTTGCGCAACATTCAGCCTGAAGAAAGAATGATGGAACAGAGAGTTTTATAAAAAGGGGATCAGACTGACTGGCTTGAAAAGGAAAGAAGCCCATTGGACTAAACTGTGACAGCAAAATCAAGAAAGATATGAGGTTGACAGCGTGGGAAAACTGAAGCGTATCAGGATGAAAAAAAACAACAAACACCACAGAATGAAGGCAGATAAGAAGAATAAGATTTTATTTGGTATCAAATGTCAGATGAATGTTAGTAACAGAGAGGAGCAATCGCAGGTATTTATCATCTGCCTTCAGTTTAGTCTCTTCTGTGTAGAGTAGAGTGCAATAAGCAGGCATGCTACCTTTTGCTTGGAGGATCCAAATAGAGTAATCATGACTTACCTAACAAAGGAGTTGGTATTATCCTCTAACCAAACTGCTTCTCAGAAGGAAACTGTTCAGTTCAGTAAAGCAAGTGATGTAGTCAGAGTCTAAATGCCATCAAGGATGATTACAGAGTAAGCAGCCTTTACAGAATAATCTTTTCCAGGTGAGCTGACCGACTAACCTTGCTACCTTCATGCAGAGTCTGCAGAGCACACTTATTATGAAGTGGAAATTGCTTGGCAAAGAGTCACCAACTCATGCTCAGTGCTGAAAAGGAATCAAACATTACTAGGTGACCAACTTCCCTCATGACTTTAATGCATTTCATTTTTATTAGTTGACTTAAAAGTTGACTAAAATTTTTTTTTTTTTCAGGTTTATGCAGCTGTTTTTTTTAAAAGACAAAAAGGTTAAACAATTGCATGACTCAGAATACACCCGCTATTGATTTTATGCTAAACTGTATATTTTTGTACTACAGCAGCTGTCACTTGAATCAAACTGTATTATATGTGTGGACCTGCGGGAGTTGTGTTGTGTAGTCTAACCTAATTAAGGTGCTACAGACTCAATAGTTAGACTAAATGGTTTGTATGGATTTCTGGCACTCAGAACTCAGCTACAGCTTGCTGCTGTGTTCCCACATGATTTACTATGAAATCTTTAAAACTCTACCTCTTTAACTATGAGCAGCATATAGAAATAGTGTTAAACCTAAACCCCATTTATTCAATCAAAATACAATTCAGTTATTTTAAGAAAATAAACCTGATACCAATTGATCTTTCAATAGTCATTTACTATTTGTGTTTGAAGGGCTCGTTTTATGTAAAAGGCTGAAAGGTTTTATTCAGATACCCCAAGCACTTTGTGATGTTGTTCTGCAGAGATTATTCAGTGTAAATAGGAAGTGCTCTGCCAGTTGAATAGATCTGGATTAATGTGGGAACACTGGTTCACATATTCATTGTGTTGCTCGATGTTGTTTATACATGCAAGCATGGAATAATCTTTTTCAGTTCAACATTAATTTTAAAGTTAAACGGGAAGGATTTTTTTTAGTGGGGCGGTTGGGGTTTGTCAAAGAAATTTCAAGTCAAAGTCAGTGTGCACTTACATTGTTCATTTTAAAGACTCATGCAACAGAGTTCAGGTGGAATAGGTGGACCTTGGTCTTTGCCTTATTCTATGCTTCTTCATTTCTGTCATTTCCACTGTGTGTGTAGTGTGTCTTTGATATGTGGGTCTCTCGTGACTGGATCAGTGTTCAGATAGGAAGGTTGAAGTCTCAGTGGGAAGCATTGGGATATATTTTCTTTCCAGTGTGTTCCAAAGAGCAGACTAAGGTCATTGGGTAAAATAGCTGGTTAAAGACCATGTCTGGTGAAATTAATCCTCGTAGTTAACTCCATGTTTTCTCCTTTTGCAGAGTATTAGCATTTGAATCTCTGTTGTCTGTTTGTCTTCATCTTTTGTATTATTTAAGGATATACTGCATAGATCCCCATTCATATGATTGTTTTACTCAAACAGTGTGTGCTGTATTGATAACTACTTTAAATTTGATCTTTTTTCATTTTGTGTCCATGTTATTTTATTAACCATGAAGCCATCAAGAAAAAAAAAAGAGTGTAGTGGCATTTTCTGCCTTTCAGGGAATTTGTATATTGTTTTTAATCACTGTGTTATTACCAGGCCTGACTCAAAGTTGTGTTGTACAGGGTGTCTTTTAGTTTCTGTTTGTTAGTCATGTTCACTGGCAAACAGGCTTAATGTTGCAAGACCACAAGCACACACACACACACACACACACACACACACACACACACACACACACACACACACACACACACACAAAATATAAAGAAAACACTCTTACAGAGTTTAAGCAGTTTTCATATGCTCTGTTCACTGCAAGTTTATCCCATCCAATCTCACAACTTTTTTCCTTTGGGCCTCTGATAACTCATGTTTGTATCTTCAGGACTTTTCTGTACTGCAGCTGTTTCCTGATTGGTGTACTCATGGAAAATTAATAGATAGCAGTTATATTAACGTTACACTCCTTGAATGTGAATATGATTGTTTCTGGTTAATGAATGTTGATTCCATGGTGCTCCTCCATAAGACACCATTATGCCAAGCACAGGTTGCATTCTTGCAGCATAAATGCTGCAGACTCCACCAGAAGCGAGACCCCGAGAAGAAAATTATGTTTTGTTCTCACAGACATGGTTGAAGAAAATACTGGACACATGAGGTTGGCAGAACTTCTTTCTGGTGGGGCTCCTAGTAGTCTTGTGTGATTGGTCGGATGTTTGAGGTGGGCGTGGTTAACATGGAAAAGCATGAAGTGGACAGCTGCAGCTTCCTCATTTTGGTGATGCAGGCAAAACTGATTTTATTGATTAAACAGAAAAAAATTCTTTTTCGTCAGGTCCATTCACACTCCACAAGAAGCACATCTGCAGCTGGGAGGGGTCACTATGGGTGATATTTGCTTTTATGTGCAATGAACACGGTTGTTACCTCTGCCAAAAAGGTTATGTTGTTACCGGCATCTATCTGTCTGTTGTGTTCAAGATAATTAAAAAAGTTAGGATTGATTTTCATGACATTTTTGGACCTGTTGGAAATGTGAAGAGGAAGAACTGATTAAATTTTGGTGGTGACCTGTATCACTGTTTGGATTTTTTAAAGGATTCTTTAACATTGTGTTTGGAGGGGGTTTGCATTCGCCGAGTGCTTTTCTAGTTTCATATTTAACGAGCCACTTCGTCCGTGGCAGGGCGGATTGTGCACGCGGCTGGGTCCGTGTATTTTAATACCACATGTGGTAAAAAATGTTAGTACTTTCTTACCACCTCGATCAGCAATTTTATCAAAACAATCCATTTTACCAGCAACAGCAAAAACGCTGAAGCGGCAACTGTCCGCTTCATACTTTTTCATATTAACCACGCCCGCCTCAAATGTCCGACCAATCGCACGATACTTCTCGGAGCCCCGCAGGAAAAAAGTTCTGCCAATTGGATGTGTCAAGAACTGTCTTCAAACATGTCCGCAAGCACAAAATGATGTCATTTTCTTCTCAGAGCCTCGAGAACAAGAAAAAAGTTCTCGTTTCTCGTGAAGTATGTAACAAGCTTGAGTGTAGCTAAATATATTGAGAGTTAGAATTACTTTACTCTTACTTTACTCTTTCATTTAATTTTTTTTCTCAGATTTGTCAGAATAATTTCAAGATATTCAAATAAATACATTTATAAATAAATGAATTCTATTGGTCTGAAGAGATGTCCTCAGTTTATCCAGAGATGACTTTGGATTCTCCAAAATGTTGAAGAACAGAGGATCTGTGCATGAGTCATTTGAAGGGGAAGGGATGCAAAATGAAAATCAAGCTTATACAACCTGTCATGATCCTTCCTGAAGAGGAAGAGGAAGGACCAAACTGCAGGACTTTCAGATGGGAGGCAGGAAAATTAGATTTAGAGACTAATGGCAGGAAGCAGGTGTACCAATCAGCAACTTAGAAGCAGGTGGGAGCAGGAAGTAAACACGTAAGAATGCACAAGGGGACAAACTTATTTGTTAAAAAAGACAAAAACAATAAAAAGGAGGAAGAAGGCTGATGGAAATATAACAACCTGAACTTTACAATGGTCCAACCTATGAGACAGTTTGGAAATTTCTGAACTGTATCAAACATTACAAGTGTTTCAGTAGCATTAACATCAGAACTTCACTGACAGCCTGGTGGGAATTTTGTTAAAAAAAAAACACCACCACCAATCCAATGTCGGCTCACACCCATCTGCACCAATGCTGATATTTCTTCTAAATATGAAAATATAATAGTTTTTACTCCCATGGATTAACAAACACACACTTTAAACATATGATTGAACACATAATACCTAACAAAAACCTTTTATGTTTTGATGTTCTCTCTCATCACAATGTCATATCAGCAGCAACATTGTTTTCTAAAATATCAACAACTCAAATTCACAATTAATACAGAATTCTTCCACGGACCTGGAACTTCTTCCCAGTGTAGCAGAATAGACCTTTGTGCTCCAAAGCTACTATCAAAGACATGCAGATTAACCAAAAATAGATGACTTAATCTCTTTACCAATTTATATCTAGATCTAAATCCTAGTAAACCATTTTGGCAAATATTTCCAAATTCAATTTGACTCATAGCTGAAATCTACAACTTATACAACATAAAATCCTTCATAGAACACATTATACAGAGCAGAGGATGTTCAAGATGGGTCTTAACCACTCAGTTATCTGCACACAGTGACATAGCAGATAACATTCCCAGGGGGAGTTACATTAAGACAGTTGTGAAGTCAGCCTTTCACCCTCAGATCTTTATGCTGCTTTCCTGTCTGTCAAAGAACTGACTCTGAAATGCTGCTGTTAGTTTACAGAGCACTGAATGGTGTAGGGCCAAAAAACATTCAGGATTTTCTGGGTTGTTATAAACCAACCAGATCCCTCAGGTCATCAGGGTCAATCAACTTTCTCTTCCCAGAGTCAGATTTAATTCACATGGAATATTTCAGGATTGGCTTTTGGAGTTCTTAGAAAGATTTTTATGGACAATAAAAAAAAAAAAACTCAGTTAGATTTGGTTTGAGTAGTTGATGTTCCTGAAAGACAACAACTATTATGTCAATAATTACAGAAAATGCTACAAAAGCTACGACTTCTCAAGAGGAGAGTGTATTCGTTGTTTTTGATGAGGACTTTTTCAGGTGTTCTTCTTTCTACCATCTCCATCATATTTTCCATGGCCACTCTATTCTAACCCCTTAAACATCTCTCTGCCTCATTCTAATAAGAGTTGCTCTTTTATTGTTGACATGATAGTCTCTTAGCGGTCTCCCGTAGGCCTCTAGATTTTTCTTTTGTAGTTATTATTAGCTTCATCTTTGAGTATGATAGCTGGTGAGACATGACAGGAATGCCCACACATGAATTGTCTTCTGGAGAGGAGAGATAAATTAACATAGTGGAGGATCCAGTAAGAAAGTACACTGTTGTGGATCTGTGTGTAGCTTGGGTTATTGTGTCTCTCATGAAGAGGCTCTGCAATCATAACCAGTGGGTGCTTTGACCTCAAGGCCACAGCGAGACATACAAAGCCAAAGAGATGACCCTGTCAAAGAGAGTCATGCTTGAAGGTTTTCAGAGGAAGCTGCATGCTTGCAGTTGGTTCTCATTAGTTTAGCCTACAAAATACACCATGTCATACAGTGCATACAATGCACAAAGAAGAATGTGTACTGTAGGAACTGCATAATCTCCCTTTCGTGGAGTCTAGTGACACAACAACAAACGTCTTTCTTACCTTTTGGATGCATACAGTAAAAAATCAAATATATATAAAAAGAAGGAAATGACTGATTAAATTCAATGATAATGACAAAATCTGAGTGGAAAAACCAAATTATATGAATATTTATAAAAGCAAAAAACACAGATATTGAGAGTCTTGATAGTGCAATCTATGTCTGATGTCTTGTGTAACTTGTGTAACCTCCTGTGTTCACAGGGGATCAACATAGTGGGACCCAGTAATGCAGAGCTCCTGCCTCAGCCTCCTTGTCCAGCCATGTACCAGCTGGATATTGTCCTAAAGAAAGGAAAAAACCTTGCCATTCGAGATCGAACAGGTAGGAGATTTGTTTGTTTTTCGTTTTACTGCACTAGTATGGAAGTTAATGTGGGCAGACAGTGTGAAGAGCTTTTTCAAGGCTTTATCTATCCCACCAAATGAAAGCTACCCTATACCTGTCTCCCTCTTTGCCTCTAAATTGAATCGTTACTTGGACACTGTTGCACCCAGAATAATAATGTCAATGTTCTCAAACAAATAACATTGTTCATAGAATGGTAATCTTCTGTTTTATCTTTAGAAGAAAAAAATCTGATGACATAAACAAATGCAAAGTCTGCTTTACATGTGATTTAGTTTAATCCTGATCAAGTTTCATCCCAGATATTATTTGTAAATAATTTGCGCTGTAAACAAACAAATGTCTGAGCATCTGTACTAAACTAACTAAAGATTATGAGTTAAATATGGTTTTTGTAATTAGATTAGTTAACAATACGAACAATTTCTTATTTTCAACAAAAACTTATGAAAGTAATCAGTTTTCCCTTTACCCACCTATGAACTGTGTCTCATTATCTATGTGTATTCATTTGGAATTACTTGGAGCAAGGCAGCACAGTTTTGGGCATCTGGGCAAAAGAAGCACTTGGTTTTATGCTAAAACACTGTTTCAGAAAACAATGTTTCTAGTGTTTTCAAGTCTGAGTAACTACAACTCTTGTGCTGGTTTTGGGATTTTGTTATTTAAATCAGTAACCCTGACGAATCAAAACTGCTTGATGTTCACAGGTCTGAGACCACCTAGCAAAAACAATTAAAGTCAGAGATTCCTGCATAAAACTGGCATTCTAACAATGAGATGACTTAATGGATGATGGAGTCTCATTAGTGGCTGAAGCGACCATGACACCAGATCACAATAAGATCCTTGCTCTCTGCTATACATTTTGCCTGTCTTCTTGACCACCCAGATAATGAGCAGGGGGGTAGAGAAGCTCACCTATGTTTCCTGTCTGAAACCCATCAAGACAGCTCATTATAGAGTGAAGTTGAGACAGAGGCCCAAGAAGATGGTGGTCAAAAAGTGGTTTGAGTAATAACATTTTAATGGCTATCAGTGATGCAAGGCATGTTGTTTTGTCACTTTTTTATTCTTCTGGGGTATGTAGGCTGGAGAAGCTCTGGACTGTCTGATGTGGTAGTTTGTTGGAGAAAAAGTTATTCATTTTTTTAAATCCTCAAAAGATTATTCCATCTAGCTTCAAATTCATAACACACAAGTTTATGACATAAGAATTTATGCTTTTAACTTATTTTAATGCCATACTGAGATTATTTATGCAGTCCTGGATCTGCCGTTGCCCTGCAGTGTCCCAAGACTAAGAAACCTTTTTTTTACAACTTCCTTCCAGGCGTCACGTGATAGTTGCATATTGATTTAAGGCACATGTCACATGTCAACAACTTGATATGAACACATTTTAAAATTACCTTTGTTGTCCTTTTAAAATTACAACATGGCTGCTTCAGTAAATAAACTAAATGAAACATTGCTGTAAGAATCAAGACATAGAAACAGAAATAGAAAATAAAACAGGAAGGGATAAGAAACTGGCATGACATTTTGACTGGCTTTTACTGGTTGAAGAGAGCTCACAGTAGTGACAGGATACAAGATGGATGCTGAATTAGCCTTTATTGGGTCCTTTACAGTGTGAAAATATGCCAAAGCCTCCTTGACGTGCCTCCACATAGACTTTACATGTAAACCTGACCAAACGCGTTTGGTCTGAACACACCATAAGAAGGAATCAGGGTAAAGAGAAAGACTGGATGCATGCTTTGATGAGATTGCCATGACAATGCTATCTATCTATCTATCTATCTATCTATCTATCTATCTATCTATCTATCTATCTATCTATCTATCTATCTATCTATCTATCTATCTATCTATCTATCTATCTATCTATCTATCTATCTATCTATCTATCTATCTATCCATCTATCTGTCTATCCATCTATCTATCTATCTATCTATCTATCTATCTATCTATCTATCTGTCTAAAATACTGCAGGTACTTCCGGTTTCTAGAAATATAAAACAGCAACATGTTTTCCCAGAGATAGCCTGTGTTTGAGCTCCAGCTGGTTTTAATGTTATGAGCTGAACAAACTCATAGGCAAGGTTGTCTAGTAGAACAAAAAATGGGATGGGAGAAGAACTCAATAACAGGGTGTTTCTGGTTCCTTATAATGGAATTAGTGTCTTCCCTTATGTTCCATCACTGAGGTTCGACTAAAGCACTCCTGTTTGATATGATCATTTAATTAATGCCAATTGAGTGCTTGTTTTTGTAATTATGTTAAATGAGATAACATAGAATACTGCCATTAATCTACAATGTTAATCCTTTGTTGCAGTTAGTAGACCTCTAGAGATGAAAATTCACTAACTACTCTTTAGGAAGCCTTACAAGAGCTCTGAATATTAATTTAATTTAACAAAAGAAGCAAACGTTTCATGCTGAACCGACTGGAATACCATTTACCATAAACATGTTTGTGATAGCTATTTCTTATTCTTCTATTAGCTTTGCTTTGATGTAGTCACAAACCCTTTCCATTTTTTTCTGTAGCCATAAAAATAGTAATCAACATACCAACCTACCTCTGTTACACACAACTGATACAGTTACAGTTTATGATGTATTATTTATTCATATTTGATTGAACATTTTTACTTAACTGTGGAGTTTGATTGCATTCACTGCCAAATGCATCTGCTCCTGATGTTAGCCATGCTTCTCATACTGTATTTTGAGTTGCTCTTGTATTTCTGCTGAGCTTGCATATGCTGTCATTTCAAGTCCGAAGGATTCACTGCTCACTGCAGAACAGAGGTTAAACATTGAATTGGGGCCAGAGACATAACTGACTGCCTCTAATATCAATCTTTTTCTCGATCTATCTATCTATCTATCTATCTATCTATCTATCTATCTATCTATCTATCTATCTATCTATCTATCTATCTATCTATCTATCTATCTATCTATCTATCTATCTATCTATCTATCTATCTATCTATCTATCTATCTATGTATTACAAAATTCAGAGCTAGTTTGTAGCCTGTTGGGTTTCTACTCCATGGCAAAAATATGCTTTTAAGCTTTCATCCATTAATAAACGTAACATGTTAAAATACACATCAGTGAACAACATATTCGTTTTTTTTTTCTTAACACAGTACAGCTTATACAGAAGAGCATATCTTGGATATATGTTTTTATATTTCACCATGCTTCTTTGAATTTCCACGTGCTTGGTTGTATTGAAAAGGTGACTGTGATATTCATAACCATTTATATGCGTAAAAAAAAGCAGAATGTAACTTCAGTTCATTTTCACACTTATCACTGAAGCGCAGTAAATTTAAATTGTCAAGTAACCTCACTTTGAATTTTACTTTATCCTTCATCACTACAGTTCTGTTTATCCCAGAAGCCCCAACCCTGCCTTAGCTGTCATCTTTCAGATGAAAACATGTTACCCCCTGTCTGCCCTAGAAGCTTGCTAGTAGTCCAGGCTTGACAGAAACTCCTCCATTTCAAACTTGTGGTATATTTGTATATATGCTTGTCTGTTTATCATGTCGAGGATGCATTTCATACGTTTTGCAATGTAGTGCCTTTGCTTCTTATTTTCCGAAAGGAAAAAAGTGAACTAAATTCTGCATAAATGCATAATGTAAACAGAAACTGCAGTGAACAGACTCTTAATGCTATAATGGATAATTGATTATTGAACATGAGCTTTTCCTGAATGATCTGTATGTTTGTATCATTAGGTTCTTATATGCTACCTTGTTTTTTTTTTCCACAAAGATTTTAAAATATTATATTTTGTGTGAACAGTATTTTAAACATAGCTGAATTTGTCTTGTTTTTCACTTTTGGAGGAACTTGCTGGTGCTTTTTAAGTCTAAGTGTTTCTTTTTTTTTTTGCCCTTTTGTAAAAACCTTTTTTTTTTTGGACTCTTTTCAGTACATTTGATAGTCACTGTTTCTTCACTTATTTATATATTTATCTATGTCATATTAGTGCATAGAGTAGAATATGAAACACATTTTAGCTTCTCTACTCTTTCAGTAAGTGTCTGATTTGAATATAATGTGAAACAGCTTTCACAGCTTGGAATGTAACATCACAAATACATGCAAACTGTTGTAGGAGTGTAACCTTTTATTGTGGGAAATGGGGTTGGAAATACCTCTGCACAAGAAATAAAATTCACTATGATGACATTGTCAAAACTGAAGCAGGCATAGACACAGCTTAGTAACTGTGAAAACAAAAAATGAATGTGCACACTTGCAAAATTCAGCTTGATGCCATTGCTTTTCTCCAGCAATGCATAATGCAATGCATCTATCTATCTATCTATCTATCTATCTATCTATCTATCTATCTATCTATCTATCTATCTATCTATCTATCTATCTATCTATCTATCTATCTATCTATCTATCTATCTTTCTTTCTATCTATCTATCTATCTATCTATCTATCTATCTATCTATCTATCTATCTATCTATCTATCTATCTATCTATCTATCTATCTATCTATCTATCTATCTATCTATTATGCAGCAGAGCGTGAAAGTCTTTACAGTCAGCAGAGAGACTTTTAGATTTTCCTACAGAGCTACAACCATAGAAAACATTTGGGAGAACACAGTAAATCTGATACTTTAAACAAAACCACTCCTTTTATCATTACTAATTTGATGAAAACTAATTAAAGCTAAACGAGTAAAATTAAAGCTAGAAAGAGCATGCCAGCAGAAAGACAGTACTCTCCCTATCGTTCACAGTTATTAGCAAAAACTGAAGATATCATGAAGAAAATGATGGAATCCTAAGTAGATTGTCATTCATTTTCAACAGATAAAGAATAGGGGGGTCTTCGAAATGTGATTTGTCTCAAGAACCTGATGTATACAATACTACTAAGGAGATACATTTTTATTATGTTTTTACTGGACATGTTTAATCTTGTTTGATAGCACCAACGCACCAGTAATCAGTTTTCTATCAGATTTTGGGAGTATCATATAAACTCCTTTGGGTTTTAATTCCTTTTTAATTTTATATGTGTAAACACATCTGTCAAATGACCTGTAAGGATTTTTTTAGCTGTTGAGTATGAGAGAGAGAGAGAGAGAGGTCCCAGTGGTTCCAGCAATTTTGGAAGTGATGTAAAAGTTATTCTTTATTAATGTTAAGTTGCCACGTTGCAGAATGTTCAACTTGGAGAGGAAAACTGGTGCATCTTTTGCTGTAGGGGCACATCTGGCCCTTATATCTGTAGCTAATCAGCAGAAGAATCAAACACATTACAGACTGACAGCAGGCATATAAGTGGTCCGAAATAGACTACAGTAAAAATAAAGACATGGCTGCTTCATGTTGTAAGGAGCATGTTACTCCTGAGTAGAGGTTCATTTGGGGTTAATAAAATAGGGGAAACTAGATCATTCTTGCATAGAGCTGCAGAGGCATGGAGCGTGCAATTGTTTACTGTTGCTCCGGAGCAAATTTGCAGCTCCTACACCACTGTCTCATGATGAAGTGCCTTGTCTTCTCAGTCTCATTCAGTGCATCCTTTTTAGCAGATTGCATTCTGGGTAATGGGAAACCCCAGAGCAGTGACCATTTGTCAGTCCTGACACTACATATAGCCTGTGAGCTCACACATGCACACTCACAGTTTGCAACCACATAGCATCTCGGATCTGTTCTAGGCTTGCTGCTGAAGCATGACTGCAGGTTTTATGACAGGCTCTACTTTCCTGTACTCACATCTCATAGCAAGCATCAGTGAGCCTCCACTACCCTGTGGTTGTTAATAACAGACGTTTTGACAGTCACTGTATTGGTTAACCTTGATTGGGCTCTCCTGCAGTGTTTTTTTAATGATGCACTGAGTCCCAGGAAGAGAAAGTACAAACTTAACTTGTTGACATGGAGGTTAATGGGAAGGTTCTTAAATATCTTATGGGGAAGTGCGGATCTATCTTTTTTTAATGTGATATTTCTGGCTCTTTATGAGAGATTATATAATGCCTTTTCATGCAAGAAGAAATTATGCAAAAATGTTGTATAGAGATGAGGTTGGTGTCCTGCAGCATGCTACTAAACCCCTGCTGATGTGATGAGAGGCAGCGTTGTTAATTGATTTAGAAAGATCAGTGTCACTCTTACTGTAGCTCCTCCAACAATTCAGGCAAATGCTGTTCATAGAAACATTTCTGGGACTTGAAGTTATTTCATTTTATTTCTAAAATAACAAACCAGGGTATCTGACAATCCAGCGCCAATTTACACAGCCATGATGCATTATTGATTTGTTTCTAATGTTATCAGCAGGTGATTTCTCATCCATATTCATTCTGTTTTGATACTGAGAATGTTATCCACGAGTGTACTGTCAGCCATGTTTTGTTTCATTTAAGTTATGTTTAACGTTGTGATTTTTTGGTGTGATTTTGGAGGATAATCTAAAGGATAGTCTTTATAATTCTTTTTAGTGCAGTGGTGTCTCTTTTTTTCATGAGTCTCATAGATAATTTTAGAGCCTAATATCACTCTGTCGTCTGTTGAAATGTAATTACCTGCTCATATATTATCAATAAATAATTCAGGGCCATTTATCTGTCCTACACTGACACAGTAAGCTATTGATCATGAATGTAAAATGAGTATCTACAGATTGATGATGAAAATGAAGAAGCAGGACTTTTTTTCACACGTTAGTGAAAGAAAGGAAAATAATGTTATCACATGTCACCCTGCCCTCTCTAAGAATAACTTTTAGTGGCTTGTTAACAAGCTTTGGTGGAGACAGTGTGTCACATGGTGACTGATTTTATTAGATTAGAAGACAACCCAAACAAACATTTATTTTCAGTTTGTCTGCAGCAGTGATATTACTATTTCATCACTACTTACAGTCATGAATGAAAACCCATACATGGGGATTTAATTAATTTGGCTCTTGAACTGCAATTACAGCTCTTGCTACTGATGCTAAAATATTTTTACTATATCTACTGCCTCTGCTACATAATAGTCAAGGGAAATTATCACAGCCCCATGCAAGCAGAGGTTTGTGCACAGAGTTATAAAATACTCGCTCATGAGGATGCTTATCTGCTTACGGTTGTGCAAAACCATTCACAGAATCAAAGTACTTCTGCCACAATACAGCTCTGTACACTGGCATCAGGAGCACACAACTATTTTATAATATGTGTGGATTTCTAAAACTGATTAAGTGGCTAAGCACATCTGAATGACTGTGCTGTTTCTACAGTGAATGTCTCATTATTTCCACAGACCCACACATGACTGCAAAGTTCACCATCTCTCTTCACAGGTTCTTGATTGTCTGTGTAAATTAGAGGAATCAGGTGTTTGTCTGGAATATTGCGAGAGTTAGGGTTAACTGATTAACTTTACATCAGAGTCTGATTAATTTTACAATTTACTATTATTGATAATGTAGTAATAATGGCTCCGTAATTCTTTTATTTGATGGAGTTGGAAATTTTGAAGTCAGCTGAAACCTAATTCAATTTTAAATTAATATGTTATCAAACCTTCCAAATGATTTCTCCAGTTTTTAAAGATTAAATCTTACATATTTGGAATGGAGTTACAAATAATAACCTCATGTTATGTTGTGCTTTAAATATATTGCCTGCTAGTTTATGTTAAGTGCATGAACAAACTTCTGTATCATGATGATAAATAACCATAAAGATAGTTATAAATAAAAGCAATTTCATCCTTCTTGAAAAAGAAATTCACAACATGCTAAAACATAGATGTGTAACAAAATATTCATTTTTGTCACTTGATGTTCCAAAACTTTATTTTTGTTGTACCATGAAGAAGAGATAGTTTACATAAAGAACAAGCTATAATAGAATAATAAGAATATAGATCTTTTGCGATTAATTATAATTTTGCTCACATTTATGTTACAAAATGTATTTTTCTGCAGACTGAAAATATGGTGCCTCTAAAGAAAAAGCAGGGTTTCAAGTAATAACAGGAAAATATGTGCAGATCAAAATCCACCAAAGTACTGACAGCAAAAGTCTGTTTGTGCTTTGTGTTAAGACTATGAAGTTATTGGAATAAGAGAAGCAAGAAAAAAGAGAAAACTGCTGCATGAATCGTTTTGAAAAGAAAAGAAGTCGTTTTAAGGTGAAAAGGCAGCAGAAAGGCAGGGGAAGAGAACAGATAATGAATATGTTTTTTAAAAGCTGAAAAACTGGACAAGGGTTTATATAGAGAAGTAGTTAATAAATGAACAAAATGATTGGCTATTCATTGATAACTAGGGTGTACTTTTTTAATGTGGTGAGAACTGCTGCACTAGAGTTCTAAATTTGGCAAATATTTGTTTATTGCAGTCTGTAATTAATGGTATTCAGCCGTTAAACAGTTTTGTTTCAAACACTTAATTAAAAAAACAAAAAAAATGATCATAATAAGTCTATAGTTTGCTTCCTGCATTTGCATCTGTATTCGCTTTCTGGTTTGCTGCATTATTATTGGAAGCTTTGCCTTTAGCTTGTGTGTTGCCTCTGCAGGAAAGTATGTACTATAAGTCATTACGCAAGATCTTGTAAGGTGTCACAAATGTAACAAATGTACAAGTAAACATATTGACGTACATTTGGGGCATGCATACACAAACAGATACATTAAATTTGAATTCACATACTTTATGAAGTGTCAGATCATGATACAAAGTGCAGCTAAGCTGAGAGAATGGGTGAGGGAGAGAAGTAATTGATCACAAAGATTGTTAAAGGGAGAAACCAAGCATGATATAGTATCACTGGAAAAATGTATATGGAAATTAGTGGTGGAGTACTCTCCAGTTTGTCTCAGTTTCACGCATACAGTATGTTCATCTCCTTTATCTCTAAACACCTCAGCTATCAGTACTGCATGACAGGATTTGACTGAAAGTAGAACCGTCTAATAAAAGCCTATTTTCTAATATTTGACTGGGACTTTCTGAGCATGTGCTCACACTGTAATTGAAGAGTGTGAATTACACACTGATGAATTGTCATTTGTGCCTCCTAATCCATCACAGTTTACAATGTTTGTTTGTGGTAATGCTGTTAATCCCAATGCTAAATAGCCATTCCAAAGTTAAGAGAGGGTCGTATTATTGTGGGCTTTTGGATCACTGATTGTGCTTTTAAGTGAGCTGTTTCTGAAAGCTCAGGTGCCTGGAATGGGAGTAAGGTTTACTAGCAAATACACACAAAGACCAAGTTTTATGGTCACTGCCCATAAGGAGCTCAGATAAGATAAATGTGGGATTGATTATATCCTCAGCTGCTTATTGAGAAGACAAAAAACCGCTCACAAAGGAAATCTAGGAGAGGCTTTTAGATGTGTCTATGTACCACACCCAGGGCAGAGTTACCTGCTGTGTGTGCTGCTGTGTGCTCTCATACGGATTTATTTTTACTCTGAGGCAGTGCCATCCTGCTTTCTTGTTGGTTTTAATAGCATTGAACAAAATATCTACAGAAAGAATTTTATCTAAATAACAAAATATTTGTTTGTGTTGTTTGCACTTTTTTTTTAAAGTTTGATCAATCATTTATTTTTTCTTTTACTGACTCAGCAATTTGTCAACTCTGGAGACGGTTTCATCATGGATAAGTTTCATAAAACTCTTTGATTGCAGAAATTGAAGAAATAGAAAAGGCCTTTCAACAGAAGACAGTTTATTACAGGGCTGTGCAACTGGGTCCCATGAGGGCCATAACCCTACAGCTTTGCAACGTATACCTACTTCAACAACACATCAAATTAAACAGATCCAGTAGCCAATGATGTACTGCACAGACTCATTATTGGAATCAGGTGTGATGGAGCAGGGAAACAAGGAAAACCTGCAGAACTGTGGCCCTTGTGAGACCTGGTTCATTATGTCATCATGTCTCATTACCTTGATAAACATTAAAAACACATAAAAAGCAACATGTTCATTTATATTATGATGTTTCTCAGAGAAATGTAAGATATGGATCAATATAAAAATGTTTGCAGCCTCTGTGCCACAGGTGTAGTCTCATACAAACATTTTCTTCTTGCTATATTGTCATGTTTATGGCCTCTGAAAGTATCAGTTTCTACAGCTTGACAACAAGTTCTCTTGCATGGTGGTGCTTGAACAGGACTCAGGTTGAGGTTTGTTTATACAACAATGGTGTTTCATTCGACAACTGTAGGGGAGCCACAAAAAAAAGGGGCCCAAATTCTCTGGTGACGCTTTCACAGAGAGGCAGAAAATCATTTGCCAAGGCTGCACCTCAGTACCAATAACACTGAGTCAGTTTATCAATGAGTGACATATTTATTCTTCCTACACACTTCATCCACACTTCCATTTCATGGCCATCTGCCTGCGAGGTGGACAAACGTCTGTTGTGCACTAATCCATTAAATTCACGGTATTGAACTCCCTCTGAAGTTTTCAGGGGTTCATGCCAATCATTATTCGTTCCTGTGGAGCTTATTGATCTTACAATGGGTGATAGGTCAATAAGACCTATCTGCCCTGCAGTCCTCATGTGGTACATGCATCACTTCTCCCTGTAGGACTTTTTCCATGTGTGAAAACTTAAAACAGATAGAGAAAAAATAAGGAAACTGCTATAACTGTCAATCACAATGTTTGTTGGTTTTCAAGAAGGCACATTTTTCATCGCTCTTCTATGCTGAACCAACACTTGCTCATATCCACCCATCTCCAGTCTAAAACACCAGCCTTCTCTATTTCACACTTTTCAGCCTGTTTGTGTTTATGGCCTCCTAAAGCTGGCACTATGGGATGCAGAGTCAGTGATGTGTGTCTGGGGGATATTGAACCCCTGAGACGGAGAAAGAGATGAAGTTATAGAAAAAAGCTTTCTGTTCTTTTAGAACCTAATTGTGTTGGACCTGGATGCGGTTTGGGAGCATTCCTCGTGTGCGTTTCTAAGGTATCATCTCATACAAATGTTACATGAAGTTTAATCTTTGTCATTTTTATTTCTATTTATTCAGTTCTTGAATTCACTTCCTGTCTTCTGTTTCATGACTTGACGATGTCACAGCAGACGCACTGCTGATTTTATATGTTTTCTCTTATTTTTCTCATTGTGTCATTTCTGTCCACCAGCCATAGCTATGGCCCTGCAGTGTTATGTCAAGGGCAACAGTGTGGAAAAAGGCTAAACATTGTATGTGTGTGTGGATGTGGATATTTGAGTGTAGTAGACAGGAAAGTCAGTGTTTTTTTTCTTGTTGATGTTTTTATGAACAAATTGACAGATGGACAAAGCTACGTAAAAATTCACAATTTGCTGACGCAAAGCAGATGTAATTATGTGCTTTTAAATTTAGTTAATGATGCTTGTTTTACTAAAACTAATTGGGGTTACTGTCCAGTGCAATACTAGACAACACATTTCAATGTGCTTCTCACTTTCTGTGTTTGACTGTAAAACCATTTATTTCATTTTTGCTTTCATTCCTTTGACAACATAATCATTACCATTTGTGGCATTACTTTTATTATGTAGATTTTAAAAAGTACCAAATATATAATATCCCATCCTCATGTTGTGGTAAGGTATCTCTTTGGTTTGTGAAGGCAATAAACTGATCAAATGTGTGCAAGAACACCTTTTTGTCTGTCTGATAGAAAAATTGACCTAACAGACGATAAAGCAGGTTTGCATTTATTGACTATATGTTTCAAACTTTTTATAAGAAACTTTTGTAAAGGTGCTTGTGCACTGAGTGGGCAGGAATAATTACTTGACAAAAAATAAGAATCCTTTATTTTTCTTGATGTTTGCCTGCTAATTGTTTTGGTTACAGTGGCTGCTAAAAATTATACTGATTTGTGATCCATAGAACAATAAAATGAAATTAAAACATTAACATTTGGATGCATTGTCTCTGGGAGGTACTTCTCATCATCTGTACAGCTCAATTGGAATTTATTAATCTGGCTTAGTAGGATGTGTCCTAAATCTTTCTCAAGGGCTTTCATAATTTGTAACGCTTCATTTAAGCAAGGAGGGGAAACAGCCCTTGCAACTGTCTCTTCAACAAGGAAAAATAATTTTTAAAAAAAACTTTGGAACAAGAAATAGAGGACGGATTCCTTATTCACTCAGCAGACATGCAATAGATTTTGTGTACAGAACAGATAAACTTTGAATATGCACTGTGACACACTGGGAGAGAGGTTTTATATCAATTCACTGGATGTGTTATCACCAGAGACCCTGTACCCTCTTCACCCCATCTCCTCTTAAAATTTTCATCCTTTGTGTTACATAATCCTGCTGACACTCATTGACAAACATTGATTTATATTAAAAAGCAAGAAAATACCTTCCCTCCCAGTGGCTGAAGTTAAATTAATGAAAAATTTAAGGTGTGTATTGACTGTGCACTACACCTTTATAGTGACTAATCAAGTTCATTTTAGGAGAAAATGTTTATATGCTTATGTGCCCTAAATTTACATCAACATAAATTATATGTTGAGATGCAGATGGTACTGTTTTATGCTTTGAAGTTTTGGGGCAGTAACAGTAACTAAACATTGACATTACATTTGTAATCGATCCTTTTGGTTTGTGTCTATTTTACTAATGAGTGTCCTACCTAGTATAGCTCTCTATTTTAAAACATTTCTTTTTCGTTTTTTTTTTTAAAATGGCAGATAAAAAGCATGGCTTGTAATCTCTAAATCTGCTGAACAGAATGTTATTGATTCACCATTTTATATTAAAGCAGTTGTCTCTGGTTTGTCTTGAGAATGAACCTTGAGGAGTATAAAATTCAAACTTAGGAGAAATATAATAGACAGATGTAAAACTTATTTTAAGACCCATTTTTAATACTTTGCCTTTAACCCAGTGTGAGTCTGCTTCTGATTAGTGTGCTTTAATTATGGTTTTATTGGTTTTATTTACTATTTATTTAATTTGTGTTATTTTATTTTTTATTCCATGTATGATTTATTGTTTTATTGTGTTATTTATTTATTACTTTATTGTTTTACTCTCTGGTTGTTTTGGCTGATGTACAGCACTTCGTCCCAACTTTGGTTGCTTTAAAGTGCTTTGTAAATAAAGTTGAGCTGAGTTGAGTTAAAGTACAGCATTTTCCTTTTTTTGGTCATAAGAATAAATAATGGGTTTACAGAGAAATTAAATTTGTAGTTTTTGTTTGTTTATGTATCTAAATACATACAAGTGAATGTGTGTTGTACATATGTAGGATAAGTGAATATTTGTACATTGACTTGCTGTGTATCTTAAGTATTTGAGCAAAATCTTAGATGAATGCTGCCATCTAGTGGTGGAAAATAAGTACTGTCTACTACAATATTTCAACAGGCAATAATCACATGGCTACAAAAGAACATGAATCACATGACTTGAGTTGAGTCTTCAAAGTGTTGTGTTTAACAGTTTTTCTTTTTGTGCTTAAAAATCATTGATATGTGTAAATCGAAATTTCATGCAATACTCATTCTTGTCGGAGTAGCCAACTCCGGTCCTCATGAACTCATGCAAGTGTTGAGTTTCCCTGCTGCAACACACCTGATGCAAATCAATGGAAATTTAGCAAACTTGTGCAGAGTTTAATGAGAAACTTCACAAATCAAGTCTGATGTGTGTCGGGTGTGTTACAGCAGGGAAACTGACAACACTTGTTGGACTGTAGCGCTCCAGGACCAGAGTTGGACCTGCATTACAGAGTAGTCTACTACATCAGGATAACCTTATTTTATTCTTTGGCCTTTTAGTTGTTAAGAGCATATACTGTCATTTAGTAACTTATCTCTCTTATTTTTTTTTATTTTTGTATCCTTTGCCCATAGGGACCAGTGACCCATATGTGAAGTTTAAAATCGGAGGGAAGGAGGTGTTCAGAAGTAAGACCATCCATAAAAATCTCAACCCAGTGTGGGATGAAAGAGTGAGCCTTCTGGTGGAAACCCTGAGGGACCCACTATATGTCAAGGTACATCAGTTTCTGACCTTTAGATATAATCTTGGTTTAATCCACACTGGACGATAAAAAGTAAAACTATACTTGCTTTAACAAAATGAAATGAAATAAAAATGATAGTGCCCCATTAAATTATTTACTTGACAAAATCTATGCCAAAATGCAGAAGTGGTTAGCAACAACCCAAGTTTCCATGTGTGAATACCTCTGTAAAAGCAGCTGTTCTGGGGCATTTGGGCGTATTTTTAGGAACACCATAGAGGAAAGGCATTAATTACCTTAAACAGGCAGTCGTTGGTGGCTACTAAATCATGAAGGGGTTTAAGGCTGTTTCCACATAATCGGAAGTAGTAATGAGGAGGTGAAACTTCAAAGATTCAAAGCTCCAAGGATTCAGTCTAGCTAAAAACACTGATATTTCAGCTGAAAACTAAGCAAATGCTGAGAGCAAATCTGAAGCACTTGGTTTTTATTACATCTCCACAAGAAAACTTCAGAAAAAAGCTTGGTCTTTCCACTCTGGAGAGGTTGAAGTCATTTATACTAAAAAAAAAAAAAAAAAAAAAATTAAATAAAAAAAATGATCATTATACATTGAAATCAATGATATGATTGTTGTTACATACAGACACACTGAGCCAGAAGTACAGTAATATACAGACACAGTCACCCACACTGTAAAAGAATTTTGCAAATTAAGTCAAAGAATAAATATAATATTTAAAAAAAAAAAAAAAAATCTAATGTTTTGGTTTAGGGTCATTTAGAAAGTTCTCTAAAAATACTGGGATTAAAGTCTATAGACCATTATGCACATTTTTCATGTATTTTTCACAAACTAAATGTGTGGCTTCTTCTTCATCGAGCACAAGTCTGTTAATTACCTGCTGATGTGAGTCAGCAGGAAAATCCCAACACTTGGCCACGCTAATCTCTTCAATGCTGTTTTATCTCATATAGCATGTCTTCTCACTTAATATTCTGATTTGTATACATGCACACACACACACGCACATTAATTCCTGTCAACTATCCCTCATTGACTGGGAAACTCCCATTTTTTTACCCTTCTTTCCTGCATTGTTATATTCCTGTAAATCTCCTGATTATGATACAGGAAGAAAATAAACGGATATGAGGAGACAAACCCCCTCCCCCCTGCGAAGAATAAACATGCAGCAACTATATAACTTGAATCCTCCCCCTCCTTGGGGTTTTCTCCAGGAGCTGCTATATTGAGCCAGTGTTACTTACTGTTTGAGTGTTAAGCTGACCACAACACCACTAACTCTGTTGAGGACGTCATTAACCCTCGACAGATACAACAGATTGTCCCGATTATCTATTTTTGTGTGTTATTCTAACATTGTCCGAAAAGAGCATTTCTCAATCCTGGTCCTCAGGGACCACTGCCGTGCATGTTTTAGTTCCTTCCAACTCCAGCACTACTGATTCAGATTAATTAAATCGTTCATCAAGTACATTGTAAGTCAGGTGTGTTAGCTGTTAAGTAGGCCTACCTCTAAAGACATGCAGGACGGGTGATCCCTGAGGGACAGGATTGGGAAACACTGCTCTAAAATAATAATCTGTCCTAAAATGTTAAGAACATTTTTTTATTTTTAACTTTATACTTTTCAGCTAATCTGTTTGTCATGAAGATATTAAAAAGATCACATACATGAGCAGCACAGTCTGTTGACTGTTTCTGTGTATTGTCTTTTTTTAGGTCTTTGACTATGACTTTGGACTTCAGGATGATTTCATGGGCTCGGCATATCTCTATCTGGAGTCACTGGAACACCAAAGGTTTCTATGGTCACTTTCTATCAATAGTTTTTTTCCACCAACACATTATAGGTTCTTGGTCTCTCTGTTTCCCCTCAACTAAAGATCACAAGTGCTGAATTGTTGACCACATTCCCCTGATGACTGACATGTTTATAAAATCTAAATTGCCAAGACTAAACAATAAGACTAAACAACCACTCTTAAATCACCCTTTAACCACGTTTTCTTTTCATAACGTCATCTTGATCAAATATGGTCTGTGGCTTCCCTCTAGTGGCAGACTTTGGTCATTTTCTTAAAGACCACATAAAGCCCAACAGTTCAATGATGTAATGTGCAATTTAAAAAATCACAAGTCAATCAGTTGTCTAGTTGTAAGTCTGTGTTGTGCAAATAAAAACAAATAAATCCAATTTCTTAAGAAGACTTTAGTTTTAAATGTTGCTCCTTTTAACTAGAGGTTTGATGGGGAGAGTTTGGCAACACACATGTATATGTTTGCTTTATGTCAACCACTACAAGCCCTCCAGAGCCCTCAGGTCCTCTGATTTGTGACTTTTACAAGTTACAAACATTTATACAAAGTATCACAGTGAGTCTTCTTTTTGTTTTTGTGCTCCACATTTGTGGAACAATATGCCTGAGGTCAGCTGACAGTGTTGAAGTTTTTAATGCCAGGCTCAAGCCAGGCTATCTCTTTACCCTGTATTTTACTTGAACGTGTTTCTTCATGAAATCTATATGATGAAAGTCCCTTACCCTTTTTGTTTTATGTTATTACCTATCCGTGTTTTACTTGTTTAATTATATACTTGCTGCTTATTTAAAACACAACATTTTTAGTTAGCTATTCTGGTTTTATTGTTTTGCTTTATAAACTCTTTTACATTTACCTTTTGAATTATTGTTCTTATCTATTTTCATTTATTTGTTTGAAGTTCATTTGATCTTTTTTACTCATTCAATATTTTCAACTCAAGTGTTTTCCAATGATTTCCTCATTGGGATCCTCCACACCGGGGGCTATGTCTGCTTGAAGAGCTGCTGCTGCGGTGACCACACATGTCTGGTTGTTGGGTTCCAGCACTGCAGCCTAAGGGTTGTGATGTGGGACCCCACCGGCCGTGACTGGGGTGGTTCCTTCGGTGACGGCCTCAGTGATCATGGACAGGGTGGCACTTGGTGTGGACGGATCCTCAAGATTTTGCTTCCTCACAGTCGAATCAAGCCTGTTATGTGGGACTGGAGTTTGTATATGTAAAATGGGATATGTAGGTGGATGGGATGGGGGGCCTTGTTGTGTACTCATATTGTTCCACAACAGAGTAGGATAATCACTGGGGTAACTTAAACGCAGGTGATTTTTGCTTCAATAAATAATTGCTTGTTGATTAAAGTGAAGGGCAAAGCCTTGGAATACTGGAATATAGAAAGTACTGAGTCATTATAATTATAACTGGTTAACTCAGTGCTTTTTCTAATATAATAAGTAAAACTTTTCTTTAAAAAAATGCACACTTATGTACACCTACACCTGAAAAAGAATTTGCTTTAAACAACTTCCTCCCGTACTTTCTCAAGTTGGTTTTTTTTTTTGCTAAAAAGTACTTCTATCTCATGCCATGAATGGTAAATGTAAAGAAAAAAAAAACTGTGTAGCTTTATTGTTAGTATGAAGGTGGATCATAACTGTATTTGTTTTTTCTACCAGAATTGAGAATTTATTACATAAATGTTGTGGCGTGTGCATATGAAAGTACAATATTCAAGCGGTTACTTTCAGTATAGGTTTTTATGTGATTATGGCTGATTATGCATCTCTGTAGGACCCTGGATGTGACGCTGGACCTAAAAGACCCACAGTACCCAGAACATGACCTGGGCAGCCTGGAATTAGCTGTCACTCTGTCACCGAAAGAAGGAGACATGAGGGATACTGTAAGAAATCTATAATAAGTGTCTTTTTACTTTTATTTTCCCATGGACAGTAAATATCCTTATTATTGTTTCGAATAAATTTTTCCTTGTTTTATCAACACTGCTGTTTACCACCATCTTATTAGTAATACACAAAATCAACCAGTGTACTATAACAGGTTAAAAAAAAATTATTGAAAATATTCAGCAACAGTGTTATTAGGTGGCATATAGAGTTCCCATATTACAGATAAACAGGCCAGTCATCCTAAACTGGAATGTGCTGCCTTCATTGAACCTTACTTATTGGAAACTTTACAACTCAGCAAATACATCTGCATAAACACAAGTGTAATTAATATGTTGTGTAGAAAAGTTGCATGTTCAAAGAGTACTGGATTCACTTTCCTAATTATGTTGGCTCATGCCTCTGTGGACATGCTCAGTGTTTCAAAGTTGCATTTATTTCTGTTCCATTATTTGTTTGGCTAATTGGACCCCTGCATGCTCTGTTCAGAACAAGGCAAAGTCAAGAGGGAAATATTTTATTCCTTTTGATCTGACGTCTTAATTTTGCTGCTTATGCAGTGTTGTAGTTCAGAGAGTCCACAGTTTGACAGAACAAATAAACTCTATTTAGGTTAAGCATCCTTTTGGATTTCTCCTACTGTGAATAGAATGAGTACAAGGTTATATCACTGGATTACCTCTGTTGCCATCTACTGGTGTGGAAGGATAAAACGTGTAGATCTTTTTTTCTTTTTTCAAACCCAAGGTTTTTTTCTTTTTTTCTGTTGACCTGTTTCAAAACAGCTAGGGCCACTTCAATTAATTTGGTACATTTAAAAAAGAAAAAGAAAGAATTATATGCATTTAAAAAACAATACTTATGAAAAATAAATGTGCCCAAAGATTGCAGCAAAACCATTAACCAAATTGTCAGCAATTGTAAGGAAGTTCTCGGTCTTCTGCTTTGAAAGTACAAGCATAGTACAAGTATGTAGTTGTTTGTGTAGACAGAGATGTAAAATGTTTAACTATTGCTCATCTTTCATAACTTGAACCCTACAAACAATTAATACCAACTCGTCCAAATAATAAAAAAGCTATAAAGATTAGTACCATGTAAATATGGATCATTGGGGGAAAATAAAGGGTACGAATTATTAAAATGATGAACATTCTTTAAGGAAGGCATAAACTATTTATTTGTGTGTGTGTGCGTCTGTGCATGTGTGTATTTTATAAATAACTACTTTGTAACACTTTATGACAAATAACAATGACTCTGCTTGCTTAACTTGCACGATGATGAATTCCCACTTTCCTCATTAACAAACCCTGCAGATCCACCAGGACAGAGCTATTTTCTAAACCACATACACTCTATACATTTTCCCTTCTGGGCCTTCAGCTCTATGGGGAGACAGATGGGAGCGCTCTGTAACCGCTTTGTCTCATTTACAGACCATGCTTTTGAGAAGGAACTGGAAACGATCTAGTAAGGTAAACTATAACAGCATGTGACTCCCCAAATTTTCGACTGTACTGTAATTCCACTACCGACTGCACTGCACCTCACCTATCCTTCCTCACTGGTGTCCTGGTACATGGATGGAGTCTCCTTGGCCCTATCCCTTCCTCCCTTCTTTTCTTCCTTCCACAGTGGTTAAAACATTTTTTTTTCTTTTGTTCTCATCATCACAAGCTTATTTTCCACAAGCTGCAATATACTACCTGCTATTTGTACCACTAGAAGGCATGTAAATTTATTGTTTGAACCACTGGTGCAACAAACAGTTATTTGTGTTAACAGGTGGGAGAGCATGTCATAAGTAAATGTACATCATGGGTGGAAGCAGTGCATTGTTATTACCTTTCTCACTATGAGTTTTGTGTATGTACTGCACTTTTTGCATCATGTTTAGACTCATGCTTTGATTTTAGTTGAGAAGATCCGTTCTTATAATCGATTTTTATGTTATTGCACAAAAACATAGATGAAAAAAACTAACATCATTTACAGTTAAATCAGTCTTTTATATAAGCAATGGGGCTTTAATGTATATTTTCGTTCTAGTTGAAAGAATATGCAGTACGTCTGCTTAAAGTACAACTTATTTGTGGCATTTCTTGATCTGCAAAGTGTATTGCAGCAGCTTTGTGAGAAAATAAAGCAACTGATTTGCATATAGGGGTTTTAAAGAATCCTGTTCAGCAAAATAGCTGTGAAATACAAACATTTTTGACTGGTTGACTGATTATTGGACATTCTTGGACCCCTGTACATGTATTTTGAACAATGATTTTTACATTATTTTTAGTTCTCCACCTTGCCATAAGTAACAGTGCTGTCCTTTGATTTGATTCTTTTTGAGTCTTGATGGCTGTCAAATGCGACTGGAAGCATGCTGATTAAGATTCTGCTTCTTATTTGCTCATGCATGAAGCACCTTCTTTCATTTTTTTTTCCAGCCAGCTATCGCAATTTTATCGTCCAGGGCAATTTTGTGTACAAAATTGGAAATGCTTCAGTTGCTCATGTTTCACCTTCTTGTCACTAAGAAGGCTCCATTTCAAATCTGTTTCAGGTGATCTTCTAACATTTACCTCGAAGCACTGAATGCCTCTATAACTAACATGATTGCCATCAACAACTACATTTGAAGCATGCCTGGTTGGAGATGGGCACACATCCTGTTGTATCTCGCTTCCCCAAACCAAGCTTTTGAAGCCTCCAAACTGGGCCACCCCACCTGTGACTGGGGAATTAACTGAAACGCTAACAAGTTACTGTGCTTTCCTACCATTAAAAAAAGGCACTGCTCCTGAGAGCCTCCCTTTCTCTGTGCTGGACTGCATACAGTTTATTTTTACAGAACTACTTTTTTTAATGAGTGTTGTGCACATTATAGAAAATGCAAACTTTTCATGGAGCAACTTGCAATAATAATTAGGAACCAGAGTGTGTCAAATCAAGGTTTCTATGACCCCTCTACTTGGAAAAAATTTAATTTTAGCACCTTAGATATTGCAAGCAAAAGCTAATGTGTGTGTGTGCAAAGCAGTATTAAACATTACACTGTATTTTGCAATTTGTTTTTTTTTTATAAAACTTTAAACCTGGATATTGTACATGATCTCTCTTCTGCTGTGCCCTGTTTGCTGGATATGAATTCCCAATACAAATAGAATTTTTTTTTAACTAAATGTATGTAGTAATGATAACAAGGGGAAAGGTATTGCGCTCGTGTAGGACGTGACCTCCTGCCATTAGCATACAGAGGCAAGTGAACAGGCAAAATGAAAGATGTGGGGGCTGTATGGGAGGTTGACTTTATTGCAGGGAGCTATTCACATTGTTTAATGTCTGGAGAATGGAAATTAAGAGGCTGCGTCTCTAGATCAAAGGCCTGCACTTGCGAGGCAGAGTTTGTTCAGAGTTTAATGAAATTCACCCTCAAAACAAAAGCTATGCTAATAAACTCTGCTTAACGAGGAAGGAGGAGAGAGAGAAGCAGAGAAAGTGAAGAATTGAGGGAGGATGTGTATATATTTGATAAATAAATACCCTGCTCTTTGTTTTATGGAGGGATACTGACATGATTCAGAAAGGGGTTAAACAGGCCTTTAAGTGCTGAAAAAAATTTGATGAGTAAGAAACCAGATGAAGAGAATGGGGAAATGATCAATCCGAATTTGCGTTGATGTCAACCTACAGTAGTCAGATGGAATAGAAAATGTGCAGAGGTCTTGCAGGATCTCAAGTAGCTTACTGAATCCAAGTAGACTGCTTACAAATCTTCTCCACTTATTTTCTCATAATCAAAGTTGCACAAAGAACACACTAATGTAACAACATATGCATTCCTGCCCAGTCTATAAGCAGTTTGATACACATTTCAGTACACTAAACATCGATAGTAAGTTACATGTTTGATATTTACAGTCTGAGAACATATGTTCCATAACAGCAGTGGAAAAACTTGTGTTTTTACGAAAAAACAAAACAAAAAACAAAATGAAAAGATAGAAGCCTTGTTCTGACCTCAAAGGCTGTTTTTTTTTTTTTTTTGCCACTTTTAGTTATATCCTGGCAGGGTAACTCAGCAGTGAATTGTGTTGAATTATTTTTTGTGTGTTAAAGTGTTATTGTGTGCGTGTTTTGCCTGCTTTTGTGCCACTTCAAACCATTTGATATTGTTGTTTGTTTACAAAAGTGTAAACAATCCAAAATGTATGTTTTGGGGTTGAATAATGCATACCATTATGCGTGATAGTTCTTGCACGTGTTTACATCCACGCATTTGTGCAAATGATTCATCAAATGCATGTGTCTCCGTGTGTGCTTTTGTGTGCGTGTCTCTGTGCGTGTTTGTGTGCTTGATGCAGTGTCAGAGTATGCGTCTTTCAGATGTGCACAGAAAAGCCCAGCTATGGCGAGGTATAGTTAGCATCAGTCTGATAGAAGGTCGCAGCCTGCAGCCAATGGATGCCAATGGACTCAGTGACCCTTATGTCAAATTCCGAATGGGCCACCAAAAGTACAAGAGCAAGGTAAAGACACTGCTACTCAATACATCATTTCATTTGACTGCTACAAGTATGCAAAATTGATTCACGCTTTGTTTCTCTCTTTCGGACAAAAAGAAAGGTTGCTGTAGTGTCCAGATTAATCCTATATTTAATTCTATAAAATCTATATTCAGTTCAACTAGTGATTTTTTTTTTTTGTTATAGAGCTTATTTCAGTAAAACAAATACATTACATGCTTATTTAAGCTCTAGTAAACCAAAACAATAAAATAAAACTTTCCAACAATTTTTTGCAGATGGACAGATTTCCTCATCCAGTGTTTTTATTGTTGTAATTAGTCTCAAATGTATTGCTTTCTTCTAACTGCTACTCATTCATTAGTGTACTTGTTTGACTATACAAATAGCAAGAACACGTCCCCTTCCTCTGCACGTTTTTACAGAAAGTCTTTTTCATTCAAAGGACTTAAATCTTTCTACTTAAAATGTATGTTTGTATGCACCCTGGCTTAAAGTTGATGGTATGAGTCTTGGATAAACCATTTATGTCCTTTTTTTGATTCATTCAGACAATTCCCAAAACGCTGAATCCCCAGTGGAGAGAACAGTTTGATTTCCACCTCTATGATGAGCAGGGAGGCTTTGTGGACATTACAGTCTGGGACAAAGATGCTGGCAAGAAGGATGACTTCATGGGAAGGTTAATTCCAACGTGTCTTTTATCTCTGGTGCTGCTTCAAAGGTTTACACATAAAAGTAACTTTTAGTGTTAAGAATGTGTAGGTCATATAAAATCTTCGATGCTAAAGGACTGGCATGGCACCATTTTATCATTTCAGTCCAAAGTGGTAATATTTGGACATTTACTGGTCTACCATTTTATTTAACCTACCATTCAGCACAGACTTTTCGATGCAGAACAATGATATGAATTCATACCCCCTTAAATCTTTGCTTTGAACTTGTTGGCCCAAGTACAGTCATTTTCCTTGGCCTACGTTGATTTTATCTGTAGATGCATTAAGGGCGAGCCAGAAAATCAATTCATTCAAGTGACAATACTCGCAAGTGCCTTCTAAAAGGTATTAATTGTCATTTTTGCCAAAGTAGTCTTAAGTTGTTTATACCCTACACATTGTTTGCTATTTGCTCTTTGTTTGCTATTTTTAGACTGTTGCACCAGTACAGCATGCAATTATACAGGTTCTTGATAAGCTCCAAACACAGAGACAAACATGTTTTACTTCATGTCGCTTTTCTTCGTTGCTTTGCGCTGATTTTCTGTGTTTCAGGATAACCAGCTTCTCTCCTCAAAATGTTGAGCATCTTTTTTTTTTTTTTTTTTTTTTTTTTTTTTACATTGTTTTGTTTCAGTTTGTTTATGCTTTGTTTCAGGTGTACTATCGACCTGTCGCTTCTCAGTAAAGAACACACACACAAGTTGGACCTGCCGTTGGAGGAAGGTGAAGGTGTTCTGGTACTCCTGGTCACACTCACTGCTTCTGCTGCTGTTTCAATCTCAGACCTGTCCGTCAACATGCTGGATGATCCGCATGAGAGGCACCAGATCATGCAGAGATATGTGAGTTGGATTTTACTGTAAGAATGGTCATATGTGTCTGAGCTTGGGATTAGAGTTGTGTTTAATTCTTTTTCTTTTTTTTTATTATTCTCCCTTTCACTCAGTGTTAAAATTTCATATTGCTGTGTGACCACATTGTTGATATGATCATTTCTATCTTGGATAAATAACTCTCCGATGTGTGTTCACATAGCCGAGTTAGAGACAAGACAAAAACACTGACAGACTAATGTTCCTATTTACAGTCTTCTTGCACAATAGATTTCACAATTTTTTTCAGTCTAGATGAATACGCATCAGGAAGAGCCTAATATTATAAAATGTGGAGAACAAAGGTACTAGAAATGCAAAACAGAGAAAGGAAATACTTGCAGCATTTCAGGGGCCAGGCCCCTGTAATGCAGATTTATCTGGGTTGACTGTTTGGGAAGGATGCAGGGTTGCAGTGCGAGTTTATTTGTGTTACAGGTATTTCTGTGTGTTGTGTTATTTTTGTCCAAATGATCTTGTTAGCCTGTTAGCATTAAGTGCTGAAAAATGGTATTGGAAAGAAAGAAAAAGGCAGGGAGAAAGAGCCCTATGACCCCATCTGCTCCAGAGGCCCTTTGCTCAGCACAATGGTTTCAAGTCTTTGTCTTACCCTAGTTAACCCTTCACTCCCTGTCATTCTCAATCCTTCCAACAGAAATGGTCAGCTGACACACCAATAGATCCAATTTATTGACACCTCTCATCTCTGTCAATCAGAAATATTTTAACACACGTATGAAGATGTTGGAACAAATGTCCATGAGAACCACTCAGTTATACTCTATCTGCTTTCATACGCGCGTATATATGTGTGTGTGTGTGTCCACGTAGTGTTGATTTAGCTCTGTATTTGGGAGATTATAGGACTTGATCAGATTTCCCTGAAAGGTGCTTCGCTGCTGGTGTGCGTCTGTCCTTTTCAGTGTGTACGTAACCTCCAGAGTCCGAACATCAGTGCCACGACCCACATAACCATGGCGGTGCCTTTTTGGCTAGCCACAGGAGGTCGGCCGCTTTGCTTCGCACTGCATAAACCACTTAGAATCAGAGGGGGGAGCTCTAGGACTGAGACACAGCCATGCTGTGCCTCTCCTGACAGTCACAAAATGAGGGTGGGGAGAATGAGTGCATGAGTGTGTGTTTGAGTGAGTGTGTGTAATAGGGGGCGAGAGGTAAAGGGTGAGGGTTGCACTGGGAAGGGAAAGCGTGTAAAATGAAAAGAAAAAGCTATTTCACCTCTCTCACAACTCACACAGACCCTGTTTTTCTGCTCGGCTGAAGGCGACACTTTTTACTTCCTTCACCTACCTCTTTTCCTGCTTCCTTCTCTCTCCCACACTCCCCATTTCTGCCCTGCACTCCCAGCAATGTTGGTTCTTTGTCAGCCACCACTGTGGCCTTCCTTTTAGATGAAGGGATGGAGATAGAGGATGGAATAAGGTGGGGGGTTGCATTTGGAGGGGCACAGTGAGGTCGTTTCGTAGACTTGAATGGGTCCCTACCTATTAACATATTCCTCTTCCCCAGACTGGCAGTCTTTCATTTATAGAATTTAATAAAGATGCACCTTATCAGAGAGCGCTAGTAGGACCAAGTACCCTCACTAATATATAACAGTGCAGCTCAAAGCCTGCTAATCTGGCCTGCATGTGTGCTTGTGCATGTGTAGGTGTAGATACATGTCTTCCGACTGGTATTATCAGCTTTAATCAGCGGTGCAGCACAGGCCTGCGCAAAGCAAACATTCAGACACACGCGGGCAAAAACAGTAGCTACCTGTGTCAGCCATCTCATAAAATGTCACCCGTCTCGAAAGAAGCAAATGCATACCGTCACCATCAGAGCGAGAGAACAGAAAGAAGCAAGGGAAACAAGTTGATATCCTTCACTTGTCCAACTCTTCAGTTGTGTGACTCACACTCCTCATAATGAAAGCACACACTGATTAGATTGGGTCAGTGTGTGTGGATTGTAAAAACACACTGGAAATCTTTGAGTTGAATTTTTAAGAGGAGTTTCACCATTTTTATTCACACAGTTATTATTGTATGTCCCTGTCAGTTTGGTATACACAAATATGTCATCTTTACCTAAACACCAAACCTCAAGTGGTCACAATGGGGTCACTATGTTGAATTTGGCAGGTATTTTTTCCCCACTTGAATCTCTGGCCATTGATGAAAACTGATGATGGACACCTGAGAGCTGGGATCTGTTGCTAGCACTGAGCTCATTAATTTCTGTCTAATTCTTGCTGCTCTGCATTGTGACGACTTTCTGTGTGAGCCAGTCAGGTTTATGTGTGCCTATCTACGCCTATTGCATTTGAATGCAACTTAAAGCAGAGATGAATGCAACATGGTGTAATGCACTCATTTAGCGATAACTGCATTAGATGTTCTATTGCTCACTGTAACCTTTCCGTCATCCCTAATTACCACTCCCAGAACTAGAGGACAGAGGAAGAGAAGTAAAAAAAGAGAGATTTATGCATTATGATGGCAAAGGAGCACACACACTAATGGCTCTTAATGGGCTCGAGGTGGCCACAAGATGGGTGGATGAGAGAAAGAGGACGAGGTGACCTCTGTTGGAGTGGTGGCACTTCACCACCCACCCTCTTGTGCACACATATACACACCTGCAGTACCTCTCCTACCCACTTCGGTGCACTGCTCTAAGGTGAAGTGAAAGGACACAACCTGGACAGGAAGTGAATTATAGTATGGAGCTGCAATAAAGTGCAGCATGAGCAAAGAGCAGCTTTTTTTTTAGACAATTGTTAGACAGTGATCTTAAGTTGAGTGGGAATCAAAGGGAAAAGTAGTTGCAATTCACTTTGCGCTTGAGCATTCAGCCATTTGATCAAATGTCCCTATGAACTGAAGGGCTGCTGGGCAGATGCTGTGTGTGCGATTTGAAATGTTATGCAGCTGTGATGAAAGGTGACATGCTGCAAAAATGACAGTGAGTCATAAGCCAGGGCTGGTGCTGATTCATTTGTGTGTTTTATGTGTCTTTGGAGGGTGACAGGGACATCACAGTGACAAGCTGTCAGTCACATCCAGGGCAAGGGGTTTGTCTTATGAAAGCCATCTCTCATTTTTGTCCCTTCTCATCTGTTCATCCTTCCTTTTCATTTTCTCCTCATCCTCATCATTCCACCTGCGTGCAGATATGGGTGAGGGGAGAAAAGAGCGGGTGGGTGGGGGTGTTGGTCTTGGCCTCCTTTCATGCGTCTGTCTCTCTACCTATGCCGCCCATTCAAGCATGCGAGGACTCCGGTTCTTTGACTACAGATGGGTTTCTTTATTGATGCACTTAAAACTAGCACAGCTAGCACCACGTTGCATCATAGACCACCGTAGAACTACAAAACAGGCACAAAATAAAACAATGAATTTATGCAGTTCATAAAAATAAAGGAAATAAAGGTTCACATTCATTTCTACTGACCACTTTGCCCGCTTGCAGCTCCGAATGGGAGGGGGTTGGCTTTATAAAACAAAAAAACATTTTCTTGCTGATCAAAACATAACAACAATGTCCGCTATCTAATATCCTCTCGACTGCCGAAAAATGTCGCGTGTAACACGTGAAGAGGGTAAAACAGGAAGTAACAACGATCTACTGGAATGCACTATCAAAATAAAAGTGCGCCCTCTGCTGGACAAATCATGAACAGTAATGCCTCGCTTAGCTGTATTCACAGCACTTACACTCCCACCAATCACGCAAAGTGATTCTTAAAACAATACGAACACGTATTTTTAATAACAAAAAAACAAAAACAAAGAACCACCATGAGTTAACTCCTTTACTCAGCCTCTAGCAATAGCACTGTTTTGTGTATAGCTCTTTCTAAATAAAGTGGCTGAGATCTATGAGTGCCTTTACTATCTGCTGTTGTGTTACTGACCAACAGTTTGACTCTTCTGACCCTATTATCAGCAGCTGGGAAGACTTCTACTACCCTTGCCAACTTCCACTGATTTCTTGGCAAGTCCTCATCTAGCAGCAGGACAATGTCATTTACTTTAGCATTTCTCCTGTCCTTAGTCCATTTCCGTCTTTGCTGCAGATTAAGTAAGTAGTCCTTTTTCCACCTGGTCCAGAACTCATTTGACAGAAACTGAACTCTCTTCCACCTTTTCTGAAGATAGAGATCCTCCTTCACAAACTCTCCAGGTGGGGGCATAATAACTGAAGACTTCATTGTGAGTATGTGATTGGGAGTCAAGGGTTCTGGGCCTGATGGGTCATTGAGATGAACAGCAGTTAAGGGTCTGCTATTCACAATAGCCATCACTTCATATAAGTATGTTCTCAGGGATGAGCTATCTAATCGGCTTGCAGACTGGTCAAGGATAGAGGTGAGGACACTCCTTACAGTGCGGATCTGTCTCTCCCAGACACCACCCATGTGACTGGAAGCAGGAGGGTTCATGACAAAACTGCATCCCAGTTCTTTCGCACGTTCTTCTGTTAGTCCTCTCATCAGTTCTTGAAACTCATTCCGTGCACCAACAAAGTTGGTGCCTTGGTCGCTTTGGAGTTGTCTCACATTGCCTCTTATTGCAATAAAGCAGCGCAATGCGTTCAGGAAGGCGTCAGTAGTGAGGTCATCCAGTACCTCTATGTGAATGGCTCTTGAGCACATACATGTAAATATGAGCCCGTATTTCTTCATCTCCTTCCTTCCTTCTCTGACATAAAATGGTCCAAAACAGTCCACGCCACTGTACGTGAATGGAGGCGTGCTTTCTGTTCTCTCAAGTGGAAGATCAGCCATTTTTTGTTCTTGACTGGACCTTCTTAACTTTCTGCACTTGATGCACTTGAAGATGAGAGATGACACTGCACTGCTACATCCAAGGATCCAGAATCCATTGGCACGTACTTCATTGATTGTCATTCCACGACCCTGATGACACACCTTCTCGTGGTAATGCTTCACTAAGAGATGAGAGACGTGATGCCCTTTTGGGAGAATGGCTGGGTGTCTGACATGCGGATGGAGTGCAGCTTGAGTCAATCTTCCTCCCACCCTCAAGATACCAAGGCTGTCCACAAAGGGGCTCAACTTGTGCAGGTAAGTTGACTTGTTCTGATGGACCTCTTTCTTTTGTTTGAGAGCTTTGATCTCTTCACTGAATGCTTCTCCTTGAACTTCATGGATAATGAATTGTTCAGCTTCTTGTCTTTCTTCAAGTGTGGTAACTTCATTCGATCTTGTATTTAGACCTTTTGCTTCCTTTGCACGACGCTTAAGTCTTGCTATGGCCTTTACTACTCTTTTCCAATCTGAGAACTTCTTTAGGCGATCTGACACCGTTCTCTCCTCCTTTGCTTTGGTTGTAAGAACCTGTGCTCCTTTGAGTTCTGGATCATTGACGATCGCGTTGACCTTAGTCTCATCTTCTTTAGGTAGTTCCTTTTGCCATAAAAAACTGGGTCCAGTAAACCAATTTGAGTCCATGAGCTCTTTGGCAGAAAGCCCGCGAGACGCGTGGTCAGCTGGGTTGTCTTCAGAGGAAACATATCGCCACTGACTTGGTTCTGTACTTGACTTAATCTGCTGGATTCGATTGGCTACAAATACATGAAAACGCCTTGCGTCGTTATTGATATATCCAAGGACGACCTTTGAGTCCGTCCAAAAGTATTCCTTTAGACCTTCCAACTCCATCTCTTGTCTGAGTATTTCACTTGTTCTTGCAGCTACTACCGCAGCCGACAGTTCTAGTCTTGGGATTGTTGTAACTTTCGTAGGTGCAACTCTTGCCTTTCCCATAACAAGTGTGCAGTGTACTTCCTTGGATTTGAAGACAGTTCTGAGGTAAGAACATTCTCCGTAGCCAGATGAACTAGCATCAGAAAAATGGTGGAGTTCATACTGCTGAACTTCCCTAGCTGTTGATGGAGTGTAGCACCGTGGTACTTCCACCGAGGACAGATTATGGAGATCTTGCAGCCAGTCTGCCCAGTGTAGCTTAAGGTTGTCAGGAGGTGGTTCGTCCCAACCTATCTTGTCCTGGCACATCCTTTGTAGGATCCTTTTTCCTGTTAGGATAAAAGGTGCGAGAAATCCAAGAGGATCAAAGACCGAAGCTACAGTCGACAACACTCCTCTCCGAGTGAAAGGATTCTTCTTAATTGTAACTTGGAACTGGAACTTGTCAGAGCTGGTGCACCATTGGACCCCAAGCGCTCGTTCCATCTTGTATTTTCCAAGAGCCATGTCCAGGTCAGTTACTCCTTCGGCACGTTCTTCTCTTGGGATTGAGTCAAGCACTTTCTTGTTGTTACTGATAAATTTGTGTAAGCGGAGTCTTCCAGTCCCACAGAGCTCCCGCGCTTCTTGGACGAGCTGGATTGCTTCAGTTTCACTATCAATGCTTGTCAACCCATCATCGACATAAAAGTTACGTTGAATGAACCTCACTGTTGGCTCACTGAACTTGCCTTCTTCTTTGGCTGCCAGATGTTTGAGACCGAAATTGGCGCATCCTGGCGAAGACGCAGCACCAAATAAGTGGACCTTCATACGATACACTGATGGTGGATCCTCCATCTTGTCTGTGTCCCACCAAAGGAATCGAAGGTAATCCTGGTCTTGTGGTGTGACGTGAAACTGATGAAACATACGCTCCACGTCACACATGATTGCCACCTTTCCCTTTCTAAAACGACACAAGACCCCAACAAGTGTATTTGTGAGGTCTGGTCCAGTCAGCAGATGTTCGTTGAGTGATGTACTGCAAAACTTGGCCGAACAGTCAAACACAACTCTAATCTTTTCAGGTTTTTTGGGGTGATAAACCCCATGGTGAGGAATATACCAGGACCTTTGCCTATCTATTTCTGTCTCTGGCACTCTTTCAGCGTCACCTCGTGCTATTATGTCCTTCATGAAAGTCACATAATCCTTGCAGTATTTCTCATCCCCTTTCAGACGCTTCTTTAGGCATTTTAGTCGATGTTCTGCACATGACCTGTTGTTTGGCAGATTAGGCCTCTCTTTCTTGAAGGGCAATGGCATCTCATAGTGTCCGTCTGGCTTCTGCTTGATGCCCTCCTTCAGCTTGGTGAGGAACTGAAGGTCTTCTTGTGATACTGGAACTTCTTCCTTTGTCCTTTCAGCAAAGTCTGACTCAAACACCTTAATTATGTCTGAGGGAGAGATTATCTCTTTAACTTGGGTTCTGCAGGTGAAGTGGACCTCAGACTTGAGCTCAGCATGAGGCATGATAGTTGGTCTGACTTCCCTTGTGATTACACGGTGGCTCACACCTATTTCATCTTCATAGTCAGTGGCAACACTGCTGTAGCCAATGATGCTCCAACCCAGCGCAGACTTGAGCGCGAAAGGCTGCTCTTCGCCACCATGGATGACATCTCTGGGAGCCAGAGCTTGAGAACAGTTATAGCCGATTAGCAACCCTACTTCGCAGTCAAGTTCTTGGGGCATCTCATCTGCCAGGTGTTCTAAGTGAGGCCAGGACCTTGCCGTTTCACTTGTGGGTATATGGGCTCTGTTTGCTGGTATGTACTCCCTGGTGTAGCTTACTGGAAGCTTGATCTTGGTCTCAGACTTCATACCTCTCACTTGAAGACCTGTCACCCTTTCGCTGGACACGACCTTCGTTCTTGAAGTTATTGTAGATACCTTGAGCTTTACTGGATCTCTCTTAGCATTCAGTGTGTCAGCTATATCCTTTAAGATGAAGGTGGTGTCACTCTGAGTGTCAAGCAAGGCATACACCAACACTTCCTTGTCTGGCTCGTTTGGTGTGGACACATAGACTGGAACAATTGATGAGGTATGAGTGCCACTTTTTTCTCTGACTATTCTGAGAGAGGTAGCCCCATCTGGCTCTTGTGTCCTTTTTGGCTTGAACCCTTTTCCTTTGTCACTATTACCTTCCCTAGGCTGGTTTTGTTTCAATTCATCTTTGTCATTATTTTCATTTGACTGATTTTCCTTAGGTTTCTTTCCTTGGTTTTGTTCCTTTGTCTCACGGTTTTGATGTAAGCATGTTGGATGATGTTTTTCACATGCATCACATTTGCTTCTTGTTTTGCAGGTCTTAGATTGATGGCCAGTTTCGAGGCAGCCAAAACAAAGTTTCTCTCGCTGCACAAACCTCACTCTCTCTTCAATCGGCTTTTCAATGAACTTGCGACACTTGTGAAGAGTGTGGTTTGGCTTTTGGCAGAACAGGCACTTGCTGTCTGTCCTTTCACTCGAGCTTGTAGTGAATGTGTTGGCACCAACGTTACGTCTTTGATGCCCCTTAGAGTTGTCTCGTTCGCTTGACTTTGATATCTCTTCCTTTGGATTCATAGCTTGCCAGGATGTGATGGGGTGGCAGGCAATACGAGCCTCCTTATTGAGGAATGATACAAAATCCTTGAAATTGGGGAATGCATTGGTTTCATCCTGAATTGCTACCACTGTTCTATTCCACCGTGAACTGAGCCAGTCTGGTAGTTTTTGCACTATCCTTTGATTTTCCACACAATCATTGAGAACTTGTAGACCTGGTACATAGGACATAGCTGATTCGACACTGCTCAGAAGATCGACAAACTCGCGAAGATTTTGAGTATCCTTTGGGCTGATTTTGCGCCATGAGTGTATCTGGTCACGGTATGATTTAGCAATCAGGAAGGGGTTGCCAAATCTGTCTTCAAGGACGTTCCAGGCAGCACTATATGCCGTTTCTGTTCCTGACAGAAAATGCCCTTCTATAGCTTTCTTGGCAGCACCACTGACATATTTGCGTAGGAAGAACAGTTTTTCTTGGACTGGGAGGTTCTTCCGCTCAATTAGAGCGTAAAAGGAAAGCCTCCAATCATTGTACTTGAGGGGATCTCCTGTGAAAACTGCAGGCTCTGGAATTGGAATGCGATTTGCAGTAATAGCTTCGGCTAATGTTCTCACCAGCTCATTAGACATATTGTGAGAGGCGTCTGATGTTGCTATTTGAGTGGGAGGGGCTTGAGTGAAGTTAGTTTGCTGCATGTAAAGAGGCTGAGTGGGTATGTGCTGATAACCCATGGTTGCCTTGGTAAATGTGACTGATTGTGGCATAGATACTGAGGTGTAGATAGGAGGATGTAAGGTTGGGTCTTTATTGACTGTAGCTTGGTATGGCTGTGGAACTTTAGCTTGTCGGGTTGAGGTGGGCTTGGCTTGATGTGCTTGAGGCACTTGAAGTGGCTGTTCTTGTGAGGGGAGAGCTTGTGAAAGTGCTGAATGTTGTGGAACAGGAAATGAGAGATGATCCTCTTCATCGTCACTAAGAACACCTTCAGAGTACACCTTTAGCCTTGCCTTGGCTGCATTGAGCCTTTTGAGTTCTTCTAACCGACCAATTTCGTTCCTTATCTCCTCCAGTTTCATTTTTCTAGTAGCACTTTCTGCTATAAACTGGGCTCTGTTCCTTGCATTTTCTGCTTCATTTTCAGCTGCTAGAATTTGATCTTCCTGCTCAAGTCTTCGGATTTCTTCTTCTTGCTCATTCTGTGTTTTCATTATTTTTAGTACCTCTTTGGTGGCAGCTGCTTCCGCTGCTGCTTGTTTAGCACTTAATGAAATGTATGAAGACTGTCCAGACTGTCTGGTCTTTATAGATAAAGAGACATTGGAGGTTGTAGTTTCAAACACAGATTCAGCATCAGGCCAAGCTGAAAGTTCTGAACCACCATCACTGAGGAACTGCTTAGCCTTTTTGTTCGCAACTATGGTTAGTGCTTGGCATCTGTCGTTGATTCTGCGGACTTCTGAGTCGGGATGATCTGAGTGTAAAATGTCTCTTATTTTGACATAAATGGCATCGATCTCAACTTGGTTTGTATTTATTTTACTCATGATGTCCATTAGCTCAGAATCATCATCATACTTCATGGCTTTTCTCAGTCCATTTATGTTGTGCTTCCACCTCTCATATGCCCTTTTGAAGTTTACCTTTAGATCCTTCAATTTATCGTCTACTAGAGCTTGTCCCCTTTCAGTGAGCTTTCGCGTGCGTTCACTCTTTCTAGTGGCCGCAGGCTGGGAATCTACTTTAGCGTGACGCAGTGATTCTACAGTCACTGATACATCTGTTTCCTTAATATCGGCCAGTGTGTGTGTCTCATGTTGATCTTGCGATTCCTTTGTGGTTGCTTCCACTTGTTCGTTAATATCAGCTGTCTCTGCTGATGAACGTGTAAGCTCCATAACACCCTTTTGCGACATGTTCTGTGCGATATCAGACCATTCAAAGTCATAAAAATGTACAGTAAATCAATATATTTTGCTTTCAATATGGTTGTGAAAATGGGATGTTTGTCACTAAATTGTGTTATGGAATGGATGTATGAAACATATTTCTGAAATGTAAATAGAGGGGTAGAATGGTATGAATTCTGTATATGACTTAATCTTAATGATGAAATATCAACATGACTCTCTTGAGTAGGTTACTTGTAAAATAAATTGCATATACATTCAGTTGCACCGTATATTACTCAATGCAACCTGCACGCAATCAAAGTCCAGTGCGCACACTTTCAATACAGAAATATGAGAACTGAATACCTTATACAACGTGATGACTGGCGTTTACTTCTGCAGTCTCTCGGCTCCTGTTATGCAGACAGGTGTATGTAGTATAGGGAAAAGTTCGCTGTTCCTTTAAGATGAATGAAGTGAAATCCAAGTGCGCTGGAAAGTTCAGTGGCAGTTCTGTACTCGTGCTTCTTCCGAGCCGTTTTCTTCACCGTACTCTTGTTCAACCTTGTTTACGCTGTTCTTTAACCGTTCCCGCGCAGAGTTTCACCACACGAAGAGACGAAACATCTTCAACTGCAGACTTTCCTCTACCCGACGTCTTCAAACGGCCACCGCGATTCCGTCTTAAGTTGGAGTCTTCACCCTTGGCACGGTGAAGTGTTCTACTATGCCGCCCATTCAAGCATGCGAGGACTCCGGTTCTTTGACTACAGATGGGTTTCTTTATTGATGCACTTAAAACTAGCACAGCTAGCACCACGTTGCATCATAGACCACCGTAGAACTACAAAACAGGCACAAAATAAAACAATGAATTTATGCAGTTCATAAAAATAAAGGAAATAAAGGTTCACATTCATTTCTACTGACCACTTTGCCCGCTTGCAGCTCCGAATGGGAGGGGGTTGGCTTTATAAAACAAAAAAACATTTTCTTGCTGATCAAAACATAACAACAATGTCCGCTATCTAATATCCTCTCGACTGCCGAAAAATGTCGCGTGTAACACGTGAAGAGGGTAAAACAGGAAGTAACAACGATCTACTGGAATGCACTATCAAAATAAAAGTGCGCCCTCTGCTGGACAAATCATGAACAGTAATGCCTCGCTTAGCTGTATTCACAGCACTTACACTACCTGTTTGTCCAGTTCTACAATATTGCTGTCTGTCCTGCTGATGAGGATTTGAATCCTTGTGGAGGATGGGGGTGCTTTCACTTGCAATCATGGATTGAGGCCGAATGCTGGATGTCCCCTCAGGGAGTCTGTAGGGTGGGAGGAGGGGATGAAGAGTGAAGGAATGGTTGGGGAAGGTGAAGGACGATATTTTTTTTTTTTTTTTTTTTTTTTGTATCTGTGTATTTAAAGGACAATTAACATTGTAATACTGTCGGAAATTTAACAAAACTGAAGGGTGCAATGTGAAATCGTCCCGTACTTGATCCTTTCATGAAGATCCAGTTTAAAATGGGGTTTGTTTATTTGAATTAGGGTTTTTTTTAAGCAAATAAACACAATCTAAATCTAAACGAAGTCACATCTTGCCGTACCAGGCTTATAGCTCAAGTCATGTTAATGCTACTGTTTGAATCCCATCACACAAACTAGTCAGCCAATAGTTTGCCCTCCTCTGCAGCCTCCCTCATGCCCTCTTTCTGACTCTTTTCTCTTTCTATCTCTTTTCTTGGATTCTTCTCAGTAATCACAACAAGCAGCTGTATCTTCAGAGAAATCGTGCCTTAAAATTGAGAGTTGTCCCCTCTCTCTCTCTCTCTCTCTCTCTCTGTATGTTTCTCTTTTGCACACTCTTTCTCCTCTTTTTCTTTCACACACTCTCCCCCTCTCATCTCCTTTAGAGAGCTTTTGGACAATGATATCGCTGGAAACAGGCAGAGTCTGACAGAGTTGGTAATAATGAATTAAGTCTGTAGCCTGGCCCTGACTCTGAAATTTAAATTATAATTACTCCTGTGGGGATGGAAGGGGTTATTGCCAGAGAGAGAGAGAAATAAATTGAAGTGAAGTGCATTTCCACTCTTGCTTTTAAGACACGCCGACATGCTACTCAATTTGGCCTCGACATAAGTTTTTTTTTTTTTTTTTTTACGAATGTGTTTATACCTGAGTGTTTGGGTGTGAACAAAAGCAGAAGTTCATGATTGTTTGTGCATCTGTCAGAGTACGCCCATGCCTCATGGCCAGGCCATTGATCTCCACGGGTTTGCCTTTATTCACCTGCTTTACAGACCACTTTTAATACAATCACCCCTCCTTTTCCTAAGTTATTAAAACCTTGTGCATACAGCATGCCTACTCTTAGTTTAGAAAGTCACAGAGGCTTCATTGCATCTCTGGTGGTCAGTGTGTGTGTGTGTGTGTGTGTGTGTGTGTGTGTGTGTGTGTGTGTGTGTGTTTTCCATATACGTATGATATCACTGCCAATCATGTTTCAACAGTTTAATCTCCTAATGATAAAATTTCTATGATCATATCAGCTTAATTTTCTCAGTCTCTCCCTATGAGGCTAACACACAAAGACACATTAATATCTCTGAGATCACGTCATGTGCAAATTATCCCTGCTAGCTGTGATTCTTGTGCCTAAAACACCAGTTTTCACTAATGCACAGAAAATCCTTTATATTTGCCATTTTGATTTAAAGTAATATGAACTTTTTTCCCCAGACATTTTTGATGGATCCTTCTGACATGCCGTTAATCCAAACACCAGTTTTCACTAATGCACAGAAAATCCTTTATATTTGCCATTTTGATTTAAAGTAATATGAACTTTTTCCCCCAGACATTTTTGATGGATCCTTCTGACATGCCGTTAATCCAAACTGTTTTAAAGCTTTGTGATGTTGCTTTCTTAAATGTGTTTAATTAATCAACATGTCTGTTGTTCTCCTGAAGTTATCTTTTTGTGCTATTTTGGAAGCATTTGCATCGTTCACGTTCCTTATCACAGTCAGATATTTCTTTTAAAAAGGGCAAAGTTAAGAAGATTTCAAACTGACAATCACAGCTGTGTTGTTGAATTAAATTCAGCCATTTGTCCTTTGTCAGATTCAACTATAAATGCCAGCTCTACGTTCTCAAATGAAGACCAGTAAAGGACATATTTTACCCTTTCCTCTCTTAATGAAATGTCAGGCTATTGACCTGCCTTTCACTTAAATGCTAATTTGCCATCCTCTTTGACTTTTCACCTCTGTCCCCATGATGTTGCAGAGCCTCTGGAGGTCATTCAACAACTTGAAAGATGTTGGCGTGGTGCAGGTTAAGGTCATTAGGGCTGAGGGACTCATGGCAGCAGATGTTACAGGTAAGACAATAAGCTTCAGTCTAAACGACACAATTTAAAATGTATTCATTGTCTACGTTCACAAAAGTTAGTTTAGTGTTCTTGACATGAAATATTTTCCTGTCTGTATTTCTACTATCAAAGTAAAAACTACTTTGACATCTGATAAGCATTACTCTAAATAACTTATGCTTAATATCTGGAACAAATTATTAAATAATTGTAGGAGCTCTTGCACATTGTCCGCCATCGGCAATCTGCCATAATTCTAACAAAGATAAAGCCGGGGTCTAATTACAGAGTAGGAGATGATCCTTTATGAAAATCCTCACACAGTCTGCTTTTACTTTTTGCTGGACGTTAAATTGGTCTCCACATTTTAATTTTTTTTTTTTTTTTTTTTTTTTTGGAAAGATGCAGACTGTTCATTTGAATAATAGAGAAAAAACACACATTTGAACCAACAAATCTCTCTCCTCCCTCCTCCTGTGCTCTCTCTGCTTGCTCTCTCTGAATCCTCCATCCTCCATTAATTTTACTTTTAATTAGGTCTACAGTGGACAGGCCTAGTTTTTCAGTCTGTATTATCTAGTAACAAGAGAAAGAATTGTGTGTGTGTATGTATGTGTGTGCGTGTTCATGCATGTGTGAGGAAGACAGAGTCTCCAGTTTTTCTCCATTTGAAACATTCACAGTCCCATTAGCAAATACAGAGTGAAGCTGGTTGATCTGGGTTATTGCGGGGAGTGACAGGAGCAGTGAGAGTGCAAGGCTAATGGCTCTTTGGTTCATGTACCCCATTCGGAGCAGAAAAGTGTTGCGTGACTTTGGTTTCGAGCTCATCATTCACTCTAAGCTTTGTGGATTCTTCTGAAGTAAAAAATAAAACCCATAAACATGACAAAAGTGTGGAAATATCTGTTAGCTGTTTGTCTTCCAATCGTTCCTGCCTGTTTTAAATGACCATTGACAAAGCGTTACGTTTCAGATTAGTTCATTTTTCTGACTTGGTTTCTATTAAGACTGACACTTTTAACTTAAGCTTACATGTTTGACATTTTCATTAGATCTGACATCATGACAGATCATTGAGGCAGACTGATAGTAATATTTGGATAAATCAGAAATGTATTTCAGGCAGCACCAGTCAAAAGTTTGGACACATATTTCCATCAAACCTGTTGGGAGCATGTGTCCAAACTTTAATTTGTAGTTTAGATTTAGAAAGTAACATCTTGATCAGTTTATGGATTTAGTGTTATAACTCTATTCTTGGAGCCTGATAATTAGAATCACAGTTCCATTTGAAGCTTTAATTGAACATATATGCACTTGAAAATGACAAAAAATAAAAAAAAATATATGCATATATATGTGTATGTGTACATATATATATATATATATATATATATATATATATATATATATATATATATATATATATATATATATATATATATATATATATATATATATATATATATATATATATGTGTGTAAATAATTTTACTCCTTAGATGATATTCTCTTTCAGCCAGTTGACACTTAAGCAAGTGAAGAGTAAGTGAACTCATCGCCAAAGAAGTGGTTTCTGGATGGCTTATTTCAGTTTTGGGTCTGATGCTGTGTGTGTGTGTGTGTGTGTTTGTGTGTGTTTGTGTGTCTTTGTGCGTGTCACTGGCAGAAACAATCTCTCTGTAAGAGCCCCATAAGAGCCCTCACCACATGAACGCCCTATTTTAACAACCTAGACCAAGAGAGGGTCAGGAGCAAGGTGAGAGGGAAACAGAAGGACATACAAACAGACAGACAGACAGGGGGAGACGGAGAGAGGAGGTCAGTGAGAAAGAGAGAGTTCACCATCTCTTGCCCATTCAAGCTGCCTGTCTTCGCTCCCATCTTTTTTTTTCTCCTCCTCCTCCTCTCTCCCACTCCTCTGGCCATCTCTCTCTCTAATTGGAGTGTTTTTGTGGAGTAGCTCCACTCCAGTGCAAGTAGGATAACTGAAAATAGTCTCTAAAACCAACAATCCCTTTTGTGTGCCAGCTCTTGTCCCTCTGAGTGGATGCTAAACAGTTAGAACATTTCATTCGTGACGCACACACACGAACACACAAGCACATGCAGCAGCAGACTCATCAGAACCACAGCGTGTTTCCTTTTTTTTTTTTTTTAATTATTTCTGCAAAGTTTAGATTTATATAGATTTTATTCTGCAACATATTTAACAACACAAAAGGTTAAAAGCAGAAGAAATACACCTGTTCCAGTTATCAAACTGGATAATACTGTAATTAATTGTGATAATAAGGAACATAAGCGTGCATTCACCCAACAACCTCAAACTCCTTGCGAACTGTAGGCTTTTGAGGCAATTACAGTACGCTTCTTCGTCTATACTGCATTCATCCTCCACACTTATCTCAGAGCACTCTGAAATTAATTTGAGCCCACTCCTTTGCCTGCTAGTGCCACAGAGATGGGACCCAGAGGGGGGAGGAGCTTTACTTGGACATTACCTGGATGATCGCTGAGTGGCGCTCAAACCCGAGCGTGTAATCGGTTAAGACAGCCGCCTCTGGTGCTAGCGGCCAATAAGGTGAAAGTTCATCACCACTAACAACTGGCTCACTGCAGCAACACATCTATCCGTGTCATTAAAAACAGAATATTAGAGGAAAAAATGGGAGTGCATGAGGGAGGGTTACAAGTCGCTGCAGAAATAATTTCCATCGCATAATTTGGGTGATTGCATTTAAATGAAATTAGATTTGATTTGTAGGTGCATATAATACTCAAGTATGATACGGACACTTCCTGGAGATTAAGGAAGGTTTGAAATTTTTATATAAGATTTTTCTGCAAAAACGATAAATGAAAACTCCTAAAAATGTTATTTGTAATTGCATAATTTCAATCCCAATCATTGTTTTTGCATTCAGACTATTAGGGAAAAATGATAACATTTAAACTCAAAACATTGTCTGCAGGCAGTTTATATGTCGTAAGCAAAAAGTTCTCCAGTCTGCTGCCTTTTGTCTATTTTAATGTGTCTTGTTTTCAGTCGTAGAAGTCATTGCTGTCAATATCCACTTGAAACACTCTACATCAATAGATCGCCATAAAGAGATATGAAAGGCAACACCTACGCTTCAGCATTGATCAGTGACATTTACTTTGCACACCCACTAAATGTCCTGCCCTTGTCACAACATTTGAAGAAAATCACACCAATCAATGACACTCACACACCTCCAGTGACTCACACACACAGATGGACACAAGCGTCTGGGGCCTTTGAATTAAATCCGAAAGCTATTGAATTTTATAGTTATTGTGTAACAATGCTATTTTGGTATTGTTAGTATTTTTGCTGTGAATATTTGGGACATATATTTTTTTAAACTTCATGACCCATCCTTTTTTTCCAGTTGATAAGCTTGAACAAACAGTGCAGTGGCTCCCGACAGTGTTTAATAAAATGTAATGATCAAAGCCAAATTAAGAGTTTTGTTGTTTTCAATTCATCTTAAGGCGATCGATGGGAGGTGGGCTGGCAGACGCCGGGAGCTGGGCTCATTCCTCCTTTGTTTACAAAGAATTTGAAACACAAGATCTTGGTAAACAAATTGAGGAAATATAGGACAGAACTGGGTTTATTATTAAAGTGCACTGCGCTATTCCAGGAGGAGAGTATTTTCCTCATTGTGGACTTTCTCACCATTTCCCTACCCGATTACATAATTGCAGTAAAATTCTGAACTAAAAGTTTTGTTGAAACTAATTAGTGATATATGAATCACAGTGCACTGGATATCAAACTATTTAGGACTCTTAGAGTATGACAAAGATCCCACATTTGTGATTCATGAGTCTAAAACAAGTTTTGGTTTTTTTTGTCTTCTTTTTTTTCCCAATAAAATTGTAACAAAAAATTTGACTTTTACTGCTGCTTCTAAAAACACACACATATACACACAAACACACAAACATTAACTAAAATGAATAAATGTAATTTTAAATGTTTTCATTTTCATATGAAACTTAAATAAGCTGGAGTGGTGGTGATGATTTTGTTTTTACCCTGAAATTCTCTTTTTTTTAAATTTATTTTTCATGTTGTGTTCATCATCTGTTAAGTTTTTTTTTTTTTTTTTTTTTTTCATCATTCCCATTAACATCCTACTCGCTCCCTCTGGAGTCACTGATCATGGACCGGCTACGTTTCTCACACCCGACATGCTGTTGTCTTTATCTTCCACACAGAAGTTCTCTGGTCTTCGGAGCCCCATCGAATTTAGTCCTGTTTACTTTCAAGGTCCTCTTCCTCCTCTCTTTCCCCCACCCCCTACTTGTGACTGCCCAGGGCGCAGTTGTCCTGAAGCTTATCTTCTACTTGTCCATGTTCCCAGGGTTCTGATAGAAATGGCTTGCAGCAGTTACTCTGATATACTGTTGTCTAATATGCACAGCAGTGGGGCTAAAGGAAAAGAATCATATTGTTACAGTCTTGATAAGTACATAATTTTTAAGGTTGTCACATGGAATTGGGGGGTGGGGGTTGCTATGCTCTATATGTCTCAATAATGTGAGAGTTTCGATCAAATAAACCTGGTGGTGAGTTAAAATTAAAAACAAGAAAAAGAAGAAAAAAATCCCACTTTTTTTCCTGATTGGCAGGTAAGAGTGACCCATTTTGTGTGGTGGAACTGAGCAATGATCGGCTTCAGACACACACTGTCTACAAAAACCTCAACCCAGAGTGGAACAAGGTCTTCACTTTGTGAGTGTTCTTTCATTCATCACTTAAGAGTTTAATTACAACAAATATTAGAAATATGACAGATAAATTTTAATGAAGCTCTGAAGTGTATGTCTTTGATGGCCTTCAAAGGTTCTATTGTGCTTTTTAAAATGTAATTCTAGGCTATAGATTAAAAGCTTAAACATTATTATAAGGTGTGTGTGTGTGTGTGTGTATGTATGTATTTGTGTGTAAATATAAATAGCCATAAACATCTGACCTTAATTCCGTTCATAAAATCTTTTTTTTCATTTCCAATATAGTTATTTTTTTAATTGACTTTCATACAAATCTTGACCTATTCCTACATTACTTTCTTTTTTAAAGCAGATGCTTTTATTATTATTTTTTAATTATTATCAGTGATGAAATGAGCTGATTTCTTTTTTTGACTCCATATTAATTCCACACATCACTGCTGTACTTTACGTCAACATTTTTCACACAATTTTTTTTTTTTTGTTGTTTCCTTTTTATTAAAGTTTTTTAACAATACAAGACATTTGCCATTTAAACACTTTTTCACAAGGTGCTGCATATCTTTGATGATTTTTCTACATATTTTCTGGATTTAAAAGCCTCCAAGATTGCCAGTTTGCCACTGTTTCAGTTGTATCATATTTTCTCTTGCGGTCTTTGTGTGTGGTCCAGCAACGTGAAAGACATCCACTCCGTACTGACGGTGACTGTTTATGACGAGGACCGAGACAGAAGTGCAGACTTCCTGGGAAAGGTGGCCATCCCTTTACTAAATGTGAGTCAAAAGCAGATTTTTGTTTCTTGTTCCTCTCCCTCAGGAGTCACGGAAAGAACATGCAGCAGACGAACACAAAGATCGGAAATGGAGAAAGATATAAAAAACAGAGGTTATTTTTGCAACTTCACAGATGACGCCGGTATTTTTCTCAAAGAGAAAGAGTTGACAGGAAGGTGAAAGAATTGAGGAAACACAGAGAGGGAAAAAAAAGGCAGATTGATAGTTTAGAGGATGGAAACTAAGTGGATGAGAGATGAGATGAACATGATGTTGATAGAGAGGCAGAATGATGTGATTTGGAGAAAAAAAAGACAAAAGAACTGCGACTTTTATATTTGGTAAAAAATATAGAAAGCCTGTTAAAGAACTGTGTCTCATATATCTGCGCTCTGCTACAGTATGATTCCCCAGGATAGTTAATTTCTGTTTGACAGAGCCGAGCTGCAGTGGGTAATGAACAGGTACTTGTCAGAGTTGCCACAGTTGTTTTGGGTTCCCTGTCAGCGCCAGCAGCTGGGGTTCAAAGGTGGCCCGGGGAGCCGATTCAGCCGGGTATTGCCAGACAGACGCCTGTCATGTCCCTCTCCCACAGATCCAAAATGGAGAACGCAAAGCCTACGCCTTGAAAAGCAAGGAGCTGACAGGGCCAACAAAAGGGGTCATCTTCCTCGAAATAGACGTGATTTTTAATGCTGTAAGTCTTTCTTTTGCTTTTTTGAGTCTCTTCCCCCCTTTTTTTTTCATATTGCCCCCCCTCCCCCCTCCCCACCCTTCTCACTCTCATCCCTCTCTTGTTCTCACCAGCATTCACCCCTTCTACGCTGCTGTTGTCTTTATTCTGTTTGTCTCCCCCCCTCCCTTCCTTCCATCTCATCCCTTGTCCCTCGTCCCTCGTCCTCGTTTTGGCTTTAATTATCGAAGACTCCCTCTCAGCAGCCTTTGTTCACCCATCCACCATCGCTGTGTGTGTCCTAAAGCGGCCATTTTATAGCTCTGTCTCCTGCTCTCTCTCTCGCCTCTGACATGGGGCACGCTTTATGCATGTGCTCCCATGTGATGTCAGCATAAAATCCTTTAAATATATTTAGGACAATCACTCCATTACCACCAACATCTTTCTCATCTACTTTCTAACAGTTGCTGTTTGACATTGTGTGTATGTGTGTGTGTGTGTGTGTGTGTGTGTGTGTGTGTGTGTGTGTGTGTGTGTGTGTGTGTGTGTGTGTGTGTGTTTACTTCATTATCCAGGTGAAAGCTGGTCTCAGGACGTTGACTCCCACTGAACAAAAATATATTGAAGAGGAGCCCAAAGTGTCCAAACAGGTACATCAGCAGCCAACTTGTCCGCCTGTTTTTATCTGTCTTCCCCAGCGCACCACCCTATTCTGCTGAACTGCCTGAAGTAAAAACCAACAAACACTCGTGAGTGGCATCTTGTAAAGCACAACTGTGTAGGCAAGATTCAACAGGATGATTGAAAGAAAAACAGCATTTTGTCCCCTTTTTTTCGTCCCTCCTCTCCCCCTTCTCTCATCTCTTCCCCCTTGCATCCACTCTTGAGTGGTGAATAGAAATGTCAAGCTGTCAGCTCTGGGGTGCATAAGTAGATTGGCCATCCTTATAGTTGGCCCTCTTTGCCACTGCTGCTTTGCACTTCATTGTCACGCTGCTCAGTGTGGCGGCACCACAAAGGGATGAATAGTAGGGGCTGGCCCACATCAGACGTGTCATATAAGTGACTGTTCGGGCTCAGCAGTCAATGTTACGCCGTGCACAGTTGAGCACAGTCCTGCCCAACATGGCACAACACACACAGCAGCTTCCATACTACCCTTTTGTCAGCCTTCAATCTATTCCCTTCTGTCCTGTTTCTGCCTTCTCTGCTGCTCTCTATCTTGGCCCACTCTGTGCTTTTCTCCCCAGTGCAATCATTTTTTTCATCTCTGTTCCACCCCTGACTCATAGAAATGACCCATGTCAGCGTCTCGCAATGATGATGTCACTGGTTGCTTTGGAGGGATTGCCCCATGAGGGGTCTTTTGTGCGGTAGCAGGTCCCCCGCTGTTGCTTGCTGTTTAGTGTGCAGTCACACACTGAAAAGGAAAGAAAAAAAAGCCGCGTGTGCTGCCTGCTAAACTCATGCATTTAATTGTAATTATGACATTTGACTTAATAAATTACTTTTCCATCTCTCTAAGTGTTTTCAAACTTTACCTAACTGCTTTGTTTGACATGATTCAAGAAAGAAATGAGATGCTCTTATCAAGGAAATAATGACAATAATGAGCCAAGCAAAGTGGAGCATGTGAAAAGTGCATGTGCTGAAGAATGTGTGCAAATAGATGATTTGCAGTCTTACTGTCCTCAGGGTCTGTGTGTCCCCAGCAAGACACTATACTGAGTCCCAGTTTGGCAACAGAAATCATCACATAATTATACATAGGGATGGAGAAATTTTCCTCATCTAGCATCAAAGCTGCCAAGCCACCAATAAATGGATGCAAATCCACATGCACACACACAGATACATATAACAGGCTCAATTGTGGTACTGTTAACTCATATTGTACATCCGTATCATACACACATTTAAAAACAAATGCAATTTTCCACAGAGTAAATGATGGCCTAGAATTTTTTTTTTCCCACCGCGATCTGGAGAGACTGTTTGTCCTTTGGGAACACTTTCTCCTGGTGGTGACCTGATTGGGTGGTTTGCGTTCTTTGCTCTTGTTATACTATTCCCTGAATGGTTGGTAACCTAAGGGGATGACAGAAGTTAGCCAGCTCTCTCTCATCCCTTTGGCCAAATGCCTGGAGAATGCTCAAGCAGCAGAATGCAGGAGTTGCGTAGGAAATTATTATTATATTAAACTTTATTAAGGGGGAAAGGTGACTGAAAGAAAAAACTGAGTTAGTTTAAAGTGGTGACTGTTGTCTTATTCTGATCCACATCCTCATAGAACTGTTTTAAAAAAAAGAGACACACTGACATTGTCATTGGGCATGCTGTAACTGTGTAAAGTTAAATTCATATTGAGGTCAAAGCTTCAAATCCTGAGCTGTAACTTAATGGTTACATTTATTTTACAAAGAGTAGGATGAGTCAGTGCATGGATTACCCTACAAGGGCTATTTGTAAAAGCCTCTGTATGACCGAGCACGGAAAGCAGATCTTTTTTTTTTAGCTTAAGTTTTAGTCATTTGTCGAAGCTTTGCAGCAGAAGTTATTGTCAGGGCTAGACCTATCATCTGTCTGCACGTTAGTGTTGTAAATAGTTTTCACAGTGGAATAATAATTGTTTTCATTTATTCACTTGCTTGACTAAAGTAATTTTAAAAAATCCATTATTATCCATTTATGTACCCATTTATGGCTGTTTCACATTTTTTATCTTTCATTTCTATAACTTCTTTCCCTCTTTTTTTTTTTTTCTAGTTGCTTTTGCGCAACTTCAACCGAGTTCGGCGCTGTATCATGTTCCTGATCAACACGGGATGCTACATCAACAGCTGCTTCGAATGGGATTCTCCGCAGAGGAGCATCTGTGCTTTTGTGGTATGTGGAGGCGCACGTAGGGTTACTCTGTTCATGTTGAACACAACCAGTAGAGTCAGACATTTCTGCTAACAAAGTAAAGATCCTTCACTGCTAATTTCACACTTGTAACATAAGAGACTATTGATATCTCAAGCACATTTAAGTAATCAAACGCATTCATATGGTGGACTTTTTTTCCCTGTACTTGCATTTGCACAAATGGAGAATACTTTTTATGGTGCTGCTGATAAGAGTACTGATTTTACAGATGAAAGCACTACTTTATAAGATGCTAGACACTCGGCTAGCAAGAAGATGCAACCACTATCTGTTAACATTTTGGAAGAAATTCCTACAAACGGTAGAAGTGACAGTCACTCTCTCTCCCCCTACCTATTGGCCTCTTCTTCAGCCTTTTGCTCCCCCCTGTCATCTGTGTCTGGTATTAAAAGGTGAAGTGTAATTGGACGACAAAGCTATCAGTAAAAGACATCCTCCTGCAGCTCAGTGAGTGGCTGCTTCGAGGTTCCAGCCTTAAAGATGACAGAGCAGGCATTTAATCCTGTCTGCTATAGTGTCCCTGACTTAACTAGCTACAGGACAGGTAGACCCACCCTGCCCCGGCCCTTTACCATGGGAGCACTTAAATGTCTCCACAGCAGACATTAGCAGCATTTGGCTGTCTGACACCAGTTTAATCTCTGCAGAGTCTCCATGTGTGTGTTTGTACAGCGGGTCACAGTGTCATCACAAGACATGGGTCAGAAGAGACATAGTATTGATCAGTTAACATTTTCTCTTTCACAAGTGTGCAAGCTTGCTTGTGTGCGAGCCAGGAATGCGTATATTTGCATTTACTCATGATCTTGGCACAAGTCCTTGTGACTTGTCTTTCAGAGGGGGAAAAAAAAAAGCATGAAGAAATTCACAGAAATCAAGGTCACTTCAGAAATGTCGGTCTAAATTGTGGCAGAAGATGCAACCTTGGATATTCTAGGTTTTGTATAAGCACCAACACACGTGGTTTCCCTGCAAAAGCCCCTCACCCTTTTTCAAATGCACGACATATTTCTGATTAACAGCTCCGTCTATTCATATTCTTATTGTGCTCACTTATATTCAAAGAATTAAGATGATGACAAAGGATGTATCTAGGCCAAGGACAAAGTGTTTTATGGTTTTATAGAAATTCTGAAATTTAGGTGTCATGCTGCCCCCCCTCCCTTTCCTCCCTTCCTCCACCTCCCACTCTTTTGGGAGTCAGCTAACGTAGGAGTATGCACTTAGCTAAAAGCATCAGAGTATTTAGGGCCTCTCCTCCACGTAGGTATTCCCTCCCTCCTTTTCCATTTCTTCATCTCATTTCTCCCTTACTTTGAGAGGCCTCTTAATCACTTCACTCATCTCTTTAAGTGGGTTTTTATGGGGGGCCATCTGGCCAAGGTGGTGCATTCATGAAGGTGTACTGCTGTGTGTGATTATAGGCATGTGTGTCTGTACACATGTGCATTTCTGTCTGGCTGTCTTTCTAGACAGATGTTACACTTAACTTTCCAACATGGCTGCAGCTACAGAGGTGGAACTGTCGGCAATTTAACCTCTAAACTTACAAATGCATGCACTTCATAAGAGTTAAGCGAGCCCAAGGGGGGCAAATTTAAATGTTTTTGTACATTTGAGGGGATTTTGTGTGTGTGTGTGTGTGTGTGTGTGTGTGTGTGTGTGTGTGTGTGTGTGTGTGTGTGCGCGCGCGCGCTAGTGCATCAAAACACAGTTGTCATAATGTGTCATAACACCACATTCCCTTCACAAAAAATGCTCAATTTCTCTTCATGGTCTTTTACTCTCCTTCTGCCCAGTCCTAAAATGCCAGCCACATGTACACATCGCCCATTAGTGCCAGCTGTGATTGGTGTGTATGTCGACGTGTGTTTTGTGTGTATGTGCAAGAAAGACAGAGATTGCATCGTCTCATATGCAGCTTTTCTCTCTCTCTCTCTCTCTCTCTCTCGCTCTCTCTCTCACACCCACACTGCTGTCACCCACCCATCCCAACAGTGAATCAGCCACCGTGGCAGCTTTGCCTGAGGCGTTGGCACAATGGACGAGACTGGAGTTACCTCCTGTCCTGCATGATGGGTGGTGTTTGTGAGTGTGTGTGTGTGTGTCTATGGGTAACGTTTCCATTCCCTTTTTAAGGGTTAAGCGTCTGCTTCCGTTGTCCACACCTGCAAGCTAAGTCTCTCCCTTCTATCCATCTATCCATTCCTGTTATTCTTTATCTTTCTCTTCCTTCCTTTCCCTTTGCTTTGCCCACCAGAGAGTTGAGGCCATTGTCGGGCTGAGCGGTGTTAGGTTCTGTTCTCTTGCTGCTGCCAGCGCTCCCCACGGCCCCTGCAAGACAAGGCTGTTATTGCCCCAGGGACCGCAGGCCGCAGCAGCTCTTCCTCCAAACAAATTTGCTGTAACTTTATCTGCAATTGGGCCCTGAATTGGGAGCAAATAGAGGCAGCTTTGTGGAGCTCAGGGAAGGGCGAGGGCAGTGAGCTGGGGGTTGTTGGGGAGGCAGGGGAAATGATACCGGGCTCTTTTATGTCAGGCAAAGTAGGACTCTTATCAGGAAGAGAGCCCAGACAAGGGAACTACTTCTAGAGGAAACTGGAGCACCTATCACCTGCTTTGCATTTAGATAAAAATTCACCCTGCTGAAATAAAAAAAAAAAGGGAAAAAAAAAAAAAGCAAAGACAGGTACAGAAGCAACTATTCGAGTGTGCATGTGTGTGTGTTTGCACATGTCTGCCTGATGGTTTGATGCACACACAGTCTTCCAAGACGCCATAACAGTCAGCGGTACAAACCACTCCAGGTCTCTTTAAATTGCTCCTTTGACTCCTCTTCAAACAGCCTCTCTAACTTTTTAAAGTTTTTAAGTCGGGAGTTCGTCTTTGCCCACAGCAAGGGACAGCTTTGAAAGATTTACTTTCACATTTTACTACTCACATTTTGATTTGCAAAATGAATGATAGTTGAAATAGAGTGGCATGACTAACAGAGAATACCAAGTCAGAGAATAATCAGGAAAGATAGACTGTAGAAAATTAGTCTTTTTGTCAGGATGTTACACATATAGGTCCCTCACTTCTAATAGCTGCCGGTGTGTGTGGTCGTACTGTGACCATATGCTCTATTTCATTTGACTATGTTTTAACACAATGACTGGTTTTGTCACATCAGTTTAGGTCATTTGAGCAGATCTTTCCTCTGATGAACATCAATTGAGCGATGTTCTGTAGCTGAGCAGCAGGGGGCAGTCTAGCACCACTGAATGATGAGCCGGTCTGGTCAGACACAGGACACAATCTCCCTCCCTCTTGTTCGCTCGAACTTAACAGGACTCCTAGTTGCTGTCTGGCAACACTTAGTGCCAGCATGGAAATTGATGTAAGAGAGATAAAGGGGAACTCTGAAATCCAAACTTCAGCTTCATTCCACTGAGACAGAGCAGGGGGAAAGTTAGCCCGGTGTGTGGTTAATGTAAGCCAAAGCACTGAGTATTACCCTCCCACAGTGCTGCGGCAAAAAGCTGTCAGGACGCAGGCTGTGTTTTGAAACAAATAATGCAACTTTCAAAGTATCATACTAAGTGTGTGAATAAATCATTTTGACTATTTGTATTCTTAGCATTTTTAATAAAGCTTCTAGCTGAAGATGTTCTTTTTTTTTCTTTTCTTTTTTCTTTTTTTTTTTTTAAGTTTCAGTAGCAATGAAATCTAACTACAGAGACATCAAAATGACTAAGAATACTGGCTTTGGGTACTGATATTTTATTTAAAATACAATTAACTAAGCTAATTTGTTTTTCTTTGTTCATTCAGTAATTGTCTATTTTAATCATATGAATCGGTTGAATTAGAGTTTGTGCTTAGATGTGAAATTTGTCCAAAACCAATGAGACTTCTACCATTAATAAAACTGGTGTAGCAGATTTGACAGTAGAAAACATTGGTTTCCTTTTATTTTCTGACGTGACAATTGTTTTAAAATGTCTCAGAACATTAAACATTGTTGAAGAACAAATAGCTGTGAACAAAGAGAGCCTGTTTTAATGACAAAAAAGACTTGCAGTTAAAAGATAAATCACCTTGTTAGTCCTGATTTGTTGAAATTAGTACAACCAGCTGCTAGTAACAAAATAACTAAACTTAATCTAAAAAGCTGTTACACATGTACAAATATTAATGCCAGTTATAGCAATGAAAAAGAAGCAGGGTTTTATTTTTGTTTACCACATACAAAACGGTACAGGATAATTTGCACATTTTAAAAAAAAAAATATAGAAATACATATACAAAAAGAAAATCTGAAGTTCTGGTTACTAAACGCAGAGAAAGTAAGAAACAAAAAATTTGAGTGATGCAGTGTGTGTGTTCAGATCTCCACTATGCAACATTTTTATGTATGTTTCTAACCACACAGATTCCTCTATAAATGATTCCCATAGCCTGCATCTGGCGCTTCATTTAACATCTTCCTACTCCCTTCAATCCGGTATGTTTTTTTTTTCTTTTCTTTTCTTTCCGCTGTCTTTCTCTGGTCACTGACATCCACAGCAGGCTGCTTCCCACTCCCATCTCCCCAGGCGACGAGCCTTCTATCTTCTGTAACAAGCAACAGGGGGTGGCAGCGATAGCGTAGTCCTGGTGGAAAGGTCCAGGTACTGCAGTGCTCCACTGTCCAGCCGGTGGGCACATAGACCAGGGAACGGCCACCGCTGAGCCCGGGTGTCCAGTTTCTCTAGCTGTCAGTCAAAAGTTTGCCTTCAGGTATTTTAACCAAATAAAGAAAGAGGGGAGGGGTGGTCAACCTCTGGTAAATAAGAAGAAAGATTTTTTTTTTAAAAGATAAGAATAAATGTAAATTTTGGAGTTTACAATAATCGAGACAGTGAAGAAAACTTCATTTTCCTTCTGTGTGATAAAAACACGAGCAATTAAAAAAACGGATGTTATATTTATAGAGGAATATGTGCCTACTGTAAGATATATTTATAGCAGAGTGTTTGAAAGAAGCTTATGTGTATCTGCATGAAGATATTTGCAAGTGTGCAGTTATTTATAGAGTCTACCAGAATAGGTTTAAAAGAAGTGAGCTCATTTTGTTCAACTAAAGTCAAGTTTCTGCACCTTCACTGCACATTGTTTAGTCAGAGATTATTGCAGTGTTTAGTGTGCAGCTTTGGAAGAACTACATGTTTGTAAATTAGAATAATTTGTTGACAGATGGATAATTTTAGAATTAAAGTGAAGAAGAATTGTAGTTTTGAGCTTTGTGCTTGTAAAATACATTAGTAGCGTATCAGTTTTATCCTTAAATATTCAGTATCTGTAATTTTAGTTTACATTTGAGCCAAACTTTTCTGTGAGCAAAATTGTTACAGTGACTCAGATGGAAATTTTTGTCCACAATGCATAAGTGTGTGTGTGTGTGTTCATGTATGCTGACGCTATTCGGTGTCCAACTGACTTCACTCTACGATCGGCAGACCTGCATACATTCTGTGAAGAGGCTGTTGAACCTCATATTCATATCAACCCGATACTGCGAGCACAATGAGGAGCTCGACGTTCGTCTTTGTCTGTTTCTCTTACACACACGCACACACAAACATGCACATTTAGAAATAAACAATTTGATTGTTCATTATTAAGCTTCCTCTCTTTTGTCAGTGCTGTTTGCTCAAACAGGATAGATCATAATTGGTACACAAACCAATAAATCTGTTTTATACAGTAATCGCCTCAATTTGACCACTCTTAAAAGTTTACAATCAAAACTCATTGTTAAATAGGAATGTGTTTCCAGACGGAGAGTATTTAATTACAAATCTCCCTTGCTAGTCTTTGAAATAATGGATTTCCTGTTCTTGAATTTGATAAATTTGTTTGGCTAGAGGACATTAACTATTAGACATGGTTTGCATTTTCAGCGTTTGTTATAATTGCTGCTGAGGTTTTATCAGTCATGAAAAATCTCTGAATGCTTAAATATATTATGAGAAAGGATAAATATTCTGGTTTTAGTGTTTGCCTCTGACAGATGTTACTCCCACACACAAAACCCCATCTCAAATTTTTTTACTATTGACTCAATTTTCAAAACTTACAATCGGCACGATAATGCTTGAAAATAGCAAGCCTCCATCATTAGCAAGTTTTCTTTCCCACAGATATCTTCCCACATCCACCTCAATGATCTGTTGTTGGAGGCTAAAGAGTCCTGCCAAATCTAGAATCCAGGGTTTTAGGAAAGGTTAATTTTCAGATGGTACTTTTCTTGTTTTGTAATGAGAGGGGACGTACAGAGGTTATAGTTTTGGCAGATGGGTGCAGAGGAGGTTAGAGATGGGGCATGCAAGTCTTTTGGTGTAGGAGAAGAGGGTATTGGGGTTTGGAGTGACAGGGTTAGGGACACAGGTTGTGGGGTGTGTGAGGTCATAAGCTGGAGTTTGGGCTTGAGCAGAGAAGGGTCAACTCTGAGGTGCTGTGTCTGAAATGGTACATGACCTCAGACTCTGAGATGATTGGCATGGAGGAAAGAGGCTTTGACAGCTCATACGCATCTTCCTCGCCATCTTCGTCCTCGGCTCTAGACCCATAAACCTTTTGAGGGTCAGGGTGTTGAACCTCAGCTCGCCGACATCAGTACCTTTTGTTAAATTAGTGCATTATTTCTACACTTTGCTCAAAAGAGTTTATGATACTGCATATGAATGTGTCTCCAAATGCATATGTGGTCATCTTATACTCTCCACATAAGCACAAGTAAGAGGTCCTGAATGTGTCCGCTGTTAACCCGCACTGATGTTTCCTGAATGTTTTTTTTTTTTTTTTTCCCCTATTCTCCCAACAGATTTTTATCATCGTTGTTTGGAATTTTGAACTTTATATGATTCCTCTGGCTTTGCTGCTGCCGTTGGCCTGGAACTATATTCTTATAGCGTCGGGGAAGGATACGAGACAAGATGTGGTGAGTAACCCGAGTCCTTCTTGGTGTCACTCCGCCTTTTTTTTCATCTCACTCTGCAGCCAATTTCAACACACAATGTGCAGGATTTTTAAAAAAAACTGTTTTTTTACATCAAGCCATTGCATTATGAGTTTATAATCTCCTTTCATTGTACGTTCATACATACATTTGTGGAATTTATACAAATTTACAGCATGGAAAATTTAACGAATGATAACGAATGTTGATGTACAGCTGAGTGATAAGGCAACAAACTTTTGTGAGGAAATTTTAGAAGAAGCCCTTTGATTAAACTGTTCTCGCAAAGTTAGAGCAGAATTGGAATTTAATTTTAGAAAAATCTCTTTGCCGATTTTAAAGAAAAAAAAAGAGAGAAAGAAAAAGCTCCATCTGCCACACGAGGAGCTGCACTCTCAATGCATCTCACATTTCTCACTTTGCCTTCTTTGAGGCAAAGAGAGGGGAGAAATAATAGGCTGTCACCTTGAGCTATGTTACGCCACTTACCTGGTAGTATATTTATTTAATTCATTTATTTTTATCTCTATACCAATTAAATGATGTCAAAGCAATGTCATGGAGAAACAGACATGTTTTAATCATGGCCAGGCACATTTGGAGAGTAGAGAGTGAAAACGAGTGAGAGAGCTGGACTATGGAGTGAGCGTGAACAATGAAGTGATTAATTTTAATAAGTGCCTTCTTCCAAGACTCAGTCGGAAATAACCCGTTAACAGACTTGAGATTTTCTTGCAGCCTCTCGCCTTCTATATGTATATTTATCTCTTCATAAGGATTCTTTGGGTTAGATTGGATTTGGAAGCCGTATTAAATTTTGTCATTATTCTAAACCAAATCTAATAGCTGTCGGTCATTGTAATGTTATATAGAAAAATGGAATTAGATGTGAACTGTACATGACATACAGCACAGATCTAGTAAGTCCTCAGAGTTAATCGTCTCTGTCTATAAGCCTCTCTTACCATATTTGTTCATCTAAAAAGAGGCATTAGAAGAAGAAAAATGAGAGAGATAAGAATACATAACACAGAGCTTTTTGGTTCATATAAGAATTATAAGATTTAAAATCAAGTCAAGAATTAATGGTTTCCAAGTGAGTTTACAGTTTTTTAACGCCACATACTTGAGTTGATAGGGTGCTTTTTCTTCGCCTGTAGATGGCGACATTGCTTGACGATGAGATTAAAATAATCACACCTGTCTGAAGACAAAACCCAGCACCATGGTGTTGTACCACTGCCTGCTGCTTATATTCATTTAGATCTAATCATATTCCTTTACTGTGCACTTGAAATAAGGGAAATAAGGCAACAGAGTTTAGTTGTGATGGTAATGTAGCATTTGTGTCATATTAAACGACCTTTCCCACCTACTTCATGGAGAGTGGTGTTTCTCTGTTGAAAGGAAATATATGAAGTATCTGCTCCCGGATATTACCACTGCTATTTATACTTGTTCATTTTCATTCAGTTTCTTGTGCTCTGGATTTATGTGCCCAGTTATAGTTTAAGCACTGCAGTGCTGCTTTGCCTTTGAATATTTTGACAAAATATCCATCTTCATAGTGTAGTTTGAAGTGCTTTTGGTTGAATTCAGGGGTCTTTCTGTGCCCTCATCTGACAAAAGGCTTAATAGATCATCAAGGCCATGCATGTTTTAGCTATAAGAGCACTACTGCAAATCTTCTTTCTAAGAAATGTTTCCTTTTTTCTAATTCAAATAGTCTTTTAGCATGGCTTTAAGTGAGTGTTATGTGTGCTTCTCGCAGTTTGGAAGTGCTGATATGTGTGTTGGATTGTTGGTGCCGGTGCTTCCTCAGAGGGAGGATATATGGAGAAGCTGTTTCTGATACAGTCAGAGGAAAAGCACTCAGTAAAAGATATTGGGACAACATTAAGTAATTATGTCCTATTAGTGACTGTAGAGACCTATCCATTATTAATAAATACGGACTATTGTGCAACACTCTTCAAGTTGTCTGTATCCTTGTCACAATGTCTGTATCTGAGCCTGCAATGTACAAACTGCAGAAATTCTTTGTAACATTATAGATGATAGTAAGGTTAATTGACTAATATGTACATGTTTAATACCTCTTTTCTTGCCACTGCGACCAATGTGTTTAACAGTACCGAGCAGCATGGAGCACACAAAGAAATCTTCCTGACTGTCATTGTCTCTCGTTTCTCGCCGTTGCCGTCTCGCTGCCTCAGAATTGGCGAATGTGATAACCTATATCTACTTGCTCCATTATCAATTCTCTGCCTCTTTTGATCACAATACTACTATCTAGCGTAAAATAAAACTTTTGCACGCAGTAAAAGTAAAATGTTTTGTATGCATCCATTATTTTGAAGGCTTTTGTATTTGCAGATGCTATATACGCACATACTACACTTAAACTCACATGCTCAGACAGACTATCCCTAGAGTCCTGTCCCTGTTTGTTTTCAGTTTCCCAATCTGTGCCGGTGCAGAGGGGTGGAGGACTGGGCACATTCAGAATATATAGTATCTTTAGTCTTTGCTTCCTCTCCTGGTCCTCTGGATTCCTCTGCCGAGTTGTTATCAAGCTGAAGTCATGGTCGAATCACTGTTTCCCTCTTGACTTGGCAGAGCACTGAGAAGAATAGAAAAGAAAACAGGGGGGAAAAGCTTTCTAATTACTTTAAACAACACACCAAATTAAAGCATTGTGCTGAGCTGAGCAAGGGTCAGCATCCGGAGCGCTGCGGTTTTCCAGCAGTCTAGGGTGAGGGTAATGCCAAAAGAATCTCTACTGAACTCACTCTGAAGGGTGAGAGGGAGAGGTGGGGGGGATGAGAGAAAATGAAAAAAAAAAGGAAAGCATACACTTGAGTACAGACTTCCTAATGAACTGGCCTTGATTCATCTGATGGGTTCAATGTGCAGACCCTTCTCCGGTTTTACAACGCAACCACAGTCCATGGCTCTGTCTATAGCAAGTAAACAAACACAGTGTTCTCTACACGCAGTAATTCACCACTCAGGGTCACTGACTGTTGTGTGGTTACATGCTGCTTTGCAAACATATCCTGGATCGGTGCTCCTTACCCTAGCCCCAACCTTGACCAATACCTGCTAAGCAGTCAGAGCGTCCTTAGAACAGCGATTAAAGGAGGCATTGCAGCAGCAGGGTGCCCGACCTCTTCTCTTATCATGTTGCACTCTGACCCAGGAATGCTGACTCTTTAACACCGTTAGCTGACCTGTGTCATACTGGGACATGTTCACTGAAACAAACTAGAAGACTTTTTATGCTGATTGTGTATTTAAGAAAAATCTCATCTATCCACATTTGTGTGAAATCTCTTGTTGAGTAAGTTTTATTCATTTATTTATATTTTTTTAACTTAATTTTGTTTTGTCTTATTTTATTTTACAATACAAGATCTCTTCTCTGGAATTCAGTAATAATTACATTTCAATAGATTTTATTGTAATGACCATTTCAAATCCTGTTTCAATTAGAGGTCCCTAACACCTATACAGAGATTAGCAGGTTTCTTATGGGCATTTCTTAAAATACCTCAAAGTATACAAGGAGGGGAGTGTTTAAAAAAAATTTTTTTGGAGGTCATCTAATGCAAAAGGTTAAAAAAAAAAAAAAAGTGTATCTAGTTCTTCTCTATCTTGTAGAAACAAAATGGATCTATATTTTGTAATGGGTATGTTTATAAAGCCATGACAACCTGTCATTGGTTTGTAGATGTTTGTTTTGAAGAGTTTTATGTTTTGGCTGTGGCCATACCTCTTTTGAAAATTGATGTCACAAAATAGCAGTAGATCTGTGTGAAAACTACAAACTGTGCTCACTCATATGCTACGATCATGTCAATAATTTTTAAAGCTACAAAAACTTTGTCTGTTTAAATAAAAAGTAAAATGTATAAAATTATCACTAGATTACAAAAGTGAAACTTGCAAATATGACTGTAAACTTTATATAAAATGTTTACTGAAGTAAAAATTGAGAGATATAATACTGGATTGAGGTGCATACGTTTGCTTCTGTTAAGACCTGGAGGCTGTGTCCATCTTTTATATGCAGCTTATGGATCAATCCCAGACCTCTTTCATATGAACCCGGCAGCCGGCAGAGCTATGTGAACTAGAGCACAGGCCGGTCGACTGGAGGAAGAGGAAGGCTGCAAGATGCATGCATACATGCATCTTTTCATAGCAGTGTGTTAATGAGTGTATTCAATGAGAGCTGAGATTAAAAAGCAGGGACACATCCCAACAGATATACGTTCACGCTGGTCTCTTGGCCCAGAAAAGCCCTTACCAGATGTTATAGAGGTGTTACTTCTGTGCAGGCTGTTGCACAAGGTACATATGGAACACGGTGATGTCTCTTTCTACCACAGGATGACGGGCAATTAGGCCTCGTCACACTGGAGGACCATCCTCTTTATCCCGTGCTTCAGACCATTACATTGATTCACCCAATGGATCCGCCAACCCATTACGGAAGAGAAGACCTTAATGGCCTGGAGATACTTCACACTCAGAAATGTGTCTCTAGTGACAAGAAAAAGCTGACTGCTTTCAACCCACTCTACATAATCAGTATTAGTATTTTCATAAATACAAATAGGGGTAAATCTTCCTGCTAGAGCTTAGTTGTCCATAAAAATAATAGTAATTGACTCTAATTTTCTTACAATAACAACCATTACTACGTTGGTTTAATGTGTACTGTATTGAGTATGAAGAGATCCTTCTGGATGTAATATGTTGTCTATTAGGATAAGTATAATCTTTTTTATTTCTGAGACAGTAGTTTTGTCTGATTTAATTTGACCATTTTATTTTAGAGTAAGAATTAATTGGCATTTTTATTCCTGCTATTTTCTCTCAATTTTGCATCTCTGAAACCATTCCTATATCTCTGAGCACACTGAGTGTTGACATCTGCCCTCATTAAAAGCCGTGCAAAACACAGGTAGAGAAGAGTAAATATCAGGAAAGCTGGAAGAAAAAGAAGTAACGCTGCCTATTATACCTCCTCTCCTCCAAAAAGTCACACCTCCACTTTTCCCCCTTAAGAATGCAACTCTGAAAAGACAAGGAGAATGAGGAAAAGGAGATGGAGTGGGAGCAGGAGAGACGGAAAAAGACAGAGAGGTATTCTGAGAGACTGAGCGACGGAAAGACAGAGGCAGAGGAAAGCAGCGGTGGATGGCAGGCACTCCTCAGTGCGGAGTCAGACATGGCAGTTGGTGACAGGTGACAAAATCAAAAGGTCATGTCACTTTTAACTGTGAGCGCCTGTGCCCCGCTGATTTCCCTCGTGCCGCCCCGGCATCAGCACCGCTCGTCTCTGCTCCTCTCGTTGCCTCTCCGTCTCTGCTAAACTGGCAGATAGGATGGCAGGCTGGCAGGCAGAAAGACAGGCAACGGGCATAGTTTGAAGCGGGACGGGAGCATCAGGGACGACGCTGCAGAATTCTTCCAGTCTCCCTTTTCATCATGTTGCCTCCCCCTTCTCTTTGTCTAACTCCCTTCATCACACTGAACCTTTGTAAATGTCTGTGCTCTTTGCGAACAACGTCAGCAGTTCAGGGTTTCTGCCTTGGTGCATGTTGTTGTTTTGTCTATAAGGTACACCCACCGTGGCTGTTTCTGAGAGTTTCAGAGGAAACCTCGAGCAGAGGTTCTACAGATTGTATGGAATAAGGAACAGATTCAACATCAAGTATACAACCATCTCTAGTATTCTTTTTTTATTTTACAACTGAATAAGACAAGACATTATCACCCGACTGGGTTGGACAAGTATCCTATTATGTTTAGTAACACTTATCTGTGTAGAGAAGGCTTTTAGAATTGAGAGTTTATCTAAGTAGCTCTCTAAACTCTTTCTAAACATTTATCTTCACTAAGGAGTGAGAAATGTTAGAATAAGTATCTGGAAACATTATTTTGTGATCGTTACATGACTATAAAGCTGCTTTTCTCACCTCCTACCATCAGGCTCCGGCTCTGGTAGCACCCCAGCCTCAACTCTATCCAGCCCCCTACTGGGTGAGTCCTGGCTCGGGCAGTGCAGATGGAAGGGCCCCCCTCTGAGGGCCATGGCTCTGACAGCTTGTGAAGGGCCTGTGTGGGTCAGCCTGGCTCAGCCTTATCAGACACACAGTTCTCCCCCAGCCTGCAGAAACTGTGGTACAGGCAGTGCACATACACACTCATGGACAGTGCATACCAAGTAGGGCCTTGAGATCCCCCCAGCCAGCCACTCTGCCAAACCTCAGCAGCTGGAGAGGTTAAAACCCCCTCACGTATCAAAGAGGAAAAACAGCAGGAGGACGGGGGGTGGGGGGGAGGATAGAGGAAAAGGAGAAAATAGAAGGAAAAAGTATATCTTCATGTTCACCTGGATGTCTGCCTTGGCGTCAATTCCCCCTGCGGCTGTCATTGGGAAAGTGAGGCGGGGAAATGGTGCAACTTAGTCCGGCCAGAGAAGAGAGGGACGAGTTGAGATGTTTCAGAGGAAGGGTGAGAATGTTGTGGCTACTTGTTCAGGTTGTAGAATTTTACCTCCCCTCTCTGGAGTGGTTGTCTGCTCTTAGGTAATTGATCCGAAAAGGTTTCATTCAGTTTTGCTCTGGAAAAATCAGTCTTCTGAAAGAAAAATAGTTTTTTTTCCTTTATATAAAGTTGTTTTAATCCTCCTGCAATCTATATATCCTCATCGTGTAGTTACAGGTAAATTTATCCAGAAAAAGTTCATTATAGTAATAAACTTTTTGAGATTTTTTTTTTTTTTACTTAAAATATTCTATATTTTCAAGTTAATTTGGTCTTGATACCACAAATCATAATAAAATACAATGATATACAAAAATGCTTTAAAGTTTCTTCAAAGCGAGTTTATTTAGTCAGGGGAAAAGTAGGATTCAACTTGACTAAAATGACAACAGGAGATGGCACACTCATGATACCATACAGATAGTTTCTGAAGTCAAATAAGTTAGAGGTTATAGTTGTACTTACGATCACATTTACACTAATATTGTAGAGCCACGTCTCCACCAATGTGAAAATCATAGTCATGACTCCTTGAAAGCATGCTTTGTGTCCTTGAAAACACACTAGGGGTGCTGTTGCACTGTGGCTCACAAGAAGCTTCTTGATAGGCAGTTTTTGACAAATTTACTTTTCCTAGTAGTTGGGATTTGTGACCTCTAATACATCTAATCCTTTTTCAAACTCAGCCCAGGGAAATTTGACTAAGCACCCTGAACTTCAGCTGCCACAAAGCAAACAGGAACCATAAGGATCCAGTCCTGCACCAGTGAATACCAGCCAGTAATAACATGAAGTTTCCCAAACATACCAGGGAGCTTGAGTTCTGATGACAAAATCTATCAAGTACCAAGTAAATCAGATTGAGACCATGACATTTGTGTGATTTTATTTGGCTGTAGTTTTCTTATATATTAGTCATATATTATTTAAAAAAAAAAAAAAAAAAACTCAGAAAACTGTAGAATAGCAGACTTTTTCAGTTTGTTACATGCAGCTAAATTTATTTGTATGGAGAGTACAACAAAGAAGGACAAATCTTGGTCGCGAGGAAGAGCACTTGATGGGACCTGAACGCATCAGATATATACAGTAGTTTATGCAGATCAGTTTTTAGACTTAAGCCGAGGCCAAACGGGTACATTGCTTACTTTAGCAACCATTAGAATTCTCAATGTTATTGTGTTTACTTACCTTCTTTGTACTTGGTGTCAAAATCTACTGTATGCATTTATGATGCACAGTGTAATCTATAAGAATAACCTGCATCATCCCTGTATCATTTGAGTAGGTCTGAATATGTTAATCCTCACCTCAGTATAGCCTGAATTGACTGGAGCATCTCTGCAGGCAGTGTGAGCCCAACGCGATCCTGTCGACAGCAAGGCTTTGATGCGTCCCTGCTGTAATGATAGTTATTCAAACATGATAATGGGGGGGATAAGCAGACAAATGATATCACACACCAAACAGGTCTTACAGAGAGGAAAGAATGAGGCAAACAGATGAAGAGGTAGAGGGATACAGCGAGGGAAAGGGAGATGTTTGAAATTCATCGGCTGCGCTGAGGTAATTTATATCCTCCCTTACTGAGACAGTAGCTTCAGTGCACGCATTTAGCCGTGGCAATCTTCAGGGCAGATGACATGTTCCATGTCGTGTTATTTATTAATTTTACACTGTGTCTCATTGCAGGAAACATGACTTCTCTATGTAACCAGAGGCAAGAGAAGGGAGTGAGCAGAGCAGAGAGCAGAGAGAGACAAACGACTATCATTTTCTCTGTCTCTGTAGGTCATGCTTCTCCAGCTAGCTCATGCTCATTCCTTTGTTTAAAGTTTCGAGCATGTGCCAGGCGTGCCCCAGTAAAGCCTCTGTGTGGAGGATTCCATTATGTTTATATCTTGGCATGGGTGAAAGGATTTGAGAGGAACCATGATGTCTTTTTAAACGGTTATATTTCATTTGTTTAGAGATGCCAGAAGGCTTTCCTTTTACAATATCATGTAAACATTGTATGTATTTGCTGAGTAGAAGAATTCTGTCTCTGCTGTTTATATAATGTGCTGTTAGATTTATCCTGTATCAATAAGGATGTTGTCAATTGTAAAAAGTCAGGCTTCTTTGTCTAGACAGTGATGGAGTCGCAGCAAACTGGGAATAACCAGTTGCTCTACAGTCAGTTAAAATATTCAGTTCTGTGTATACATGCACAACACTTTACCCAAGTGATTCTGAGCTATTGATAGAACACACACACACACACGAACACACACTATTGATTCGCCCCTCTCAACTCTGCCGTTCTGAACTCCTCTTTGTTTGTGTGGGAAGCTGCATTTACATAAGAGGCTTATGTCAGCCGCCACATAGTTTCCCCCTTATTCCAATGAAAAACAAAAAAGGACAAAAGCCATTGTCTTGTTAAGTAATGATTTTTGGATGTCTCCAAACTAGTTAATGTTATTCTGGAGGTGGCAAGGGGGTTGTGGTGAAGTCAGGGCTCGATGAAGGTTTATAGGGGGGTTGGGGCTGGTAACTCAGTGTAACAATGAGAGCTGATGAATTCTGAGGTCGACAGCTGTAGGGCTTATTATATTGGTGTTTATTTATGTAAATTGGGAACAGAAATATGACCTTGTAGTTGTGAAGTGTGATTGACAGAGATAGGGTGGAAATAAGCAGTCGTAACCTCTGATGTTGACTTTTGACTATATAACTGAAATTTGAAGGTTTCATATGGTCATTGAACACAATGAACCAAACTGTTTGCTCAGCATTCTTCTCATACCTATAATTGTCTGTTGACATGTTTTTCCCATACAGATAGTTTTGAATTGGTGATTTGCATTTTGTTTTTTGAATGCAGATGCATATAAATGTTATGCAACTAAATATGAAAACCATGAACTTGCAAGCTCCACTGTTGTGCTGCATGACGTTTGTTGTTCTAAATGTGAGCACATGGCTGTGTTGCAAGGCAAGTCATTTTTCTTCTTGTTGTACAGTATGTCTTATGGCGTCTTGGGGCTTCAGAGTAACACCAGCTCTAGTTTCATCGGTCGTGCACCACTGAGGCAAATAGTTGCCATTCTTTGTGACTTTCTCTCTGAGCTTAAGGCTTTCTTCTTTTCCTCATGCAGTATCATTCTGTGGGAGCATGTATGATAGATACTGTAGGTGAATATATAGAAACTGGAGGTAGAGGTTATAGGCAAGTTCAAAGGTTAGGGAGGTCAGAAGAGACCGAGGAGAATCAGAAGATGCTGGTGTCTTGTCCCTCTGAGTGGTGAATGAGCTGAATGTTTTTGTGCAATGCGATTTGAGTGGATGAATAGGCTCTAATCCTCAGCCCATGCAGATTCAAAGCCAGAGCATTTGCTTACACTTCCAGAAGTGTCAACACATTTAAACAACAGAGTGTTTCTAAAATTAAATTCTACTTCAGAAACATTCTGAAGCTTATGACACATTAGCACTCAGAAATCCAATAGTTGTGCTATCTGCATGCTCCCCATACTCATTAACAAACTCCAGTCTGACATAAGCATAACCAATCAGCTTTAATGTGCCTCTTTGGTTGTTCTGAAGATTTAACCCTGTGTTATCTAATATTTATCTAATGCTTAAATGTTTCTATGTCTCTTTGTCACTTGTCTCTTTCCTCGGAACTGTCAGCAAGCAGTGGAGGACCTGCTGGAGGATGAGGATGAGGATTTTGACAAAGATGACAAGGTAATTATGTCTCATGTCTGGGATACACACACACACACATACACGCACACAAACACACATCGCCTCAGGAGGGGTTGACACTGCTTCACAGACCGGAAACACAAACAGACTAACAAAATGACTCCATCTTTCCCTCCCATCTCCTCCCCTGTTCAGTTATTCTCACCGCCTGAGGCACAAACACATGTTCACAGATTGTACAACCTTTTAACCTTTTTAAAAGTTTTCTCTGTAGGTATATACATAGCACATTCCTCACCTTTCCACCTTCAAGTTTGTTTTATTTTGGTCTTTTAATGCAATTGGCGCACTATCCTGATATTTCCCTTCATGTGCCGCTGTGTTGGACTTGCATTACTAACATTGTGCTTCACACCTTTCTTCCTGGGAACATGCACCCATATAAAGTGCTTAGTTAGCTATTTAGGTCCATTCACTGCTTCTTTATGTCCCAGTAAAACAGCATCTGGGCTTGTCCAGACACTATCAGGTAACAACAGGTGGCTGCTTTACTGCCTCCGCTCATTTACACTGTAAGAACAGCTACTGAAACAAATGCCACTGGTTAGGGTACAGTACTTTGTCAATGCTGCACTTGGGAGCAATGATTTAAATGATGTAGCTCTTTATTCATGCTATTGAGGTTTTTTTTTTTTTTTTTTCTGAAATCTCTTTTTAAATAAAAGCAATTTTCTGTGTTGATACTTTAGCTTGATGAGTCTGGTGGTGTGTGGTAGTGTGAAAGATGGACAACATTACATCTTTAGATGTAGTTGAAGTCTTTTGCAGAGGAAACATTGTATAGTCCAGACACTAGCATGACTTGAACTAGTATTTGATTCTTTAGAAACACGATCTAGTTATGTAAAAGTTAGCAGAATGGAGGAAAACTCTGGATTTAATGCCAGGGATTCTGTATATACTCACATAAAATGTAAACACATTTATAGTGCAGATGGTCACATAGTCATTCCACAAGTAAGTCAGCCAGTCAAGCAATCAGTCAGCCTGGCAGCTAGTTTGGTGATGAACACACAAAGATATGCAAGCATTACATCCTCTCCCACAGTGATGCAGAAGCAAAGTTTCATAGCTGTGAAGTTCCAAGGCTGTAGCGTACGGGGAAGGGTGGGGGCACTGACTGAAGATATTCACCAGACAACCTTGAACCTTTTTTACCCCATCCTTACGTCTGTTCTCCTTCATGGCTTTCCTACCTCCTCTCAGGGAAAAAATACAAATACAGGCATTTGAAAAGCTGCAGATTATATGAAATACATTTTAGACTTTCATATTGAAATGAGCTGCGGAGGCAGCTTGTGTGGCCTCAGTCAGATTTGGAGCCAAACTGATTATTCCAAATAAGAAGGCCTTGCTCTCTGTTCACACAGGGCTGGGATGCTGGATAGCACAGCTGCCACAAAGACTACAATTTACCAACTCTGGCTTCATACATTTTGATCTATCGCTCCCCTCAACTGTTAGCATTTCATTTAAGCTGTAGGGAGGTTGAAAGGGGGCATTTTTCTTTTCTCTGCGCTCATATCTCTCTCCACTCCCACTCTCCTTCTACCCTTTCCTCAATCGTTTCCTCCCTGAATTTTTCTTTTTCTTTCTTTCTGTCTTTCTCTCTTTCTGATATTCAGTCTCTTCCTTCTGCTCTCTTCCTCCAACATGGTTAAGTGCAGAACAAATGGAGTTTCAAGGCTTAGCAAATGTGTCTTTCACATTGGATATGAGGTCTTTGCATTGGATGTGAGCTTCAGCATTAGATAATATGAGTAAGTATGAGGGACGGGTCAAAGGAGGCCTCTTTTATGGCACAGGCCTATAGGGGAGAGTGGGAAGAGGAGGGAGAGAGCAGAGGGGAAAAAAGATTAATAAATGTGCCAAGGCCTCATTTTAATTGAACTTGAAGCATATGTTGCAAGTATGTACAATCCGTCCCAGATGTTTTCTCCGGCCATGTGCATAGCTCTTCCCAGTGCACCACAAGGCAGCTATTAGCTGGATAACCTTTGCTCCAGAGGCTAAATGGGGTATTACATGGCCAAAAAATAGAGCACCTGTTTTTCATTGCAGAGAGGACCCCTTGCAGGCTTTCTGCCTTGGTTTACCACATGTGTTTTGACTTAACAGATTGTTGGGCAGACGTGAAAAGTGTCTTTTTCGTGAGCATGCACTGATGTTAGTCACTTAATCTCAATCAAAGTCCAGCATCTGGACTAATTGATGGCGACAGCTGAGTTGTTAAAGTCAAGCAGACAGGCACGTGAAGGGTAAAAAGGTAGACACAAACATTTTTTTCTCCTCTCTAATTTCCAACCTTATTGTGTATGACCATCTAGAGCAGCATTTCTCAGTCGTGGTCCTGTGGGACCTGCATGTTTTTGTTTCTTCCAACTGCAGAACACCTGATTTAGATTAATTAAACTGCTCGTCAAGTTCTTTGCAGGTGTGCTAATGAGCCATTCATTTGAGTCGGGTGTGTTGAAGTAGGGTTACCTCTAAAACATGCAGGGGGACGGTACCTGAGGACCAGGGTTGATGTTTTCTAAATACATCCAGTTTACATTTGATGCCTAAATCCAGATTATGCAATTTTCATCCCTTTCACAAGACATGACGCAAGATGGTAAACAGTCCCTTCAAGTTCTAGTACAATGCAACATGTCTTATTGTATAACAAATAACACAACCTGGTGGTTATTTCCTTTTGTGAGGTCACAAAGAGGGATTTCTCAGACTCACCCGTTTGAGTCATACACAGGCCATGGGGACACATATGACTATTAGAAAACTTTCAGAAAGTGAATTTTAATATGGGACCTTTAAAGAAGGGAGGGAGAAGAAAATGAACATGACTGACACAGAAATGTTGATTTTAATGCCATGTTCATTCACACAGACTGAATCCATTAACACTCAGTGGATGGACTTGATGCTTGGAGTCATGGCAACAATCGGTCACATAATTAGAGAAGATTCAATTACCTGGTTCCTCCCTCGTCAAAAGTTTAAAACTGTTTTACCAAAGACAGCACGACAAACCTACAATTTGATTAGGCAACCCAAGATGTCACCCCATTTGAAGACAATGGATGGCAAGAATGCTGATGCTTGATAGATGCATACATTTAAATTAGACCATACACTTTCTATCTTCTGCTATTATCAGGGAAAATTTGACTTCATGCAACTTCAATCATTCATCACAGTCAACACAAAGCTTTTCTTTTAAATTAAGCTTGTTTACAAAAAAAACCCTGTGTCATGCCGTACCATTACATTATTCCAGCATCTTGAAATACAGCCTGAGATTTGAGGAGAGTGAGGTAGCAAAAACATGTTATTCATTCCTATATTTACAGGCTGCTAGCTGCAGGGATTTTAGTGTGTAATCTAGCTCATGATACCTTCTCTCACCTGTGGGCTCACTGTCCAGAGCTGGCAAGACACAATCACCTTTAGGCTGTGAGTGTGTGAGTATTTGTGTGTTTAAACATATCTATTTGTGTGAGTTTCTCACATGCATGTGTATGCAGCTCAGCTGCCTCCCAGAGGGGAGCTTACTGGAAAAATGGGGAGAGAGAGAGTGAATGAGAGAGAGACAGATTGAAGGAGTGAGGAGATTACCCTCACACGGTTGACTGGTCACTGAAGCGCTTGTGCTCTGCTCAGCTAGGCTCCACTAGCCTCAGGAGGACCTGACACAGATAAGATACACACTGCAATCATGTCCTGCTCAGGGGCTTACTGCTTGGTGCAACCCCCTCTCTTTTTCCCAACGTGTCTATCTATCAATATCTAGCTCACACACACATGTACAGATAAAAAGAATCTTTTTCCTCTCCCATTTCTTACTAATTTTCTCCTCAAAGTAAATATAGAGCAGTTATTATTCCTGAACTAGAACACGTTGATCTAAAAAAAATATAAGGCCTTTTTTGGTCTTCTTTTTACTTTTTGCTTTTTTTTATGGACCCATTTCTTCAAGACACCCAGTTTTCAGGTCAAACACTAGGCCAGTGGCTATTTTTCAGTGTTATTTTTGACCTTTTGAGGAAGCGGCAAATTAAAAAATTTATAGCCTATGTATGTAATATTCAGACATCTTACAGGACACAAATATTAGCTTAATATTTTAAATAGGGCTGGAAAAATAGTGAAATAGATTTTTTTTTCTAAAAGCATGAACACAACAAAATATGGCTTAAACATTTAAAAGTGTTACTGATTGATTCTATAATGAATCTACTTATCCTGCATCTGTATTATTAACAACAGTGATAACAAAAATGCTACAATTGTATGGTGTTAACCAAAATAATCTTTATTATAGAGAACTGAAAAAAGTACTGCTGGCCTGCTAGACATGACGTTGAGAAACCTTTTCACAATTAAGTAATGTAAATTAATGCACCTCCTTCAGCTACACCACTCTAAATAAAGCTCTAAGTTGGAAAAAAAAACAAAAAAAAAAACAACAAAAAACCAATACTACCAGCTAGCTTGTTTATACTTGGGTCAATTGTCCAACCCAAGTTTGTTTATGATAGTTTTATGTAGCAATCTTCTATCATTTCCTGTCTTGACTTTCAGAAACTAAAAAAAGAAGCAAGTAAACTAAAAAATGTTCATTTTTTCAGTACATGATTGTCATTCTGCTTTAAGTTCAAATGTACATTTTACTAACTACACACTATTACACACTGGTCAAGCATCAAATCTTTTGAAACTGATCTGTATTGCTTAAGTATCATGACCACCTTTTTGAAATATTATTTGTTTATTTTCTGCCACCGTGGCTGTCTTTAATCACGCCAGTTGTTAACTAGAAAAGCTTAAACATGCTCATGTCTCCATGGAAAATACTGAGAACTGCTGCTGCTGTTCCAGTGACGCCAGAGCAAGCTCCAGTTTTGTTGATAAAAAGGAAAACCTTTTTAGAGTATTGAAAAATAACATCTCAGGTCCTAATGTACCTTGAATTCCTTTTCAATGAGTCCACTATGAATAGTAGATAAAATGTATCTGATGCTTCATCTTGCAAACCACATAATCAGCTTCCCAAATCACTGAATGTATTTATAACTATTATTTGTCATACTGAGAAACCCCTAACACAACTTACTGATTTCCCTACAGGTATTACAAACACATTTCCAAACACCTAGTAGTTTGAATGAAGGGGGTTTATCAATGATTCTCTAGCAAACATTTAACTACTTGAACATATTATCTCTCTTTTTGCCCCTGTATGCTCATCCCTTGATGTTTGTTGTTTGTTTCCTTCGTACCATTAAGACTGTTCTATACTTCAAATAAAGTTAAATAAACTGCAATTTTGTCTCAGCATTAAGATAATTAACTATAAAGTTTTTGAACTCCCCTTCAGACAACATAAGGAGCTTTGCAGCCCCAGCACTCCTCTCTCAGTCCCAGTCACGGCACTGCGCTGATTGCTCAGATAGGGACATGACATAATGTCATTGGACTAAAAAGAGCATTGGGAATTATATCAATGCACTGAAAAGAAGCATGACTGAAATATTGTTCTGGGGAGGCTATTCAGCCTGTGGTACATTGGGTTTGTCCTCAGGTATCGGGGGGTTTTAGCTGCAAAGGAGAATAGGAGAGAGTGGAAGAGAAAAAAAAAAAAGTTTGAATGTCTCATGTTCTTGTCTGTGTGCTGCTTGTGAAGGATGAAAAGTGTCACGCTGTAAAAGATGCTTTTGACTTTTCTGCTTCATTTTTCTTCCCGCCTCGCTGTCTCTTTTTCCTCTGTTCAGCAGAGATGCTGGTAGAAACTGCATTTTAATCATGTTTGGCTAATAGAGGGAGGAATGAAAACAAAAAGGCGAGTGAAAGAAGCATGGAGGGGTATTGTCTCTCTATGCAAAACACACTGCATTGTTTGTTTTTTCTCTTTATCACACACACACATCAGGTGGATCATCTCTCACTATCTCTATTCCCCGCAGATACTTATCTCTAGCTTTTTGTCTGTGGCTTTTTCTCCATGGTTCTCGCTTTCTCTGCTTCTTCACCACTGTCTCATCACCTTGTCTTTCGTTATTTAAATGAAATTTAGTTGTTTTGCTCTTGTTCTTCAAAAAAGTTATGAGTTAAAGTTTACTACTGTGGTCTTTATTGAAATCAGTGCCACTGGTGCTCCTCTGGTTAAGGTGTGTGTATCCCCAACCAACCAACCAAAAAAAAAAAAAAAAAAAGAATTGATGATATAGAACAGCATGATATAGAAGCCTCAAATGTTTGGAAGATGGTTTACTTTTTCAAAAGTACTCTAAAATCTAAACAAAGGTAAGTACTGGGAAAAAAAGAGGAAAAATAATCACCCTTGCAAAGCTAAAGCTGTTTCCAGTATTATGCTTGTGTTATCTTTTTCTGCAGTGGATTTGGTAAGAAGGAATTATAAGACCAAACATCCACCATGTCTAACCCTCTCACTTTAATTTCTGCGGCTGGTAAAGAGAAAATCTCATTGTAATCTATCCACAAGGACCCTAAACCAGACCCCTGGGAGGAGAGCCGTGATAATAACCATATCCTCGAGGATATGTTGGCTTCCTGGCACTTTGAGTGGATACGAGCGATGGTGGTAAGTGGACGTATGTGTGGCTCTGGCACGGACTCCTGCTGGTGTGTGTTGCTGTCTCCCGGTCTGCTGTTTTGGTCATCGTCTGTCCAGCGGCTTCCGTCTGCCGCCCTGTCAGGTTTTGTTTTAAGTAACTGTTCCCTGTCCACGTCTTAGCTAATACCTACGCACTGCACGTTTGGCCTCCAACCCAACTCACTGCAAGGGCCATGCTTGTGTCTGCTCTTTAAGGTGATGGGGAAACTCCAGCATGGAAAGCTGCTCCTGTTCTTTTGTGTGACACCCCTTTTGCAAACTGTAGAGCTGTTATACTGCAAGGTGACAATGGTAGAATGAAGAGTGATGGTGTGTGTAGTATGTTTTTAGACTTTTTATGGTGACATAAGAAGTCACTAAATGCATTTCTTTTAATATGATCAATAAAAGCCAAATTTTTTCACATAGAGTGGTTTAGCATACTTTTATGTAACAAACACAAAGTGTTTACACATCCCTCTCACAAATGGTTGCATTTGCATCTCACAAATCAATCACCAAACAAGGTATTTTTTCTAATAGCTCACTTCCCTTCGTGTTTATATGCGTGTGTGTGTGTGTGTGGTGGCTGGTGGGGTGACCTGAGCACAGTTGTGAGTGCTTTTTCTCTTAAAAAATTCTTAAGAAACATCAAATTATATTATACTGTGGAAGAAAATCCCAATGCTCATTATACATAATACAACAGTGTATATTCCCCCAAGATTTATTGTTCTGAATCACATACACACAAGTGGCTGAGCCACTTGAACTTTTCAATTGATGAACTATGCATCAAAGGATGACACTATGCGCTACTTGTACTTTAGGTGAGGAAGACTGTGCATGCTCTCATCCACCCAAAGTAACTCTCTTCAAAACTCTCACTGAGAAGGATGTTGAAGATGGCACACACTCAGCCCTCCCGGTCTCTCATTGGACAGAATGTGGAGCACAACGCTTGACAGCAATGTTGTCTGAATTTGAAAGTCAGACATGTAAGATAGCAGCCGCCACCTTTTCTTTTAACAAGAGTCATAAATCTGTAATGAGCACAGAGAGGATGCATATTTTATTTACTTTTTTGAGGACGTGATCTCCTCACTTCTTAGCAATGCACTGCATTGTTTCTTTTTTTCCTTCCAAAACAAATTTTAAGACGGTAGATTTTACATCTGTCTCTATTGCTTGCGTCTCTCTAAACATGCATACATAATTAAAGTATGGCAAAGTTAGTCAGTTTCAGAGACTGAGGTGATGAATCAGATGTAACTTGATCCCATAAAAACTAGCGTAATGTTGTCAGTAAAGATATAAACGGCCTAAAACTTTTGCACCTTTTTTTTAGAGGCGTAGAAGCTTGAATGTACTTTCAGTTTGGGATGGTCAAAGCACTGCATTTGTGCTAGTATATATTTTTTAAAATCTAGGCCTGGAGACATCGACAGTGAGACATACAGACTGACAGACAGTGGAAGATGGGTTGGGAGCAGCTAAAACCAGGCCAGCAGCAGACAAGAGTAATGTTGTCCCATTCATCACACTCTGCTGTACATGATCCTGGGAAGGACAGGGGAAGGAGAGTGCAGGAGCAGGGGAACAGAGGTGAGGCAGGGTGGGTGGGGGTCGGGTGGCGTGCAGCAGGGGGTGTGGAAGGGGTGATCAAGAGCAGAAGTTGTGTTGTAGTCATTTACGCTTGTGTGCGGGGGTATGGGCCTGACCTTGAGCCTGATAGAGGAGCTGGCATGGGGGAGGTGATGAGAGGCCCCAGAGGGAGATGGGTAAAGATGATCAGTGGCAACCAACCTCCTGCCAACCAGACACATTAGAGACACACACACACACACACGCAAACACACACCCCTAACACGAAAAACTTTTCTATTTAGGATACGAAGCAAAGGTCAAACTGAAAATAAGTCACCACCTTCATCAACTCTTCCTTTTAATCCCTTATTCTCTTTGTCCCTCTATCATTCTTTTACATATGAGTATATTTATCCTCGCACTGGGACTTGACTGGGTGAAGAGACTAATTAGTACAGGGGATCATTCTGTGTGCCCGGTCCACCCTCAGTTGACAGTCTTAACTGGAGTTTGACTTTGGCTTTCTGGGACCAACCTTTAGAACTGATACTGACGTTCTCCAACATGTGTACATCACGTAAACGCAGAAATACACAAAAACTCTAATGTCACAGTTATCTGTTTGGGTCCGAAGGTGTGAGATGCTCCTGAGCATGGCTTTCTATGTGTGAGCTGCTTGATTAGGACTGAGAAGATGTGTGGTGCATGTCAGTAGTCTAGTTAGGCACATTTTTATGTGTTTTAACAAAAAGACAGGGAGGGAAATGGATATATGGGATAAATTATTTATTTAATAATAATAAAAACTGAACATCTGCCTCTCTCATGTGGCCCTGGCAAAGATCCAGGTTGGATGGTTTTATCTGCAACCATACACTTGTACTTGGTCTTGTCATTATTTTCTGATGAGATTAGTGGTCTTATTGGTGAGGTCCTGAATAGTTTTTTTAAACCCCTTTGAGGGGTTTAAAAATCCTACTTTATAAAATCTGTGATTTGATCTTTCCTTGCAGAGTTGATAACACATGGAACAGACCAAATAGGCAGCAGTTTTAGAATTATGAATGAGCAACTTAAAAGATAAGAAAATGGTGCCGCATTTAGGAAGAACGACATTTATTTTCCGAATATTTCATTTTACTGAAACAACATAACTTAATCTCTGTGGGGTAAATGCAAAATAGTGAATAAACATGATTAACTCTAACTTAAGTATAAAATACGATTTAACCACTTGTAAGCCTCAGCAGCTATGCTTTACACTCACACCTTTACAGGTGTGAGTGTAAATACTATTTAGTATTTTGTCCTCTCTGGTTCTTGCGCATATTTTGTAATTGAATTTGTGTTGGTTTTCCAATGGTTTTTCTCCCTTCTCCTGAGGTGAAAACAGGAGGTATACCGACTGTCTCTGCGGCTACAAAATCAACAAAAGTGCTTTTGGATGCCCTCTGGGAGCCACATATTAGCATGCTGTCACATTTTATATGACATTTCAATTTTTACTGTGCTGCCAGAGTGAGAGAGTGAAAACAAAGAAAAACAGGTGCAATTTTAGCACAGCAGCAATGAGCAGCAGTCACTTGTGGTTCAGACTCATTTCCTGGTATTATTGGATGTATGCTGCTACATTATAACTGTAAGGTTTATCATTTTTATGGCATAACCCAGCAGGGAGAGCAGTGTGATCGGAGGTTAAAATAGTCTCAAATGGCTTTCTCTTTTCCACCCACTGGATATAGGACAGATATTTGAGTCCATAGTAATAGGCTAAGTCCTCAGTGACCTCTCTCTTGTTTAGCTCTAGGCCTTGGGTCAGTGAAGAACAAACTGTCTTTGCAAAGTTTACAAATGTTCACTTTACACTTTTTGCATATAGATGTGCTTTGCCATGGTGGCATCACTGAAAGAAGCGGAGCAGTATGGTACACAGAGGCGCTGCTCATCGTCGCTTTGTTAAATATTTAATTGTGTGTTTCAAGGAGTTTACCACAATTGTTTACCACAATTTACCAGCAAGTGCAGTGTGGTTATCCTTATTTCTGTTTGTGTGAGAGTGTGTCCCTTGGCTGTCTATGGTATCACTGAGGGTTATTTTTCTCATAACACATACAAACAACCCACATCACTTTAACAAGCGTTCCCTGCTGCTAAGCTGAAGAGTGCTTGGCAGGGATTTCATATTGCACTTCACACATCCAAACAATGATGCAAACTTTGGACATAACCACAAAAGATGCATTTATTGTCTTTAAATGGCATACATGCAATTAAAATGTGCAAGTCTCACCCAACAAAGGACGCTGACTCACTAAATATTTTGGCTTTCAGCCCTGATGAGAGTTAATTGATGTCAAAGTTTCTTCTGTACACAAAAACATTTCAGCCACAGGACAAACTATCATAAAACAGTTTTTATTTAATAGCGCACTGCTCTGCTGACTTTACCCTGAGCTCACAACAGTCTGAGTGGTCCTCACCCTTTGCTGTGAAGGAGATTACAATATAAAACAAATGATTTTCCAAAAGAGACATTAACCAGCACACAATTATGATGTCAGAAGAATCCCGTGAATGCAACCAGATTTTATTGCAGGTATGATTAAATAGAGCCTCTGGAAATAAGACATATAAAACAAAAATTAATGTGAAAAAATACTGACATGATAAGCTTCATTACAAGTTTGAGAATGATAATCATACGTTTTATTGTCATTCAAAGCCCATGGTCTTTTATTTGAAACTATTCTGCATCATTATATGAATTTGCATACAAACATGGTTTGCGCCCCTGATGGAAAAGTTGACATCTGCATAGGTGTTGTAATAGAAAAAAAATCCTCATGAACAATTATTGTGACGTTGGAGCGTATGTACAGATGGCACTGTAACAGGTCAGCATAACACAATATGTGTAGATAAACTGACAGTTGCGGTCTATCAAAATTCATGACGCTAAACACTTTGGGCTGGTTTCCTGGCATTCAGCATCATTCAACTAAACAATCTGTTAGAGGTGATGGGATTTGCAGCATACTTTGAGCATGAACATAACTTCCATCTGCAGCCAAGTAAAAGCAAGGGGCTGCAAAGATTATATAGTATTAGCCTTGCCTTCAAGTCTGTCTAAGCCCTCTTTTCTGCTTGGACCAACACAGGAAGGGGCAGATAGAAATACAGGTCTGACATCTCCTGCAAAGATTCCTCTTCTCCAATAATCAGGACTTGAAAAGTACATATATGTTTGCTATTGGTTGAAACACATATTTACACACAGAAGGTTTGACAGATCTTTTATTCCAGGTATACTGGTGGTGGTTCCACATCTGTAGGAATATGTCTTGGAAATTCACAACTTTTTGTGAAATATTAACTCATACTATGATGTATAAATGGCTTGTCTCCTGTTTCCTGCCTGTGTAAGTTATCGTTCTGCGAGTCATGAGCTCACAGTGTAAAACTAATTTGTTCAATAAAAAGGAGGCAGCTTTTAGAAGTCAAGGGCCCTCACTGTCTAATGTATGTTGGGATGTAGTATTGTTTGTAGAGTCACACAGCAAGACCAGGTGTGCAGATCAACCTTATCTCATAGCTGTAGGGTGTGTGTGTTTGTGTGCATATTAGGTTCCATTATAAGAACAGGTTGCCTGACTCCATATGTGCGCAGTGTGTAGAGAAGCTGGGAAAACAAGGTTCTCCATGGCCCTCAGTGTTATTGCTACCTCCCGCTTCCCCAGTCCGTGTTTGAAGACAGGAAATAGGAGTCAGACCGCAGTCCGAAGGGCATGTGGCAATGGTTTATACTCCAATGACCTCTGCCCTTTCCTTTCCACCCCCACACCACTCCCATGGCCCCCAAACCCTCTCCCCTGAGTCTGGGCTTGAAAATAAAACGTCCTGACCCGGCCCAGCCCGGCTCGGCCCAGCCTTACCAAGCCCAACACAATAGACACTGCGCTCTAAGATTTGTTTGAGCGAGCAATGAAAAACAGATGGACTCTGACAAAAGGACTGAGAAAAGCAGGAGCGCGCGCGAGGAGGAAAGAAAGGGAGTCTTGTAAAATATTTGCAAAGAAAAATAACCCCGGCTGCCTAATTATATCTATTTGTCTTGTGTGGTTTTGCTGGGGAGGTAATGTGGTCTCCTTGACTTCTCTATGGTTCATTTTTTTTACATTATCTGATCTTGGATGGAGAGTAGAAAGAAGAGTGGAGGTTTGGGGGCAGTTTGGGTCTCTTTGGGAGGGTTGTGGTGAGGTGGCTGGTCTCAAAGAGCAAAATGCGGTGAAGGCCTCCGAGGTCCTACAGGTTTCATGTCATTTACTGATTCACTGTCTTCTTTTAGTGTAATTACAAGAATTACTTGGAGCTTTATTTCTTTAGTGTAACAAGGTCCATCAATCTTCGTCTATAACAGTCATTTTATATATGCTGTTTTTGATTGTGATGTAGAGTTAAGTTTTTCTTTTTAAAAGGGGGTATTTTGCAGATAATTGACAGCTGGGATGTATATTTCTATTTCCCAGCTTTGTACATTCCAAATTTAGTCTTATCTCAATGAGTAAAGTTCCCAGTATCTTTAATTCAGTTTTTCTTTCACAAGTGTTTATGTTAATAGATGGTGAGGTGCAAACACTGGATGATCAAATTCTCCTGCTCTTGCCATTTTATCAATAGATGTCACCGCTTCACACGTACTTCTCGGTAGTTTTTGCTCCTCTTCTGTTTCCCAAGCATGCCACCAATAATACCTAGTAACAGACAGTCTGTGTGTTGATGTCCTCACTCGGCCAATGGCTATAGATCACCTCATTGTGTCCAGATTTGTCCTGTCCCTGCCTGCCTGTCAGTCAGCAGGCAGCTCATTCACTGTTGCATGACTTCTTAAATTCTTGACTTTATTTCAGTGAGAGCAGCAGGGTTTGTGGACTTTAGATGGCCTGCATAGTTTGTGGTTTCTCCTCCAATCTCTAGCAAGTTCACAACCATCAAAACTTGAAAATCAAGAGCTGTTCATGGTGGTTGACGGCGTTAATGAGGATGATAATGATGTCATGGCTGGTGACATCATCACAGTGTGCCAGCCAGCAGAACAAAAGAGGGCTCTGCCGGGTCCTCGTAGCTGCCTTGGCAGCAGTAGAAAGAGACCGGGAGAGCCCAAAGATTGATGTATCCATTTGGCTTTCAGTTTAATTCTGCCTCCCTATTCACATATTCAAATTTTCTTGTGTGAGCCTTTCTAAGGAGAAAAAACATTTTGATTTGTTCTGCCAACTTTATATCTCCATTACTGCCTGAAATGAAAGCGCTCCGTCACTTCATGCAGGATATCCGGTGATTTGGCTTCCCCTCTCCAAATCTTTGACGCTATTTAAAATGTATTGTTCTCACAGAGACGCCTATGCCCAGCCAGTGTCTTCTCTCTTCTCCTTCTTTCTCCTCCTGTCTCTTTTCTGCCTGTCTCCATGTCCTCTTCCCTCATCCTTGCTCTCTTTCTCCCTTGCCTACATCTCTATCTGTCCTCTTGCAGGACTCGGAGAGAAAGGGCTTCATGAACAAGCTTTATGCCATTCAGGACGTGTGCATCAGCGTGCAGAATGCACTGGATGAAGTGGCCTCCTATGGCGAGAGGATAAAGAAGTGAGTCGTAAGCCCGCTCCTCGGCACCGGGCCCGCTTCGCTCTGCTTCACTCTACATGTCCCAGTGTTTTGTTGTTTTTTTTTTCTTTCCACATTGCTCGGCTGCTCTGCCTTTTCTTGCCAGCGTAACCGAGTGTAACTCAGTGCTGTTCCCAGGAAATATTATCAGTGTGGCACTCAGCCCTCAGACAAAAACACAAAGGCTGTCTCTCTTTATGTCCATAACATCTCGCCTAGCCCTTCATGACCTCTGAAGAAAGTCATAAACACACATTAGTGCATGCATGAATATGCATTTTCTTTGATTAACTGCACACATTCTGAACCACAAGGATCCCTACTTTGACATAAAAGGATAATCAAAAAAACAAGATGAAGGGAAGGTGTTTTGTTTTCCTTCACATTAGTAAGCTTGATTCTGTCCATTTGTAAAGTGAATTGAATAATGGTCTGTCTTCCCTCTTTCTTGCTGATTTGTAAGATTGCATGAACTTGTCATTTACTGACTCCTGCTTCTGTTATTACAAGTATATATAATACAGCCCGACTAGGTTTTTGCTATGGGTGATTTCTTGTCACGCCATTTTTTTCCTCCCTTTGCAGCACATTTAACTGGACAGTGCCTTTCTTAAGCTGGCTGGCGATTGTGGCACTTGGAGTCGCCACCATCATCATCTATTTCATCCCCCTTCGACTTATTGTGTTGGCCTGGGGTGAGCTGATCTCATATTGGCTATTTAATTACTTTGTGCATAATTAAATTCATGTAGCATCAAAGTGAATCTGTTACAGAAAAGTACTTTTTCCAGTTTTTTACATGCTTCTTTTTGTTTTATTTATTTATCTATTTTTATAATCTGTGTTAGGCACAAATCAACAATGTAGCATTACAGCATGTAAAACAACCATAAAGGCTTTTATCAGCATATTCGGTTTACAGCATTTGCCAAAAATCTCTTCTCTTTTCCAACTCTTCCCCTACATGCCCTTGCTGGTTTTCTCCCTACAGGAGTGAATAAATTCACCAAGAAGCTCCGAGACCCCTATACCATTGATAACAACGAGCTGCTAGATTTTCTTTCCAGAGTTCCCTCAGATGTGCAAGTGGTGGGTTAACTTTCCGTTTTGACATCTCATCTGTTGAGCTGTGTGCTTGGGCAAGGCTTGGGTCTCTTTTTTTTTTATTATCTCTTCTGCTTCTAACTCATCTCTTTACCTTTTCTCCTCTCGGCCTCTGTGTCTTCGCTGCTGTACTTTCTTGTAAGGTGAACGAACTGTCCTTTGTTTTAGCCATGCAGACATCTAATCTAATTATTTCAAAGCTGTTTCTGTGTTTTCCTATTAATAGCTTCCTAGACTAATTCAATTTCCTCTTACATGGCTGGAGCTCTGTTGTAAGATAACAAGGTTAAGTGAGTTTAGTACCCAGCATATAACTAGGCTGATTGACTCCATACATATACTCTCACACACAATTACAGTTAGGTGTTGTTTCCCAGCAATGCTAGTAATTGAAACAGAGTGTAAATCAACAGTTTACCGGCTCCTTGCGGTTTTGCTTCTACATTAACCGTGAGATCAGATTAACTTTGTGGCTGAAGACTGCAGATGCTTTTTTTTTTTTTTTTTTTTTGGTGAAACATACAGTACATTTGTTTGTGTGTGTGCATGTGTATGTGTGTGTAAGCCATAGCATGCTGAGCTTCCTAGGACAAAGTGCAGTTTAAACAGCAATTAAGCAGCAGCTTGTGAAAGTTGTGGTGTTATCCAGCACCAGTGGTGTCCACTGTGGCCGTTAAGCCCTGCTGAGCCGAGTTCAATACGCACGCACACACACTAACACACAGATTTACACGGATGCAGGCTGAGGCTGAACGACCCAGGGCGTCTGATACAACCAATACCCTGCCACATTGGTGCTGACACATTTCCTCTTTGATCGCTTGTTGCCCGCGACGTCTTTCATCTTTACAGGGTCATAATCCATGCTCCCCTACACACCCGTCGTGCTCTCCCCCTTTGTGCCCCCGTGCAGTTTTGTAGTTTACAGGGGCCTGCTGCAGCAGCAGGCACAGGGCAAGCCACGGACTTAAATGAGCCCAAGCTGTCCCTTCTGGTGAAGTGCAGCCACCTTACACACCTGGAGCCTGGGGGTGTGTAGCGGGGAAGGGGCCCAAGCCCGGCAGGTACGAGGCCTTTACAAGGTTCCTAATGAGGGCCTGCTGGCTAAGGAAGGAGGGGGCAGACGTGCTCTGGTCTACTGCCTGTACTGCTGGAGTCATGCCTACTGTATAAGTAAGACTGTTACTGCTACTGTACATTTATAGCTGCAGCTGTAGGAATGGTAATTGATGCCAGGTTTCAGTAAGAACTTTGAGGCTTACAGACTAACAGGACTGCAGAAAGATGTTGAAGTAAATATGACAAAATGATTAAGATTCACTAAACAAAACACAAGGGGAAAAATTAGTCAAGTTAATAAGTCATTTGAAATGACTCAAAAAGACAGGGTGTTTGTGTTTGTATCAGCAAGAGACCGTCAGAGACATCTGATAAACGTTTGCTCTATGAATCCAAAGGTTAGTTTTCTGAGAGGATGTACTGCTCTGCGGTCGTTAGCTAAAA